>NW_025224135.1:3723772-3796272 GCF_014066325.1 Apis laboriosa
TTTTTTTTTTTTTTTTTTTTTTTTTTTTTTTAATATTTTTAACAATAATGTTTTGGTATAGAATATAAGAAATTAAAACTTTTAAATCGTTAAGTTTAATTATGATCATTTAAAAATCATTAAAAGTTTGTATTTTTTTTTTGTTGTTACGTGACAAGAAGCTGAATGATTATGTAAGAGCAAATGCCTGCATAATAAAAATCATAAGTGATAAAAAGATAACTATTGAAATATTTAGTTATACCTACGCAGAGTTCCCATGATCAAAGTAATAGATGTCAATTTTCTCTGTTACTACTTCTTTTTTTTTTTTCTCTTCATGAGTTTTTACTTTCTCTAGTTCAGGAACAGTATCTTTTTTTTTATGTGGTATCCCTTCCATTATTTCACAGCACATAATGGGCTAAACGAAGTTCATTGTTAACTATGCATCAAGTATAATAATTGTTTGTACATCTTTTATATTTAATGTTCGTACTTAATAATACAAGGAAAAATAAAACAATATTATTTTATTAATGTGTATATAATATATATATTGCAGTCTACCTCCGTGTAATGAGGACATTTTTTTGGTGTTAATTTCACTTCGTATGTTTTATTTTTTCTTTCTATTTCTCTTTTTGGCCACTTCCATTTAAAAGGGCACCAAAATGGTCTTCGTACATCTGAAAGATCTTTAAAGTAAAATTATAATAAGTTATAAAAGTTATAAAAAGAAAATCAGTAATCTATTTGGATTTTCATAATTAAAATTATAGCAAACTAAAAATTTATAAAATTTTTAAATATGAAACAAAAACCAAAAAATAATAATAATAATAATAAAAATAATAATTTAATGATAGTGTAAATAATTTAAAATACTGAAATTTTTACCATTCTTGTACTTCACAGGTAAAGTATAAGCTCTGCTAGAAAATAAAAAAAATAGTCAATTAATAATTGTTACATAGAATGGAAGTATTTGTATTACATCTTACGAGCGTGACATTGACATAGCGTCTGCTCTATCAAATTTTTATCTTTCAGTAGATCATTATTGTATGATTCCACTACAGGATCGATTTCTTCCGAAGATATTCCATGTATAATTGAATGTATCTCTCGACATTTACAGTCTTTAACTTAATAAATATAATATTTATATCCAAATTATATATATTTAAATTATTATATACCTGATTTACCCACAATTAAATTGTTGAAAATTATTATTACATGAATCTTTTTGACAGACAGATTCATGTGAAGATTGTTTGATATTGGTATTAGTTTTGCAACTAGAATCTGTCTGCAAAGATGTTATATTTGAAGATTCTGTTTCATCATGCAAACAATCGTTTCCGGAAACCATGATAAACACATTGAACAGAAATTGAACAAAAATTGAAATTAAGATAACACGAATTAAAACAAAATTAAACTGTCAAGTGACAGTAACTAAACAATTACATTCATATGTTTATAATACCATAATTATATACTTTTGACTGTTAGCAGCGTTCAATATCTATAATAATTTGGTAAAATTGAATTCTTTAAAAAAAGAGATATATAAAGATTTTATTAATTAAATTAAAATATAAATAACAAAACAATAATAATTAGTAAATCAATTTTTTGTCTTTATTTGCTTACAATATATAGTAATTTTGATTAAATTTTTTAATTAGTTACCAAAAATTTTTGCACCTTCAATGCTTTAATTTTTATTTGTTCTTGAGATGTCGTTCGAAGTAAATGACTGTTATTTACATTGATTGAATTAGAAATAGAATTGTATAATTAGCCTAATATAATCCGATATAATAATTTAAAATTCGTCTATGCAATGTAACACTAGTGAAGAATTTTATAATTTTTTCAAATTCACAACAAGTCACAAAGAGACTTTTACAACTATATTTACTCGTTTTCCACAAAAAATATTACCTAGAATCAAATCTTCGTACAATTATACGTATGTTTTAAATCTTTCGTTCGTTATTTTAACTTATATTTTTCGAAGCAAACAGTTTATAATTTAAAACCTAAATATTTAAGAATATTAATTATAAAATTTTTTTTAGTTTTATATTTATCTATTTCTTATTTGTATGTTTTTCAAAATGTTATAATACAGTTTCAATATTTTTATTCGTTGATAATGCGTGTGTTTAGCTACACAATTCTCTTGTTTTTGACTTATTCATTTAAAAAATGAAAGAAACTATTTACTATACATAAATCGATTATGTCTCGTCATTCATACGAGGTAAACACATAATCTAAATACTAAATTATCATAATATCAATCGGACTAGAATGGAAATATGCGTAAATACTAAATGTGTACCACCACATTCGAGTAATTAGTTAATAGTTTGTTATGAAGTAATTACATTTAACTTACATTTGTATTTATAATATTTATACACATGTTTCTTGCAATAATTCTGATACAGAGTATTCATTCCGTCAATATCATCGCTCAATCGAATATATATTAAACCTATTATATGTATGTTTCAACGTTTTGTACAAACACTTCATAACGTTCTGTACAAGCAGTCAAAATTGAAAACTTGTTTTTAACAAATGATATTTGGACATATATATTAAATATCAATTTTGTTTTGTATATGTATGTATCAAAGGCATCGGAATGAAGTGTAAATTATTAAAATAAAAATAAGTTGAGTTATATACACGATGAAATTAAATGATCTATATATAAAATGTTGCGCAAATTAAAACAATCTGAGAACAATAAAATTACATAATTGATATTCTTCTATTATTATCAGAATGATATTGTTTAATCCAAATGAAATTAATAAAATTATGCCGTGACATTCATCTATGTTCAATTTGAAATTTATTGAAAATTATTTGACAAGTAAAATATATTTTAATTACTTTTGATCAATTCTCAGAATGTTTTTTTTTTTTTCTTTTAAATTTATATAAGATAATATAATATAATTAAACATTTAGGCACCTATTGAAAATGCAATGTTAAAAACATATGCACTTTTTTCAATTCGAGTACTTATACTTAATAGTTGATTGAATGGAATTATTGATAAAAATTTGTATAATAAGGATTTTTATTTTTAATTAAATTTTAATAAAAGTAAATTTTTTAATCCCATCTCTTTTAAGAATATTTATTTCTTTGTTTGAATTATACGCGCAACACAACTTTCAATACTTTTAATCTAATTTTAATCCAACATAATCTATTTTTAAATCGAATAGAATACAATGCAATTATTTATGCATGTTAATAATGTTAAAAACTCGAATTATAAGTAAGCATACATTTTTAATTACATACTAATGTTAAAAACAAAAAAGAAACGCACAATTACACACTCAAAATTATTTTTGGAATTTTTGGAATGTAAAATAATGTTCAACATTATTATTTATCGTCACATGTAATTATAAATATATGTCATAAAAAAATGTATCAAGCTTCTCTCTCTTTTCTTCTTTTTATGTTTGATATTTCTATATATAATTAATAAGATAAATTTTTGAAATTTTTATGATAAAGTATGACATCCATTCAAACAGATATAGTAAACAATTTTATATATGCTATGCTATATTGCTATCGTTCTTTACATAATGTAATAATAGATTAGATACAACAGGAAACTTTAATCAAATCTTATGAGAGCATAAATAAGTACGTGTGTAAATACGTACGTGTAAATATGTATACGTGTATAATATACCTGTAGTACAATTGGATATTTTTTGAACAATATAAGCATGGCACTTAAATCAGGTAAACTTATTTGTAAGTACGAAAAACGGATTAAATCGCTAACAGTAATATATAATATAACTTTACTTTATAATCATATTATATAATATTTGATTATTCTTTTTTTGAAAAAATGTTTCATAAATTTTTAAACATAAAAATATGCTATATTTTTATTAAGCAACATTTTTTCCAATTCCAATAATATGGTATTTAATATGGAAATTTTATAATATTAACAGAAACTGTAATGATATTGATTTATGATTTTTTTCACGATTTTTTATAAGGCTTAAAAATTACAAAGTACAAATAATTATAATAAATAATGTCGATAAAAATACATTATACAATGATTTCATAGAACTGACTGTCATGGCTGTTTTGTTAACATATATCGTTTTTTCAATACAATTAAAATTGTATTTATATGTAAATTAATTATAAATTGAATGATACTTATATTAGAATGTAAAATGTTTAATTTAAAAAAAGTTATTGAATATTAACATATTCATGTTTAATGATTACATGATCATGTATAGAAATATCTATACATGAAAAATATAAATATTTACAATGCAATGTAAAGTAAACTACTTCTTAATCAATTATATTAACATTTCATTTATATCAAGTAAATTGTAATAATATATAGAGAAAAAAAAGTCTTGGCTCATAATTTGTTGTAAAAATAGAGTCAAAGTACTTGTGCAATGTGTTTTTTTTGTTTCATATTCACAAACTAGAATACACAAATATAGGATATGCATACTTACGTCATAGAACAGTCTTTCATAGTAGATGAATGTTAAAATTTGTATTTCATTTAGTATAAGAAATTACTTATAATATGCAATTTAAATTCATATATGCAAAATCACTATTTTTTTAAAAGTCACTTCCAATTATGTAGTAACTCTTTGGTAATCCAAAAGTATGCTTCAAGCATAAGTGATATGACATACTATATTAGCTTCTGATGGCAAAATTCTTTTATCTTCTATGACAGTGATCCTTAAGAAAAATTCTAAATATATTGGAAGTTATCTTTTGTAGCAAGTAGAGGTAATTTTTCAATACTCTGTTTGTGATCAAAACTATGCAACCAGTCTGAACTGGGTTTTGCTTTTACACCGCAAAAGCTTAAATTGCAAAAATCAGCTGCATTTTGAAGAGCACCACGATGAAAAGGATTCCCTTGTTTAAAATGCGCGTAGCGTCCAGCATTCATACGCTCGTTTGTTGTCATTCCAAGTACCATGATCTAATGATAAATAATATAAAAATATATATTATTTTATGAAAAAAGATAATAATCTGATAAATTTGTAATGTAATTGATCATGTAGAAATAAAATAGAAAAAGTAAACAAACCTGATAACACTGACACGCAAGCAGCGTGCCAACCCAAAAGAAATGGAGACATGTATTTGCTGCAACCCACATTACCCAAGCATCACAGGTAGCTGCAGCAACTAAATAATTATCAGCGCTATGCCCATTTGTTAAATTTGTCCAACATTCAAATTGCCAATACTGTACACTAGCGGATAAAACAACAATACAAAGACCTAATAATGATGCTAAAAATCCCAGAAAATACTTGTGGTTATGCGCACCTAAGTTTAAAAAAAAAAAAAAATTAAAAATTATAAAAATACAAGTGTATTATTTAAAGATTAAATTATCTAAAATTAATGCTATCTCAAATTATACTGGTTATACATGTTATGGACTTAAATTATTTTATATGACTTACCAATGCAATTATTGATCCAAGGACAGTGATGATCAAAACGTGCTACGCATCGATCACATGTAGAACAATGTTTAGATCTCATAGGTCTTCTAACCAAGCAACTGCTGCAAAATGATTGTGGTTCAAAACCACCAGACTCTGCTAACTCTATAATCGTCTGAAAATAACAAAATTCCAGAATAATAAAATAATAATAAATTAATTTATAAATAATATTCTTATAATATAAAGACTATTACATTTAATTTATCTTCATGTGTAGCTGTAATTACACCTGGATCGCCTCTCCAGGATTGTAAGAAACATATCCAAAGTGGAACAGATCCACTAACTAATAGTAACCATAAATACCAAGCAGCATGTATACCTAACCAAAATATCCATGTCACGTATATCCACATCTATAACAGATGTGTAATAATAAAAAATACTGATTAGAAATCTGATTAGAATCTGCTATGCAAATTATATGTTAAATAAAAAATTATATGTTAAATAAAAATTATATTTTTTAATAAGAATAATAATCACTAATTAAAAAAAGAAAAAAATTAAAACTATTGTAATAAGAATTAATCCAAGAATTTCTATTATATTTCTTTGTATGTTATCTAAAATGTCATGATAAGACATTTATTGTCTATATCACTTGTGTAGAAGATGTTATCTGATGTTATCTGATATAGCTCAATCAGTTTTCAACACTTAAGATTTATAATATTATTTAACATTACGATTTTATGTAAGTGAATTATCTAATAATAATAATAATAATAGTTAATATCATATATTATTTTAAATATTCACCTTTGTAGCCAAATAAATTGACATTGGTATAATATGAAATAATCGTTCATCGAAGATAAAATGATTAGCTAAATATAATGCTATATGAAGAGTGACAAAGGCACCTAATTTTACTAGATAATGCAATCCACTTTGAAAAATCATTCCAATTACATAGAAAACTATAAATGGTGTACTGACCATACAATACCAGCGCATTCTCTGAAAGAAGAATTAAGATTTAAAAAATGAAATCGAATAAAAATAATTAAAGTAAATACCTTATCTCTACACCATGTTCTTGTTCTGCCCTGTTTTTCTCTGATTTCTTGACTAAGTTTATGTCCTAACCAGGCAGCACCAATATGACGACCTAACAATGTCATTGGTGTTTCATCTCTTATATTTGGTACATCCAAAGATGCTCCATGATGAACTAATGTTGATATTGCTGTACTATTTTCAGCTATAATAGCCCAATGCAAAGCAGTGTTACCATGTAAATTATCTGCGAGTGAATGAGATGCTCCTAAAGTCAGTAACAAACGTGTTGGATCTAAACTGTAAAAGAAAAAACTTCAAAGTAACCTATATAATATAATTATAAATAAAAATTCTTACAAATAAATATTTTGATTATTTTTTTACATTTACCTATTAACTTTATAGGCACTCCACATAAGGGGTGTCATTGCACTTCTATCTGGCATATTTGGATTTACTCCTTTAGCAACTAGATAAGCAACAATAGAAGTGTGACCAAATTGTGCAGCTAAATGAATACATGAGAATCCTTCTGAATCTCTAAGAGTTGGATCTGCTCCTGCTCTCATTAATATCACAACTGTAGATAAATGGCCCTGTCTAGAATATAATATAATAATAAGTTTTAATTATTTTATTTGTTAAAATATTTGTTATAAAATATTCTACTATAAACTAGAAATTTAAATTTAGAATTAACCTTGTAGCCCAATGTAGTGGTGTGGAAGCTAGCTCACCACCAATTGCATCAACGATAGCTCCCTTTGCAATTAAATATTTTACAATGTCTTTTCGATTATTTATTGCTGCCCAATGTAATAATGTTACAGTTTCTGAATCTGGTTGATTTACATCAGCACCAGCTTCTACTAATTCAGTCACACGATCCAAAGCTCCATACTAAAAAGAATAAATTATCCAGACAACAATATTTTTAAATAATGATAATATTTTTGAATTAACTGATTGTTTAAATGAATACCTGAGTTGCCCTAACAATGTCAAATGAGCTACAATCCTGTGCTGGAGGTCTAACAGGTTCCTGATGATGACTACTTGGATCATCAGGTTCTGCACTGCCTTCGCTTTGACAGGCAGTTTGCATTTTTAATGCATACATGTTGAATTTGTTAATATCAACTTCAAAATCACGTCATAGATACAATAAAATTTGTGTATCCAAAAATAATTTTAAAAAATTTTAAAATTTCTTTATATTATAAAATGTAACTGAAATAATAATATATTAATCTATTAAAATTTTTCTGAATTTTATTAATAATTCTTGTTAACAATTTTTACTTTATTATTTTAATAAAAGTTTTATGTAATTAAAATAATATTGATATTAAAACTTTAAATATTTCTAATTACTATATTAATTAATAATACATTTAATAATATTTATTATTAAAAAACAATTTTGCAGTACATTACTTTATATTGATATATTGATACTTTATATTGATATGATGTTATTAATATTTTTATAAACTGCGTTATAAATTAAAATTTTTAGAATCACATTTCAACTTGTAAAATTAAACCGAAAGTTATCCAATGAGAAGTTGGTGAGATTATTTCGCAACAAATGTCTACCATCCGGTAATTAATATTATTCAATTTGACAATAATCAATCTATCGTTTATATTCACTAAGTATATCGCGTTGTAAATATGATATGTACTATAGAGTACATCGAGCACACTGACAATCGATTTAGTATTCAAGTTAGGAACTAATAAACGTTGCAATGTATAATTCTCTCTCATTCTTGAAAAATTTTTGCAGAATATTATACTATGATAATCTTATTTTTTTCTTTTCATATATATATATATATATATATATATACATATTTACAGAACACAATTACTTTGAACGTTTCAAAGAGAGATTGATATAGCCGCTAAACATCAAGATATAAAACAATTTCGCGATAAGATTATATTATTGTACAATTCGTAAAATTATCTTCTAATCATAAATATATCAGTAAAAACTATTCAATGATATCATATCTTACCTCTCAAACAATGACAACGCTGATAATAGATTTGCATAGTATGCGGCATGCTACCCTTCAATACGTAGTAAGGGGTTAGATTTAAAGGACAAACAGTGAATGGGGGTGGGGCGCCGGTACATTGCATAGAATCCAGACAAGGGTTGACCTTTCTTTCCACTATAGAAAGAACACTCCGCTGCAATTTGTTTTTTTTACGATCCAAGTCAACACTATTCTTATTCTTTCTTATTTGTTACACAATTTCATCGCTGTTATTATTTTCCTTTTGATGAAATTCTTATTAAATAAGTACACGTCACGTATGCATCAATATACGATATTTTGCTCGCGTCACATGTACATTATGCTTTCTCAAGTTTCGCGAAGAGCTTCTTATTGACCAAACGGCTTCGTGAGCCGTCCGATCGGTATCCGATACTCATCGAACGAATGCAAGTTATCAACGAGTCATCTGGCGGAGAAAGTAAATATGGTTGAATTTTCGAAGATCGAACGCCCTCTCGATTTTTTTAATAAAAAGGAAAAAAGAAAAAGAAAAGGAAACTTTTTAATATTTTAATGTTTTAAATAAATTTTCAAAGTTTTTAGGATTTATTTATATATTTATATATTTATTTATAAAAAAGATAATAATATATTTATACAAAGAGAAAATTTTTCAACAAAATGATAGATTATTTGATTTGAATTTTGTTGATGTCATATCAAATTCAAAATTTTGATTAATTAATAAAAGTTTTAAAATTAAGAGAAAATAAAAAATATAAATTATGAATAATTGAATTATTCTAAATTTTTTACGTCTTAAATAATATATATAATTTATTTATAATATGAATCGTTTTTTTTTATTATAAATTTAAATATTATTTGTATTCAAATATAATACTTTATTGTCCATATAAAATAAGTCAGTTAAATAAATATTTCTAATTTAATTTCTGAAATTAAATATTTATAACTTATAATTTTATATATCATAAATTTGCATATTATCTAAAATATTAAGTTTTAATTGGTTAAATTCAAACCAATTATCAATTGACTAAATTCTTTGTTATACCAATTGAGTGTTAGTATTGCGAATCTAGTAAAATTAAAGTTTATGGAAATACGCAACACGCGAAATTTTTGTCTTTCTATACTCTATTTTCCCGCCGATTTTCTTACTATGTTACAGTGATGTATTTTCTACGTATATTTCTGATAATAGACTTTTAAATAGTAAAATTTTTATATCTGTATATAATATTTTAATTTTGGAATTTGTACATATTTAATATATGCTTTTGATTGCTTTGTTATTATCTATATTCATGTAATAAGTTATTGTTAGGTTATAGTAATGTGTCATTGACAGATTTGTCGATCTTGTCAATTGATGTAATGTTGTAAGAAAAGTTTTATATTTACACGTATTTAGGTAAGATAGAGAATATATAATTTTATTCATTTATTTTTTATCTTTGATTGAATATTGAATATTTTTTTATTTTATTCATGTTTCTTTTTTATAGAAATCATTGACATGAAAATGATGGACAATGATGGACAAGATGATTGTATTGAGGCAATTACTCCTATTAAGAAAAAAAAAATGAAACAAGGTATTTAATTTATAATATCTGTAATTATTATATAATTATAATAAAATAATTTTAATAAATTAAAATATTAATGTATATACATATATATGTAATTCTTTATAATTTTTATAATAATTGATGTTTAATTTTATATGTAATATCTTAATATGTAATTTGAAATTTTATTTCAGCACAATTGCCATTTCAAATGCAAAATCAGATACAGTCATCGAATGTTGTTCAAAGTAAGAAAAGGAAATTAACATCACCTTCGATCGAAAATAATTCTCCGAAAACAGTGAAAATTTTTAAGAAAAGTTTGAGTATAGATATTGCAGGTAGTAAATCAAATAATACAGATATTGATACAGAAAATGAAAATGATATAGAAGAGATAGAAGTTGAAAATTTGAAAGAAAATTCAACATCTAATAAATTAAAAACTGAAAATAAATGTGAAACTCCAAAACAGAGTGGACAAAAAACATTAGAAAAATTAAAGTCAAGTCCTTTAACAAAGTTCCTTCAAAAGACTGATAAACAAAAAAATAATTCAAAGGAAGAGTCTCAAATTTCTTTGCAAGAAGGAAAAGATGACTTATTTGAAAAGACTTCTGAAAAAAAATATATAAGTAACATAAGCGTATCAGAGACAAGAAATAATTTAACTAATAAAATAGAAGACTCACCCTTTACTGTAAATAATTCTCCGAATCAGACTGATTCTGATATTGCTATTTTATCGTCCGATGAAGATAAAGATGAACAAACAAAATCAATTACTAATACAATAAAAGATGTAACTAGTATCTCAAAAAATATTAAGACTCCTAAAATGGATAAAATAAAGCAAAAAAAATTAACACCTAAACAAGAAGAAAAGAAATTATTAATTGCTAAAAGGAAAGAAGAAAGGCAAAAATCGAAAATGGTATTGCAACATTTATAATATATTACTATAATGTATTATAATGTTAAATATTTTATTTTGTTGATTTAATTCTCAACGAATCATTTCATTTATTTATTAGGAAAAAGAAAAGAAATTGGAGGAAGAACGAGAAAATCGAAGAAAAGAAAAAGAAGAGAAACGTAAAGAAAAAGAGGAAAGAGAAAAAGCTGAAAAAGAGCAGAAGATGATGGAGAAAAAAATGAAAGAACAAAAAAAACAAATGGAAATCGAGTATGAACATTTATAATTCTAACAATTATAATTTTAAAATAAAAATTATAAATTTTTTTTCAGTAATATTTATTTTGTTACAGACAAAAGCAGAAGGAAAGACAAGCAAAAGAGGAAGAACGTAGAAAGAGAGAAGAAGCTAAGGAAGAGGAAAAAAGAAAAAAAGAAGAAGAAAAGTTAGAAGCAGAACGTAAGAAACAAAAAGCAGCTACAACTTTTGCCAGTTTTTTCGTCGCTAAGAAACAAGAGAAATGCATTGAAGATGAAAATACAACCGAAATAAAAAATTTCATGCCTTTTGAAATTAAGGCGGACATGAAAATAGCTCCAGTTTGTAGGAGAATCCTAGAAGAACAGGAGAAATTATTATTAGATGAAAAAACAAATAAAGGAAATACGGAAATATCAGATTTATATCTTAATGAAATTAAAGATAAAAAAATTGTTCCCCGCAAATCATTTAAAACTTGGCCACTTGAAGCAAAAGATGATATAATTTTATTAGGTAAGCATTATTTTTTTTTTTTGACAATAATTAATCTGTTTACAATAAATTACTAATATTTTTTATTATTTGTAGACGAAGAAAACGAAGGTAGTTCGAACATCGTAAATCAAGATATCGTTGTAGAGAAACAACGACCTAAATTATTACAATTTTCTGAAAATTTGCGTCCACCTTATTGGGGTACATGGAGGAAACGCAGCAAAAATATTAATCCTCGAAGACCGTTTTCAAAAGATATGGTAAGTTTGAAATTAAGAGATTATATATTTATAAAATGATCCCATTAAATATAAGTTTATTTATTCTTAGTTTATGTTACTAAGTCACATTAGTCACAATAATCATAATCACAGTAGTTAGTGATAATGATAAGTTAAAATGCGATTGATGATTAAATATCACAAAAGTTGCAAAAAAAATGATAGTTTTTCTCATTAGCTATATAGAGAGAGCTGATAAACATATTTCTAATACAGTAATATTATTTATATTATATTATTATGCATCATTATAGATTCAATTTTAAAAAATACTTTAATGTGTAAAATAGTAGAATATTTTCAAATCTTTTTTTTATTAAAAAGAATTTATACGTACCAACTGATTTCTTCTACAATTTTATTAGGATTATATAGGGGTATATTCAATAATTGACAAACAATTTATTGTATTTTTAACAATATTTATTGTCATTTTATAAAGTTTGTCACCTTATTCAGTTCAACATTTTAGAAAAAAGATTACACAAGTAATCTTATTCGATCTCTTTTATCGATATTAATATTATCATTATATTAATTAGGTAATTGTCTCGTCTTCAAATCAATTATTAAAAAAATATATTTACGTGTAAAATTTCTACATGGAAATTATTTTCCATCGATCGTTCAACGCGTCAAGAACGAAGTACAATTTCTCTACGCGATTAAATATCATCGTAAGAAAATAACGAGGTTGCTGATTCGGAAAATCTGGAAGGAAAGTTTTCTTCTGTCCCTTCCCATATCGTTTCGAAATCATCCTCATCGATTACGTTACACGAGAAAAAAATTGACTAAATCTCCGCTGGTAGAATTGAATTCATCTTTCCTCCACGCAGACCTCTACCTCCGTGAAATAGCGAATACGCGTTTTTCCTATGCACTTTGCGATGTTTGGCCAGATGATCACTGCGCGCGAACCTTTTCGAGCACATCTCGCAGGGATAAGGTTTCACGCCCGAGTGGGATCGTCGATGCCTTGCCAATTCGTCGGATCGACTGAAGCGCCATCCGCATCCGGACCACGTGCACGCGAACGGTTTCTCGCCAGTGTGTCGACGTAAATGAGCCTTGAGGTGGGACGCTTTTGCGTAAACCTGCATTTCGTTAAATTGGATCAACGAAATTGAATGATTTCTGAGAAAGTCAGAATTCTCGTCGCTCAACAACATTTTAAACAATATAAATACCTTCACGCATCCTTGATAAGTACAAGGAAAGCATCGATCTTCCGCCGCGCTCGCCAAACTGCGATTAGTGTAATCGTGCGTCGCCAATGCCGCTGCAGCCGCAGACGAGATATCTCCTTCCACTCGATTGTTGTTGTAATCTTGAAACATTCATCGAACGAATCAGGTAAAACGAGCTCTCCTCTTAAATTTTTTTCTCGAAAAAATTTTGATTATCGAAAATTACCAATTACCTCTCGTCTCCAACGTGTCGTCGAGCGCCCTCAGATCGATTCCGAGCACCCATAACGGCTCCTCTCCTTGTTGAAACGTTTGTTGTTGTGGGCCGGGCAAAGGCAAGTGTAGAAAACCTTCGCAACCCGCTGTGCACAACGGCGTCCTCTCCGGAAGACCCGAGTTCCAACCTTTGTCCAAACACCATTCCAATTCCGAATCCAACTCGCTCAGCTCGCTCAGACATCCGTTGCCTGATACGAAAGAGGAAACGAATTATACACTCAAAATTCATCCATCCATCCATCCATTCCGTTCCGTCCCGTTCCGTTCCGTTTCGAGAAATTTCCTCTTTACCTGACAAGGATGTCGAATTGTTGTCGGACCACTCGTTCCAAGACGATTGCCCCTTGGTCGGCCAACTGAGATCCGTGTAACAACCGATCGGGTTCCCGATGCTGGCCGCGTGGGGATCGCCGGTCTCCGAGTCGTCGCTGTGTGGCGTCGTTCTGCAAGAGGACGATCCCTCGTACTCGAGCGCGTACGTGGCCGGATTGGAGGAGAGCAATTGCCTCTCGACGCCCGTGTCCATGGACAGGCCCAACGCGGAGAACAGCAATTCGTCCGTCATCTGTCGATCGAGAACGAAAGGGAAATACGAAACGGTGAAAAATGTGAAACGAAAAGGGGGGGGGGAGGGGACGAGAAGAGAGAATGGAGGAGACGGATTGTTGAAAGGATTGGCGGTACGGGCGATAATTAGGAGAGAAAAATTTGCCGATTCGCGAGCAATTTAATTCGAGAACTGTTTATTGTTGCGGAGGAATCACTTGTCTCGGATTAATCGTGCCGGTTTCTTGGAGATACCGACAATAACTCATGCGGCGCGAACGCTCTATATCTGTTGATTAACATTAAGTTCTATTTCGAGTTATCGGCAGTGAAAATAAAGAGGAAAACGTGGATGAGCGCGATTATATTGCTTTGTGTTATTTTTTTTTTTTTTTTTTGTTATTTATTTTCTTTCTTGGGATCGTTATGGTAATAGAGATGTTGCTCCTTCTTCGGTTGGATCTCGCGTTCAAGTTAAATTCGTCTCGTCTTTTAAACGATTCGATTAATTATTAGATATTTACAAAAAGTGTTCGATTAGAATTAGTGGATGCGTGAAAATTAGATCAGATACCGATCAAAGTTTCAATTCTAGGAGCGCTAATAATTCGAACGTTAATTCGAATTTACATCTCGTATGTAATACGATAATTCTTTTATTTTAAATAATTCGTTGAGTTTAACAATTTATTCCGAATATCTCCAACTTTGTCTTGATAGAGAGTAAACGATCGAAAGATTAAAAGAAGAAAAATCGAGGAAAGAAAATTATTCGTTTCTATAATAACAAGTATTAACTTTTACTCACATCGAAAATCGCAGCTTCTTCTATCATCTCGCCAATTTTATTCTATGTCGTAATCTATTATCCCAACCAATTATCCTATATATATTTAATAAAACAACGAACGTTTTTTATTCTTTTTACGTCCCTTACTTCTTTTATTATTCGATTTACATGCAATTATTCCAGCATTAATCACTCTCTTGATTTCCTCTCGCGCACTATCACTTCCGATTGCCACTTGTGTTACAAGGTTACCGTACTAACAACTACGATGAACATAGATGTTACCACGCTTTCCCTCTCCTCCAAATTTCTAATAATTTCTCCTCCTTGAATATTCTTCAATAATCTTCACTCTTCTATACACAAAAAAAAAAAAAAAAAATCTTCAGAACAATATCAATCTCGTCTTCGAGCAAGAAGAGAATCTCCCTTCGTATCCATCGAATTCTTCTCCTCGATCGATCGATCGATCCCTCCTCAATCGGTACCGAAAATTCTTCAAAATTTTCCAAAATTTTTTCCTCCCCTCCCAACTGTTATCATCATTATTATTATTATTATTATTATTATTATTATTATTATAACAAAAGCGCTCGACGTCAAGGAAAGAGGCAACGAAACGAGATATCCGGCAGATCGTAGAGGATCGGGCGAGAATCGAAAGGGGTTTAAGACTCACCCTCTCGTTCGCGGCCGCGGTCTCGAACTGGCCTATTCCCTCGATCCCGAGGCGAGGCGAGAAGGAGAGTGTGGCCATCCCGTGCGTGTGTGGCTTGTCGTCACACGAGATAATCGAAGGCTGTGCCACCCGGTCCCGTCGCCGTCGCTCCTCCCAAGGGAGCCAGCCACGGGTCCCAGAACACCGGCAGACGCGCCAAACGAGACGGCCACGACGGCCAAATTGGCCGGCCACGCGCGTTGTCCGCGGTTGTTATTTACGACACCAGCCACCCCCGATCGTAATCGGCCGACACCAGCCACTCGGTCCGCCTCGAAAGATCGGAGGCCCGGTCGAGGGTAAAACCCGCGAGATCCGCGAGGGAAAGAGAAACACGGGAAACGCGGCCACGTGGCCGGCCGAGGCTGGCCGCGCCAAAGCGACGAAGAGATGGTTGTTGCGACGCTGGGGCCACCGCTGGCTTCCCTCCTCGTTTTCTTTAAGCTTTTTTTTTTTTTTTTTGTTTGACTTACGTGTGGAATTGGTTGGAAAATAATTCTATATTTGGAAAGGGTTGGAATTGCACCGATTCTATGCGAACTTTTACGAAACTTTTGCAAAGTTTTGAAGCTGTGGAAATTTTTTTTCTTTCTTTTTTTGTTTTTGTTTTCTTTTCTTTTAATTTTTTGAGCATATGAGCGATGACGATGATGGTTCTTCTTTTAGGAATCCTTTTTGATTTATGATTTTGATAAGGATTTGAATTCGAAGGAAGTTGAAATTTTAGAAATTCTCTTTCTTTCTTCTTCATTTTTTTTTTTAATTTTTTTTAAATTTTTGAGCATGTGAACAATGACAACACGATGATGGTTCTTCTTTTAGGAATCCTTTTGATTTGCGATTTTGATGAGGATTTGAATTCGAAGGAACTTGAAATTTTGGAAATGTTCTTTTTTTCTTTTCGTTTTTTTTTTTTTTTAACTTTTAAACATATGAGCGATGATGATTCCTTTAATTATTTTAGGCTTCCTTTCTCATACAATGCGGCGCGGAAATTTAAGAATCCTTTTGATTTTCGATTTTGATAAGGATTTGAATTCGAAGGAACTTTTGGAAATTTTTTTTTCTTTTTCTTCGTTTTTTTTTTTTAAATTTTTGAGCACGTGAACGATGACGACACGATGATGGTTCTTTTCTTTTAGGAATCTTTTTGATTTGCGATTTTGACGAGGATTTGAATTCGAAGGAACTTGAAATTCTGGAAATTTTCTTTTTTTCTCTTTATTTTTTTTTTTTTTAATTTTTGAATATGTAAGCAATAACGACACGATAATGGTTCTTTTAGGAATGTTTTTGATTTGTAATTTTGATAAGAAATTGAATTTAAAGGAACTTGAAATTCTGGAAATTTTCTTTCTTTCTTTTCATTTCTTTTTTTTTTTTTAATTTCTGCGATGATGACACGATGATGATTTCCGATTTTGGTAAGGATTTTGAAGAAGTCTAGAAAAATTGAAATTCTGGAAATTTTTCTCTTCCTTTGTGAGGAGTGAGGACGATGATTCTTCGATTTTTACGTGAAAAAATTGGTATGAAAATTTTATTGTAACGTTTATGAATCATTTATGCGATTTTTAATATACTTTTTAATAAGAATTAAGTTAAAAATAGTTAAAAATTTTAGGAACGAAATTAAAACGCTGGAAATCCGTTCATATTTAGTTTAGTCATTATTAATCAGTTTTGATACGTTTTTTGTCCGATGAGGATCAATACAGTTACTGTTTCATTTATTCTGACTACATTGTTATATCGAAGGTTTATCATTTTTATATATCAATCGAAGACCGAGATCTTTAGAGAAGGATATTCGTTAGCCGTTTTTTGCCCGTCTGCCCGTTAATCTGGGATGATGGCAATGAAATGGCCGTGTAGTAGCGTGTTTACAGCCGTGTTTGAAACGATGATTCACTTTGCATTTTCATTTAATCATATTCGCGTGATTTCTTAACAACTTTATTCGTGTTTATTTTTTATTTTTTCCTTTTAAAAGCAAAACTTTAATCTTAAACTTTAAATTCCATCCCCCTAAAATATTTTATCACAATTCATCGTTGCATTAATAGAAAAAAAAAAAAAAAAAAAGCTTACGAACAAGAAATTTACCCTTTTCTTTTAATCTTAATTAATTCTTAATTAATTCTTATTAATTCTTATAAATGCATCGAGTTGCACACGTTTACTTTATTCAATAACGATTGTTCACTTACGAAGGAAAAAGATATTACGTAAAATTATCGTTCGAAAAGTGAAAAGAGATATTTATCTCGATCGATCGAGAAAGAGAGAGAGAGAGAGAGAGAGAGAAAATAAATAAAAGAAGAGCGAGGAGATATAATATATTTTCCGAACGAATGTATCAATGAGGCAACGTTATATTATAATTGCCGTGACTTTGACCTAGAGCGAAGAAAAAAGAAGAGGGAATCCGATGATAAATTAAACGGCACCGAAGTGGCGCCAACATATGAATCGCGTACTACGTTTTATCCGTGTCGAGGTTGACCTTAGATACAATCCTCCGTATTTTTCATATTATTATTCAATTCAAATGTCAAGTGTTTAAATTCAATGACCAAGGGAAGTGCAACAAGTCCTCCGACCTTGATAATCTTTTCTCCTGTCGCGAAATTTATAATATTCGATATTTTCTGCCAATTAATATTGTTTATAACCTTACAACCGTGATTATAAATGAAAAGAGACAGAGAGAGAGAGAGAGAGAGAGAGATCATCGAAATATCGTACGAACGATCGAATATTGGATAATGTTTCCTCGCGATGTATGGTACTGGTGGTAATGGAGAGATATCGTTATGAAAAACAGACGACCGGTCGTCGACATCGATATATCGATTCTCTTTTATCCGCTTTATTAAAAAAAATAATTAAAAAAAATATATAATTTAAATTTTAAAAGATTAAAATATATATATATATATATATATATATATAATGCGTGTCTTCGTTAGTTACGTTTTTGGAAACGAAATCTGGAAGTCCACTTTAGAGGAGGGGGAGGGGGGATTTCTTATCTGTGACTCGTCAAAGGGAAAAGTAAGAGGAAACGACGAGTTGAAATTTTTTTTTTTAATCTTTTTTGATTCCTTTGTTCCTCGAAGGATAAACGAACGAATTTTTATCCGGAAAAAAAAATATGGTGATATTTTGAATTTGGGATTCGGTGATAGTTGATCGAGATCGTTGAATTCATATTTTTTGCGGAAATTTTATACGATTGTTATTTTTTCCTTTTTGAAGTGAAATGAAAAAAAAAAAAGAAAAAAAATAATCGTACAACTATTTATCATCATTTCATTCAATAATTCCGACCTTGGTCATTTCCAATCGCCTCCACGTCCTCTCTTTTTCCTCCCTCCGTATCTTAAGATGACATCCGCTGACCGTATCTCCGCAGAACATTTATACATCTCCCTATTTTGTGTAGTTAACGTATCTTTTCCCCTATTAATTATTAATTGACGTATCCTCTTCCTGCAAATACATAATAGTGAAAAAATTTTCCATTCGTTCCAGCCTCTTCTTACAACAATTAATAAGAAATTAATATTGATTATTTATTATTATTATAAATTAAGAATTAATAATTATTTATTCGAAACTTTAAATTTTAAAATTGATGGATGGAAAAATGTTCAAAAAAAATGAGATAAAAAATATTAATTCTGAAATAGAATTATTCTGAATTTTAAAAAAAACTAATAACATAATTTGTATGTAATCCTTGAAATGTTCCTTCACGAATAATATCTCGAAATCATAATATCGAGATTAATGAAGAATTAATTAAATTTAGAATAAAAAATAGAGAATTTGATCTATAAATTCAGATTGCAGTTCTAGTTAATTTATTCAATAATCTAAATGAAAGAATAATTGGTCATGGATTAAATGTAACTATATGAAATGGAAAATTTTTTTTCATTAAAGTATTAATTTGATTCAGAAAAGTAATGAATATAATAAAATTGAAAATACATAACTTATATTCAAAATGTTTATTTTTACTCTTTAGATACGTAGATATGTCTCTTGATTTTTCGAATACTTCTATAACTCCATCTGAAATTTTTCTCTCGTTTGAAAAAAAAGTTTCGATTTTTGTACAAGTTATTTTTTATTTACGACAAAAAAATTTCAATGAACGAGAATTCATTTTAAATTTCGAAGGTCATTTAAACCTAATCCATCCTCGTTTATTAATTAAAAAATTCAAACTTAATCTTCACATAGTGAAGAGAATTAATACGTAATAGGAGAAAATCGATCATCGATTATTTCTACATTGTTCGTATTTTGCATTAAAACAAGAGATATCGATTTATCTAATCGAGAATTCTCTCTCTCTCTCTTTCGAGAAACGTCATCATATTTAATCGAAATATGAAAGATCTATCCTCGAGATTTATTTATTAATTGCGTTTGCAATAAAAAATCCTTCATTCGATTCGAATTCGAGGATCATCGTTCGACTCTCGACCCGATTTTTTATTCTCGAAATTTGATTTTTTTTTTTTTTGTTCAATTTTCATCGAGTCGAATATTTTTGATATCAATTCTCGACTCGAGATTTTGCTCCTTTCCTTCTTCTAGAGACGATGATAAAAAGAAACTTAATTTTTGAAGATAAAAATTTGCAAAAATTTTATCATCCACTTTTTTTTTTAACACTCTCTCAATCGATCTCAGAGCCGTGATAAATAATTTCTCGACACCCTGCACGTATCCTCGATTCGCATCCCTTTACGTAGATTTTCGCGTAGATTTAAATTGACTTTCGATTGAAATTATTTTTCTTTCTCTTTTAGATTTTTCGTCTTTTATTTTATTTCTATAAGCGTGAAGTGAAATTTGGTGAACAAAATCGTGCGACTGCGTGGAGGAAAAGTCATCTGTTTAATTTGTCGAAGTGTCCGTGATCTAATTTTAAACGCGAGATATAATATATCAACGTCATTGCAGCGAGAAACGTTCGAAATCACGTGAATAGAAATTAATATCGTCTCTATGGAAAGAGAGAGAAAAAAAAATTATCAATCTCATTTGTCGAAACATATCCAATCGTCATCTATTAATTCCAAAAAGAAACAGCGTCGATTTTACCATTTTTTATAATTTATAAAATATAATTTATAATTCGTATAAAAACTTTTAAAGAATTTTTTATCCTCTCCTTTGAACAAATTTCTAATTCAATCCTCATCGTTATTTGTCATATTCTAAATAATTTATATTCTATTAAATAAATAAATAAATAATAAATTATATTCTTTCTAAATAATTTATATTTACCAAACTGAATAAAAAAATTATTGAAATAAAAAATTGATTGGCGAGTAAAGATTGTCATTCTTCATAGAAATTAATTAAATCACATGGATTAATCGATATCGCGTTATTAAATGACAAATCGATGTAACGACTAAATAAAATTAAAAGCATTGGCCAAGTATAAAGATTGGCGATGAAAAAGGGTGGAAGGGCTCGTAACACAGCCGAATATTTCGGATATAAATCAATTCGACGTGCAGGGATTTAATCTCCGGTGTGCAACCGCGGGATGCACCAGCTATAATCTTAATGGGGCATAAAACAGCCATTACAGATGGCCCGATGGGTGACAACACGCCGTAAATAACGTGACCGTGATAGAGCTTTTGCCAGGCACGTTTGCTCCTCAACTTCGAACCGATGACTGCATTTTGTCCTGAAACTGTCTCCCCCTCCATATGACACCATCGATTTCCAGATGGAGGACGAATTTACCCGAACGTATTCTCTCTATTCTACTTAGCTTTATTAATAATTTTCTCTTAAAATCTCCATAAATAGAATTTTCCCTATTATTATCACGTTGAAAAAAGAATTTTGTAATTGACTTTGGAAATTGTTGAGAATGATCGTGAACTTTTTTTTTTTTTTTTCTTTTATCGAGAATTGACGATTAAATAATAATATTTCCAATATTATTATACATCGAATCCAAAGGATTTAATAAGAGAGTAAATTTACTATTCATTTCTATGCAATTCTTAACTCGTATTTGATCCCCTGGATAACATCAAATTTTCCAAGTAAACGGCGCTCGTTTCTCATTCGTTACTCGGAGATAAAACGCTTGTAAAATGCCTTCGACGATTCGATAAAGAGGAACGCCTTTTCTCCCGACGCCAGTCCTCCTTTGCGGTGTCGAACGATCTCGCGCGTGAAGCGTGAAAGCTGACAGAGACGTGTGCGGAGGTAGCGTAATTTTTCGAGATATGGTTTTACGGTTTATCTAAATGATCGAAACCACTCGAACAAACACGATCATAAAAAAGTAATCATTGACGTCGGTGGCATCATTTCCATTATTTTGTTACTTTAAAATTCGCAAAATCATTTCATTATTTTGTTACTTTAAAATTTGCAAAGAATCATTTCCATTATTTTGTTACTTTAAAATTCGCAAAGAATCATTTAAGACGAAAGAAAATAATTCGTGATGAATGATCTTTCATCGAAATGGCTACTTACCTTCAATCGAGGATCGAGGTGAAAATTAAATTACGAAAAGGGTTTCGATTCGCCGATTGAATTAATATCCGAAGAACTCGGAAGACACTCACCTCTGCTGCGTTGCCGGAAACTGGTCAACGGGATAGTCGTCCTTCCCTCCCTTCCTCCCTTCCTCCTTTTCGCCGGTTTTTCGCCTCGAAGCCACCGATCATTCGCGATATTATATTTCCTCCCGTTAATAAATTAATGTCAAAGGGAAGGGAATCCCGCGATCGATGCCCGGGCAGCTATCAAATCGACGTTGATTTATCGACCGAGCACGAACAAATTTCTATTCCCCTCGAATTCTTTCTCATTCAGAGTAGTTTTTTTCTCGTTTTCTCTTCGAATTTGAACTTTTTCATTTCTTACTTTCTCCGTTGTTGTTTTGGAGATATGAAAAATTTTCTTTTTTCTTTGGAATATAATTTAGGATTAGAATACTGTTTTCTTTTTTTCCTTTCTTTCTCTCTCTCTTTTTTAAATAAAACGATGAAAAATAGCTACTGATACAAGCTACCAAGTTTAGTCACGAGTTTGGTTAATCGACGAATTAATTATTCGTCGATCGTTTCAAGTTTAATTTTCTAATTATTTTTTACAAAAAAAAACAACTTCCTCTTCGAGAAACGATTCTCGCCGATTTTTTATTTTTTTTTTTTTATTAATTACGCGATTACAGAGCCGCGGGAGATTGCGGTTTGCCGAGCTGCACAAAAGTTTCTTTCTGGAAAGAGATGAAATTCGAAATATCATTCCTATGAGTCACTTCCTCCCATCATGGATCTTCCAGTTGTTCTCCAGAGTTACTCGCTTTTTCACACATATCGTAAATCAGAACTTTATATTAAAATTCCATCCTCGGAAAATATAATTGCTTCTTTGAAATTCTTCAAGATTTTTCGAAATCCTTCTTTCTTTCTTTTTCTTTTATCTTTATCGAAAATCCAACAAAATTTAAGTTTAAAGAAATCTCGTAACTTTTGTACATTCCTTATTCAAATCCTCTTAAAAAATCTCATTTTTTCGTTCGATGAACATTTGTTTTTTTTTTTTTAAAAATCTTTCATATTTCCTGTAAAATGTTCACGTTTTGACGAAAGATAGATAAAATTCACATTTTTTTTTTTTTTTTTTTCAATCACAAAACTTGGAAATCTTTCTTCGAAAAAACTTTCGAATTTTCTTCTTCCCTTTTTTCTTTCTTTTCTCTTCGCAAAAATCAAAAACTCACGAATTTCACGTTTCTCGAACGGAACCTCTCTGAGGTGAAGAAGAGGAGGAACCTTCTCTATTTTATTCCTATATCCGTTGACGACACTTTGAGATTATCTTTTCAATTAGATCTCCTTCCAATTTTCCCCCTTTATTTCATCGTTATGCGGAAACGAGGAGCAATTTCGCGGCAACGCATCCGCATCTCGAGAACACCTCGTTGGCTCGTTGGCGAGTATCTCTCGGCGACTAAGAGAAAATCGGCGAGAAGAGCAGCACGTGCGCCGACGATATCGCCCGTCAAGGAAGTCGCGCTGATACCCACGTCCTGCTTAATCATCTCTAGACCTCAGTAAAATATTCATTATCGTAATTGAAATATTTACCTAAAACACACTGTTGGATACCTTTTCCAACGATTTCTAATTCTAATGAAACACGATTAATTTGTCGACGATCCGTTTAATTTGTTAATTTGACATATTTTTTCTTTTTTTTATTATTTTATTATCCAAAAAACTAGATTGTTTGAAAGATACGTTTGAACAAAAAAAAAAAAAAATGGATTTCTCTCTCTCCTTTTTTTTCGTGTAAAGTATCAAACGAAGTTGAAGAGAAAAATAAGAAGAAAAAAATTTATTGGAGATAGTAAATGTTTCCAAATGTTACTTATAGCCGCCATTTTATATCAGCAACGGAAAAAATGCTCGATAAAAAATGATTCGAGCCTTTAATCGCATTCTAATAAGATTATTTGTATAAACTTCAATAATACAACTTCGTATCGATTTTTTTTTTTTTTTTTTTTTTTTCACTTTTATCTGTCATTCAACAACAACGTTAAATTCATTTTGAAATTTTTCGAGAAAAATATTCTTTCTTTTTTTTTTTCTTTTTTTTTTTCCCCCTCTACCAGGAATACTTCAATTACGAAATTGATTCGGACGAGGAATGGGAGGAAGAGGAACCAGGTGAATCGTTGCACGGTTCGGACGATGAAAAAGACGAAGAGAATCCGGAGGACAACGAATACGATGTGGATAACGATTTCATGGTACCTCACGGGTAAGTTAATTTTTATAACGTTTAAATATTTTTTTTTTCTTTCCCTTTCTTTTAATTTTTTTTTTCTCTCTTTTTTTCTCTCTCTCTCTCTCTCTCTTCTTTTAAGGTACTTATCCGATGAAGAGCTTCGCGCCGACGAAGAAGATAAGGAAGACATGGTAAATATTTTATATAAAATAAATAGTACGATCGAATGTTAAAAAAAAGAATTAAAAGTGGATATTTATTGATCTAATAATTTTTTAATTTTTTATAGTCCCCTGAAACGCAAAAAGTTAGATTGAAATTACTTGGAGAGCAATTCGAGTCGGAAAGGAATACGAAGACTTCGAAATTGAAGCCAAAAATAATTGGTATAATTTGGAGAGGGCCCGACAACAATTTTCCACCAAACGGTGAGTATAGATTTATTTATTTTAAATTGGCTAACTACAGTAAAAAGAAAGCAAAAAAGCATTCTATTCTACGTTTTGTATTTCAGTACCAGCAAAGATTGCAGACTTCTTGGCAGCACGTGAGGCTTGGGTCCGTCAAATACCGGTAATTGTCTCGATTAAAATTGTCTCATCATATTTATAATGAATTGTTACTCGAATAAAATTATTATTATTATTTCATTTTATTCACATAAATAATTATATTATTATTTGTTTTTGTTGTAAAAAAGAGGATGCTTTGAAATGAAAGAAATGAGAAGACTTATTGCACAGTTACATATATATGCTTACTAATTTATCAATTACAAGTAGTTAGATGAAATGTTCTTTATAGCGAGAATTTTATTTTCTTTTTTTACTTTTACTCTGAAAAGTTTTAATCGCACATTTTAATCACATTTTAATCGCTCACACCTTCCTGTAGATACACATTTACCTATCAGATTCATTTTCACGCCAGAGATTACCACATATACATGTTAATAATTTATTCAAATTAAAAGTGTTCAGCTCTGCTGTCAACGCCAACCACGTCTGAGAACGAGACAGCTAACGAGCGCACTTCGCCTTCGCCTACGCAGCAACAAGCGCCATCCAGTTCGAAGAAAACACGAGTTCCGGAAGCGGCTATTCCGGACCTGATTCGACTTGTACACGGGAACGTGCATGGTAGAGGATTCCTCGTAAAAGAGTTCATGACCTATTGGAGCAAGAGGGACGATTCAAATGATAATTACATCTCGAAGGCAAGTTTATTGCAAAAAATTCGTGACATTGGAAAATGGATGCCGTGCCCAGAGGAGGGGCCGATGCATTCGAAGGCTTGTTGGTACGTTCACGAGGAGATCAGGAAGAAATACGTTAACGAGGAGCTATCATTGCCAAATCAATGGTTGTACAGTCTGATTCCGAAGAAGAAGAGGAACGATAACTCGCAAGTCGTTGAGAAAGTAGAGAAAGAGGATAAGGATAAAGAGAGGAAGAACGTACCTTTGATTACTCAGTTCACTAAAAAAATCACCCAGGAGGAGATGAAGAAACAATTAACTGTTAAACCTAATTGTACTATTACTAGTAGTTCACAAACTAGTTTGCAAAGTAAATCTACGAGTAAGCCTCCTAAAAGGGCGAGATTAATTTCTGTTAAAAGAGGCGAAGAGTTGCCTAAAATGTCGAGGGAGAATTTGCTGAAAGATTTCGTCAATATGAAAGGTGACGATAAAAGTACGACCGAGAACAATGATTCGGATGATGTGATTGTATTGTGCGCCAAGAACAATGAAAATAATGATTATCAAAAGGGGAAAGGAGACGTGTCGGATGATAAGAAGGAGAGCGAAGATAGACTTGTTGCTGGTCATACAGAGTCTGAAGGGAAGAAAAACGATGAAGAAGAATCATCAAATGATGATGACAATAAAAGTATTATAACGTTGAAATCTGAGAATTCGGCAGAGAATGATGTATCAAATGATAAGAATGTGAGCAAAACTGTAGATACTCCTATGAACATCGACAGCGATTAAAGTAAAATATTAATAACTTGTGAAAAAAAAATTACAACAGATTCGAATATTTTACGTAGAAAAAAACAACTTCAAAAATGTGATAAAGACACAACTGTAGTTATATAGATTTAAAAAAGAAATAATAAATTTGACGGAATAACTTCTGTCGCAATATATTCATGGAATAAATCGTATTTTTGATATTATTTTGTGTTAGAATTTTTACTGATGCGTTCATGTTTTGCATTATCGATCATGCATATTCGGAAGGAAGGATTCAGAAAGAGAATCAATATAAATTACATTTTCACAGCATGGCTTAAAATCAATGGCTTTAAATTTAAATTTTCAATCGATAAATCAATTAAATAATTACTTCAATATTTAATATAGGCTTAATTGATTTGCTATTTGAAAATATAAACAAATTTTTAAACTACATAAATCATATTCAGAAAATATTACTTGGCTTTGGAATCCTCTATTTATATTCTTCACATTTTGCTACGTATAATATACAATATACTACATGTTTAATCGTATATATATATATATATATATATATATATATATATGCAAATGTGTACAAAATGCCGAACTGTTTTATATTTCTATCTTACATATACGCACGATACAATTGTTATATTGTTATTATAAGAGTATTATAAATATTCTAGTTATCATTAAGAAACGATATAAACAATGTTTAACTTTGATCTAACATTAAATATTATTATTAGAATAGAGAACAAGTTTTCGATTATTAATTGTTATTGTTTAAGAACAATTTTATATCGTGTTATATGAAACAGGATAATTTTTAATACGCAATATATTATTATATTTTATTAATGGCTCTTGATGGTTATAGGTAATTATCATGAACGCTTTTGACTACTACGTATATTGCAAGATAAATGTAGAATGGAAGAAATGAAATGATTCAGATTGCGCGTAGATAAGTTGCTTTTTTAAAAATCTATATTTTCTATAATATCGTAGAGATGATAGATTAAACTTAAACTAAGAAATGTTGTATGTTACATCTATTGTGCCACATTTTCAATTTCATTTTCATATTGCTCAAAAATGTTGCAACAACAATGGAATATATTTTTTAATATCGATAATTTTTACTCATAATTTATATAAATAATATTTGATATATCGATACTTTTATATCGTGAAATATGATATTGAATATCAATAATATGAATAAGAGTTTAAAAAGAAACACGTCGAAACACAAGTGAAATACTTAAATTTAGAAAACTGCGAGTAACAATTGAGTCTCGATAGAAAAAATCTTTTCTACTGAACCCCATATTTTAATCGATCGATATTCGTTCTAATACGAGAAAAAAAAAAAAATTTATATCTATATATTTTTATATGTATCTGTTCAATACTTAACAACTTGCATGATCGATATATTTTTTAAAAACAAACAGAATCGATGATGCGATAAAAAACGATAGCAAGGATATTATTTTTAGACAAGCTTTACTAATAACATTTAACTAAAAACATGTCGTTGAGAAACCATCGAAATTCGATATCGAAATTGCAATATATTTTATGTAATATAATATGTTTCTTTTCGCATGATCAAGAAGCAAGAAATGCGATTTGCACGCAGCATCTATATTTTATAAAAAAAAAAGAAAAAGAATGAAATAGAATGAAATAAGAAAGGAGAAAAAAAACAACAAATTTATTATAATTATATATTTTTGTAATAACAGATAATACGCAAATCAAAAGAGAGATGAATTTCTTCGTTAAATATTCCTTTATCGATACATATTTACCTTTCCTGTGCAACTATTAATTACTTAACCTCAAAACAATCAATTTCGATTTCAAAACGATCCCATTATTCACGAAACAATGGAAAAATCGACTTTATTCGCAAGATTCCTTCGTTTTTTTTTTCCCTTTTTCTTTCTTTCTTTCTTTCTTTCTTTTTTTTTTTTCCAAAACCACTATCGTTCTCATAGGATGCGTTCTCATAGCGAAAAGGGTAGATGGGAATAATCTGTTCCAGTAATGTGAATTATCCAGAGGATTCCACCGCTAAAAACTTTCGTAGCGAGCAGTAACGTTTGAATTACTCGGGTTAATGCATCGAGAGTCGGGTTTGCGGAACGTGGAATTGCATTCCGTCGAAGCGTGCACCGGAGTTTAAATAAAATAGCTGTAGTGAAAAGTTTGTGCACAGCATCCTATTATTGGCGGTCGACCGGAAGCGCGTGTCTTATTGGAACGGAAACGAAACGAGCGGTGGATATCGATGATGAAATCGTTTCCCTTCGATTCCAATCCGGAAGATTTCGTGCGCGTTATTTTTCTCTTGAATATAAATTTCCAAAACGAATTAAAAATAACGAATTATAAATTTTTATAATTCCATATCGAAAAGATGGATTGTCAAAAATATTTATCCAATTGTATTTAAAAGCATAAAAATCTCGTGGAAACGACGATCAAACAACTTGATAAATTTACACGTATGTTTCAATCGATGAAATAATAAATAAAAAAAAAAAAAGAAAATTCGGCACATCGGTCAATCAAAAAAAACTTGACGTTCGAAATTGAATATAATCCAACTCGTGACAATGTTCCTCTTGCATTTAAATTTTGAAAAAAACATTGATACCTGATAGAATGAGGGGAAAAAAGCGAAGAATTTTTTTTATTCGTATTTTTTTTTTTTTTTTTTTTTTTAGAAACTCGATATTAGTTTTGATCGTACGTGGCCTTAAAATCGTAACAATTTTTCGCGAAATTGTTATATCTCTGTGAAACGAGTCGTGAAATTGGAAAACGATGTTGTTCGTTCCTTTCGATCTTACAATTAATGTAAAATTAATTGTAAAAATGTAACTTTGTAATAATACAATTTTTGTGCCAATTTCTTCTGCGTCTTTACATAATTTGAATTATCCTGCAACATTCCTATCTTCACTACGAATAATTCTTCTAGAATAAAGATACGTTTGATTGATATAAAATTCTCGATATTTTCCACAATACTTCAGAATGATTGTTTCTTCTCTATCTTGGAAAATAATCTTGGAAAAAATTCTAATCGATTCAACAAATATCACAGACACAACTTGTCTGAACTCTATCTTTTTCAAATTATTCTTGAGAGAGGTTGAAACTTAATTCCTTAATTTCAGATTCGATAATTGCCTTCTCCTTATTCCGGCCATATGCCATTTGGCTCGAAGCTAAGTCTAGTCTTTGCTTCATTTTTTCTTTTCGTCATGGATCCGGAAGCTTGGAGAACGCGCCATCCATCCGCAGATTTCATCGCCTCGAAGATTGGAGATTGGAAAACGTAAGAGCCGTGAAAAGAAATGTGTGAATTTTTTTTTCTTATTATTCTCTTTCTTTTGATCTCTCAAAATTAAGTCGGTATCGGTTACTTTTAATTCATACTTTGCGCTCGAGATTTAATGATGTATAATACAATGTTTCTTGCGAAACTCGGAGAATCTTTGAGGTTCGAACGAAAACGGACATTTTTAAAGATTAAGGAACGATAAAACATAAGCGTTAACAAAATATCGATTAAAACTTTATTTATTAAAAGCAATTAAAATTTTTCAAGATAAATGAAACGAGATATATTTTATAATATAAAGTCAAAAAGAAAAAAGAAAAGAAAAAATTGGACACTCTTCTCGATTCGAAGGATAATCTCTCTGATCTCGTCTCCAAGCACGATAATTAAACCCAAAACTCACCCCCCACCCGATATTCCGATATTCCGAAAAACCGAGCCATTCCACCTGTCCACCCAAAAAATCAATAATCCCGCCCCCGGCCACCTCCTCAGACCGTCGTCCTCCCCCACCCCCTCCTCCTCCTCCTCGCGATCTCTCCTGGATCCCCCCGTCCTGGAGGAAGAACTCTCCCCTTGGAACGAGGCGAACGTCCGTCCAATTCCGCCGTCCGATTCTTCGAAAGTCTACGCCGGTCTGTTCCGCGTAGTCGTCGAGATGTCGCCTCGGAGCCAATCAGAGTTAACCCTCCTCCGGTGGGGTCCGGCCCGTGGTGTCTCCTGGATATTAATGAGAGAGGATAGAGAGAGAGAGAGAGAGAGAGAGAGGCGGCCGAGGCCACGGATCACTCTCCTCTCCTCTCCTCTCCTGGACCCAGAGGGGGGAGAGCGCAGGAAGGTGGAAGTGGGAGAGGAGAGGAGAGAGGAGAGGAGGGGGAGGCAGAGAGCGAAGGCCTGTGCCGCGCGGCGGGAGAGAGAGAGATAGAGGGGAGGGGGAGGGTGTCTCCACCCTGGGGAGGGGGGAGGACGTCGTCGGGTCACGAGAAGCCTTTGGAGGGAAAGGACGGAGACGGAAGGCCGGCGGCGTGACCGATAGAAAGAGAGGGACCGATCCTCTCCTCTCCCTTCCCTTCCCTTCCCTTCCCTTCTGTGCGCGCGTGTGTATATGTGTGACGCTGCAGCGACGCCGACAAGAGGTGGAGGATGAGAGAATGTCGAGGAGGAGCAGGAGGAGGAGGAGGAGGAGGAGGGGGGGGAGAGGTGGACCAGGAGGAGACGGAGCTTGAGAGGCTGCGGAGGAGGGGGGGGGAGAGAGAGAGGATCGTGGCGGAGGCCACGTAGGAGACGTTCAATACTGTAGCAACCGAGCCAACGCCATTGGCTACCATTCTCTCTCTCTATACCTTCTAGGCATACACCTTGTACTCTATTCCGGTCTACTCCACTTTATTCCCGCTGCCGTTCAAGCTGCTACTTGCTTCCACTCCCTCCGACCCTTCCCACAACGGGGGGTCCACAACGCGAAGGTATACGCGGGACGATGGTTCCAGCTATATAGTATAGTCCACGAGCGTAGGAGAGTGTGTTTTCATTGTGGACGGCCTGAGAGAAGAGAAAATTGGTTCCATCCAATTGAACTGATTCGATGGAGACGATGCAAAGTCGCTCACCTGAGAGAAGATCAAAGATCGGATCACAAGGGAAGGAAGAAGCGTCGAAGGAGAGCCTATCTACCTTCCTCTCTCGAGGGCGGGACGCGGTGGTTCTCGAGAGCTGGCAATCGTCCAGCCGAGTGCACCGAAGTCGTTGTTTCGTGCCGATTGCTTGGCCGATCAACGTTGCTGTGTTGCCGCGCTTACGCGAGCCACGCGTCCGTTCGTCGGGACGTGACGGCTTTCGGCCTAGCCATACGTGGCCCCGCAAATGGCCGGGTAAATGCGTCTATTACGCGGATACATCGGCCGGCTACCGTGCATCGATCCTGTCCGCGTATTCAATTAAATATCCCCTTTCCATACAGCGCAAGGGAGCATCGACCCGCAACGTAACTCCTTTCCTCGCCACTTTTCTCCCTTCCCCCCGTTCCCCTCGCCCTCGATTTTTTCGCAGTGGACAGCGACGGTGGTCGATCGAGGACTCTGGTATCTGGATCAGGAGATTTGGTGATTATGGATTTTCGCTTCTTCCAAGTGTTTCGAGAAATTGGTGTACACGAAACATGTTTAAATTCCATGATTTATGATTAGCGAATTCGCGAAAGGAGCACGAATTATGGAATTCTTTGGAAAAGATTTCCATCGTTCGCCCGCATTGGACGCATTAAATATTCGGGTTGTTGTATTAAAGAAGGGTGTGAAATTCGATTTTCGTTTAGGTAACGAGGTTACCGTATCACCTGTCTCCGGGTTACGTTTCGGCGAACTCGTCGTGTCCCGATGGGGCACGCGGCCCGCAGCTGCCGGCTCTTATGCTAATCCCACCCCCGCTGGTCAAAGTCTGACGCGCATCGCATGAAAAAGTTGCTCGTTACACGCCCGCCCATAAATCTCCCTCGCTAAAGCTTAATCTGTTCCCGTTGGCGGGGGCCAAGCCGCGGAAAACTCGAGCCTCGTCTCGGGGCTCCAGCTGTGCGTGCATGGATTTTCATAATTTTTTATCGTTCGGCGAAAAATTTTCAATCCCATAGGATCATATATACATATATATATATATATATATATATATATATATATATATATATATAGGTGGAAAGCTTGGGTGGAGTCTCGATTATGTTTCCCTTGGAAATATATATGGGCGAGGGAGGGAACTGGGAAGGGGAGGGTGTTTTAATGGGTTTGCATTGCGATTTTTTTTTTTGAAAATTAAAGATGTTGACAACAATTAATGATGTTTGGTCTTGTTCTTCGAAATTGCTTTCGTATGAGTTTTCTTTCGTATGATCCTCTGGATATTGGGCTTCTCTTAAAAGAGAAATTGTGTAATAATAGAATTTCAGATTTTACTTTTATTTTTTCTCGAAATTATTTATTTAATTCTGGGAAAAGCTGTAATCGAATTTTTCGTATGATCCTTTGGAAATTTATTTATAATAGGAACAGAATTTCAGATTATATTTTTATTTTTTTCGAAATTATTTAATTCTAGAAGCTGTAGTCGAATCTTTTGTATGATTTTTTGGAAATTTATTTATAATAGGAACAGAATTTCAGATTTTACTTTTATTTTTTCTCGAAATTATTTAATTCTAGAAGCTGTAGTCGATCGAATTTTTCATATGGTCCTCTGGAAATTTATTTTAATAGTAACATAATTTCAGATTTTACTTTTATTTTTTCTCGAAATTATTTAATTTTAGGAGAAGCTGTAGTCGATTGAATCTTTCGTAGGATTCTTTGGAAATTTATTTATAATAGGAACAGAATTTCAGATTTTACTTTTATTTTTTCTCGAAATTATTTAATTCTAGAAGCTGTAATCGAATCTTTTGTATGATTTTTTGGAAATTTATTTATAATAGGAACAGAATTTCAGCTTATATTTTTATTTTTTCTCGAAATTATTTAATTCTAGGAGCTGTAATCGATCGAATCTTTCGTAGGATTCTTTGGAAATTTATTTATAATAGGAACAGAATTTCAGATTTTACTTTTATTTTTTCTCGAAATTATTTAATTCTAGGAGAAGCTGTAGTCGATCGAATTTTTCGTATGATCCTCTGGAAATTTATTTAATTTTTTTTTTTTTAAAAAAAATTATAAATAGATAGATTGTCTGATTCGAAAGAGAGATTAATTTTTTTCTTTTATGTAATTATTGGACAAACTTTTATTTCTCTTTCTTCTCGCAATTGTGTATATATATATATATATAAATTTGTAATAGTGTACGACATGGATTTCATAATGCGTGATAGGAACTATCGTACTGATGCGTCTAAATCAGAAAAGCATCAAAAGTATGAAACACTTTACTCGTCGCGCGCATTCAAATGTCTGCTTGAAACACGGTTCATTCCATGCATCCATATTGAAATAACTCGTCGAAAAGTCCTGTTAAACAGAATGGCTTCCAATGATTGCTGCACGACTGTATGAGATTTTTCATCGAGCCTTCTTAAAACGTCGAGTTTTTATTTTGTATCATTTCATTTCGCCTTATTCACGAAAAGAGACACGAAAAAAGAAAAGAAAATATTACCAACACACCCAATCGAATCATTTTTACACCACTCTCAAATTCACAATTCGAAAATCTTCAAATCTCATCCACTTCTAACTTTAACAAAATCTTCGTATATTTTCCTTCTATAAAAATATCCACATCTCCCCAAAAACAGAATTGGAAAGCAAATTTTCTAAATTTCCTCTCCTTCTCCTTTTTCCAATTCTCTTCTTTTTCTCAACACTCTTTCTTTTTCAAAATTCTCTCGAAAATCTTCTCTCCCTCCCAATCTCTCCCCAATCCCTCCAAAAATCAAAGCTTTCCTCTCCACCCTCGAATCTTCCCCGAAAATTCTCCTGAAAAACACCTCTCCCCAATTTCTCTCCTTCTCCTTTTTCTAATTCTTTCTTTTTCAAAAATCTCTCAAAAATCTTCCCTCCCTTTCAATCTCTCCCCAATCCCTCCAAAAATCAAAGCTTTCCTCTCCATCCTCGAATCTTCCCCGAAAATTCTTCTGAAAAACACCTCTCTCTCTCTCTCTCTCTCTCTCTCTCTCTCTCTCTCTCTCTCTCTATCTATCTATCTATCTATCTATCTATCTATCTATCTATCTCTCTCCCTCTCCCTCTCCAATCCTTTCTCCCTCTTTCAAAAAAAAAATCTCTAAACCCCTTGGAAAACGTTTACACCTACGAGCAACGTCTACGAGTCACAAAACCACTTAAATGGATCAGATCGGCGAGAAGAGGATCGGAGGAGGAAGAGAAGGAGGGGGAGGGGGGGGGGGGAGGGCAGATCGATCCGCTCGGTCCGCCCGAGGCCGCTTAAAGAGCCGATCGAAGTTTGGAAACGGGGTTGCGTCTGCACCCGACAACCGGATGTCAATGGCGTGGAATCGGTAGCAAAGGTCACGCTACGATGCGCCCGAGAAGCAAGGAAAAGCTCGCAGTATCGACACGAGGGAGAGGAGGGGGGTGAGGTGGGGTTTTGCAATCGCGATGCTTCGACCCCTTCGGGCTGCTCGCTGTGTGCTCACAACCCCCTCTCCTCCCCCTCGGCCACGTCGTGCTGCCATGATCGGTTCTTTCGACGGTCGGGGATGAAATCATCGAGCAAGGATCTCGCGATCCGCTTTGACGATGGGATGGGTCGATAAGTTTCGGGACTTGTTCTTTCTCTGAGATTGTGAAATAGGTAGATGAAAGATCTTCTCGATTCAGGATGACGAATTTTTAGTTTTCATGTTGATCGAGAGGGGATCCATTCCTGTATTGCGACAATTGAAATGGAGAAACGAAGTGATGTTATAGATATTTTTTTCTTGGAGAGAATATCATTGATTTGACGAGAATTTCATAAAAGGAAAATTAAAATTATTCGATTCGCAATTTGACGAAAATTTTATAAAAAGAAAATGGAAATTGTCGCTTCGATTCAATTTGACGAAAATTTTATAAAAGGAAAATTGAAATTATTCGATTCGCAATTTGACGAAAATTTTATAAAAAAAAAAATTAAAATTGTCGCTTTGATTTGCAATTTGACGAAAATTTTATAAAAAAAAAATTGAAATTGTCACTTCGATTCGACGAAAATTTTATAAAAAAAAAATAAAATTGTCGCTTCGATCCGCAATTCGACGAAAATTTTATAAAAAGAAAATGGAAATTGTCGCTTCGCAATTTGACGAAAATTTTATAAAAAAAAAAATTAAAATTGTCGCTTTGATTTGCAATTTGACGAAAATTTTATAAAAAAAAAATTGAAATTGTCACTTCGATTCGACGAAAATTTTATAAAAAAAAAATTAAAATTATTGCTTCGATTCGATTTGACGAAAATTTTATAAAAGGAAAATTGAAATTATTCGATTCGCAATTTGACGAAAATTTTATAAAAAGAAAATGGAAATTGTCGCTTCGATTCAATTTGAAGAAAATTTTATAAAAGGAAAATTGAAATTATTCGATTCACAATTTGACGAAAATTTTATAAAAAAAAATTATTCGATTCGCAATTCGACGAATGATTTCAATTTCTTTTTGTCTAATTCGATTCAAAAAATAGAAANTGACGAAAATTTTATAAAAAAAAAATTAAAATTATTCGATTCGATTTGACGAAAATTTTATAAAAAGAAAATGGAAATTGTCGCTTCGATTTGCAATTTGACGAAAATTTTATAAAAAGAAAATTAAAATTATCGCTTCGCAATTTGAAAATTTTATAAAAAGAAAATTGAAATTGTCGCTTCGATTCGATTTGACGAAAATTTTATAAAAAAAAAATTAAAATTATTCGATTCGCAATTTGACGAAAATTTTATAAAAAAAAATTAAAATTATCGCTTCGATTCGCAATTTGACAAAAATTTTATAAAAGGAAAATTAAAATTATCGCTTCGCAATTTGACGAAAATTTTATAAAAAAAAAATTAAAATTATCGCTTCGATTCGTAATTTGACGAAAATTTTATAAAAAAAAAAATTATTCGATTCGCAATTCGACGAATGATTTCAATTTCTTTTTGTCTAATTCGATTCAAAAAATAGAAATAGCCTAATCTATTCTTGAAAATTCTTGCAATGGATAAAACGGAATGTGTAGTGCGAACGAAGAAGAGATCGGATCGGAATGTATCGAGGGACGAATGTTTCAAGGAAAGCGATCAGGATTAATACGATCGATCCAGAGATCCAAGCAGGATTGGTCATCGATTGGCGCGATAGAACCAGCTATTTACACACCGACCAACAGTCGGGGATGCTACTTGTCCGGCTGAGAGTTGGCCACGAATGTACCTAGATATCGATTCCCTCTTGCACCTCTCTCGGTCGTGGAGGTGGAGAGGTTGGAGGAGGAGAAGAAAGAGAAGGAGGAGGAGGAGGAGGAGGAGGCGAGGAGCAGAAGAAGGTGGGTACTGGCCGACAGGCTTACTCGCGTCTCACGGACGACAAGAGGGTGATATATTACCACCAACTACCCGCCTCCACCCTGTCGGCTCTCCTTCTTCGTTTCGCGTTTTCCGCCGCTAGCGATGGCCTCGAGCTTCAATCGAGTCTCGGCGAACCAGACATCAACCAACATGTAAATTTTTCAATCCAAGAAACGCGAAAGAAAAGATATTATTCTTTTGTGCACACATATGTACTTTACTCGTGAAAAAAATATAATATAATAATTTTTCTTTTGAAGATCCAAGATTATTATAGGATTTTTCCAATTTGAAAATTTTAATTAGTAAATTCTGATCTATTTTTTGAACGATAAAATCGAGTTTTGGACCAGTTTTCGAGATCAATGAACATGAAATTTTTCAATCCAAAAAACGCGAAAGAAAAGATATTATTCTTTATAATTTTTAAAATACATATATGCACATATATGTATTTTATTTGTGAAAAAAATATAATATAATATAATTTTTTTTTGAAGATCGAAGATCAATATAGGATTTTTCCAATTTAAAAATTGGACATTTTAATTAGTAAATTTTGATCTATTTTTTGAACGATAAAATCGAATCTCGGATCAGTTTTCGAGATCAATGAACATGTAATTTTTCAATCCAAGAAACGCGAAAGAAAAGATATTATTCTTTATAATTTTTAAAATACATATATGCACATATATGTATTTTACTTGTGAAAAAAATATAATATAATATAATTTTTTTTTGAAGATCGAAAATTATTATAGGATTTTTCCAATTTGAAAATTGGACATTTTAATTAGTAAATTTTGATCTATTTTTTAAACGATAAAATCAAGTCTCGGATCAGTTTTCGAGATCAATGAACATGGCTTCGTTTGAAATTTCTAATCTTTTTAATCGTGTCGTAAATTTTCCAATCCAAGAAAGAAAAAATATTATTCTTTTGTGCACACATATGTATTTTACTCGTGAAAAAAATATAATATAATAATTTTTCTTTTGAAGATCGAAGATTATTATAGGATTTTTCCAATTTGAAAATTTTAATTAGTAAATTCTGATCTATTTTTTAAACGATAAAATCGAGTTTTGGACCAGTTTTCGATCAATGAACATGTAAATTTTTCAATCCAAGAAAGAACACGAAAGAAAAGATATTATTCTTTATAATTTTTAAAATACATATATGCACATATATGTATTTTATTTGTGAAAAAAATATAATATAATATAATTTTTTTTTGAAGATCGAAGATCAATATAGGATTTTTCCAACTTGAAAATTGAACATTTTAATTAGTAAATTTTGATCTATTTTTTAAACGATAAAATCGAGTTTTGGACCAGTTTTCGAGATCAATGAACATGTAATTTTTCAATCCAAGAAAGAACACGAAAGAAAAGATATTATTCTTTATAATTTTTAAAATACATATATGCACATATATGTACTCTACTCGTGAAAAAAATATAATATAATAATTTTTCTTTTGACGATCCAAGATTATTATAGGATTTTTCCAATTTGAAAATTTTAATTAGTAAATTCTGATCTATTTTTTGAACGATAAAATCAAGTCTCGGATCAGTTTTCGAGATCAATGAACATGGCTTCGTTTGAAATTTCTAATCTTTCTAATCGTGTCGTAAATTTTCCAATCCAAGAAAGAAAAAATATATGTATTTTACTCGTGAAAAAAATATAATATAATAATTTTTCTTTTGACGATCGAAGATTATTATAGGATTTTTCCAACTTGAAAATTTTAATTAGTAAATTCTGATCTATTTTTTGAACGATAAAATCGAGTCTGATCACATTGCAGATTTTCTAATCTTTCTAAGAATCGTGTAAATTTTTCAATCCAAGAAAGATATTATTCTTATATGCACACATATATATTCTACTTATGAAAAAAATATAATATAATAATTTTTCTTGACGATCATTATAGAAGATCATTATAGAATTTTTCTATAATTTATTTAAATTCTAATGTAAATTCTGATGTATTTTTCCACGTTGTTTTTTTGAACGATAAAATTGTACAAGGAGAAATTTGCGAGAGAGGAAGAGTCGAGGGTCCCATCGCTAGCCACCACCCTCCTCCTCCTCCTCCTCCTCCTCCTGCTCCTCCTCCTCATTCTCTTCCTGCTTCGCTGCCGGTGCCGGCACTTCAAACCACCCCTCTCCGAGTTCCGAGCTTTATTCGAAGGAAGATCCATCTCCATAATGGTCCCCACACACCCGTCCGCCTTCTCACACGCTTCTTCCACATTGTGTGCACATCGTGCAGGAAATGCTCGCGAGCCATGTCACGTACAACGCGAGCGTGTCTCGCTCGCGAATATACACACAAGCGAAAGAGATCTGGATGGGCGTTCGATCGCTAAAAATCGTTGGAAAAGTTGGAAACGAGGGCAAGCAAATATGACATGAAAAAATGTATACATATATTATTGATAGAAATTTCACGAGAAACTTCTCATCTCATCCAAATATTATCTGTAAATTAATGAAAACAAAAATTATCAAAAGCGAAATGAATTGTATCCAGATATTTAAAGTGTAAAGGAAAAAAGAAGAAAAATCGAAAGAGGAGATTTCGCAATGGTATTTGGAACAGGATGTGGCCCTGCGTCTTTCACATGGTCTAGGATGCGTTACTTTACGTATTACGACGATGTCCACGTTTGGAATTTCACGCGAGAGGGTTGGAGGGCCGATGCCGGTTCTCACGGTCTTCCTCTTCTTGTCCCGATCACGCGGCCCAACACGAATGCTCGAGGGGCAATATCGCGAGGTTTCTATGTCGTGCAACGCAACATAATCTTCTATTCAACTTTTCGAGAAAAAAAAAAAAAAAAAAAAAAGTTTCAATCATTCCTCGACGACGATATGGCAATGATAAATTGTTGGGAAAAAGAAGAATCTTTAAATATAATTATTATATATATTATTAATATACATAATTATAATTATAATAATATATATACAATGATTATTAATTTCGTTTAAAAATAAACCTCGCAAGATCGGATAAGATTCTCTTATTACACGTATTCCTATAGATTTTAATATCTATATAAAAACTAAAAAACACAATTTAATAACGTAATATAATTTTGACATTTCGAGATCGAATAATATCAACAAGATTTTGCATGGACGCCATTGAAATTAAAATTTATTTGCTCACGGTAAATAATTTCGGGTATGGCGAGAATCGGGCGACATTGGGTCGGCAGTCGAGACGGGAGGCAGAAGGAAAAAGGTAGAGATAACTGGGAAGGAAATCGGAGAGGAGGACGGAGAAGCTCGGATCGATGTGTCGCCCTCGTGTCCAGCGGTCACAGGCGCTTGCGCCTTGACGTCGCCAACCCTCCTGATTCGCTCGAGTCCCGTGTCACAGTCCTCTCGCGATTGTCACTCCCCTGCGAGCTTCCCTCTCCCCGGCCCTCCCCGAGTGTCGCATGCCTCCCCGCATCCGGTGTCGCGCGCCTCGGCGGCCTCCCCCCTCCCCCCACTGTCAACCAACCGCCACTCTTCCCGAGCGCGCGACACATTTCGCCGGGTCACCGCCCTTAGTGGGTGGGGCCCTGCCTTCTGCCCTTCGCTTTCACCAAACTTTTTAGAGAAGATGAAGCGAAGAACGTTTCTCGAATTTTTCTTTGTGATGGAACACGTTATTATAGTAGAAATTTTTATAAAGAAGTTTTAAAAAGATTTAGAATTATAATATATTATTTGTTCATCAAGATAATTAACTATGGGATAAACCGTTTTGGTAAAGATTTTAAAGATAACGTGTATAATATTATGTTTGGCCAGTGAGACGAGACCCTGTTGGGATTTAGAATGGAGTGGTTTCGTATTCATTCGGGGGGAATTTTAACAAAAAATATCCAATTACTCATTTTGAGCAAGAATTAAATATAAAGAAATGATGAATTTCGTAAAATATCATACATTTACGTATCATTTATTCGTTTAATCTTAGATTAAAGAATATTCGTTTAACGATTTCTAGAAAATTTTTCGAGTCTTAATTTATATTAAATCTTGGAAGAAAGAACGGGCAAGCATTCGCGCAAAGCGAAAAGGAATCGTTGAGACGGTCCTCGTCGAACGGGAACGAGGGATTCCGTTGATTGGCCGGGAAAGTCGTTGCCTGTCGCGAGTGGAAAGCGTGGTGTGCTCGAACGAACGGTGTCCCCGGCCACGGATTCGTTCCCGTCGAGTCGGAATGTCGCCGAGCTGTGTCCCCGCGGCAGGGCGACACCAGCGACAGCCGTGATTGGCCGCCCGAGGGGACAGGGGCGTGGTTAACCTCCATCGCTCTCTTTCGATAATTGCGTCCTCGCTCTCACCTGCGACGCGTTCCATCCTTTGCTTTCCTCTCCTCCGTTTCTTCTCCAATCCCCTTCTTCGATCAATTCCAACAATGGATGATCGCTTTGATTTCAATCAACAATTTTAATCTCCTTTGACAAATATTCATCTTTCTTATTTTCTTATCGCTCGCACAGGGAGAAGAGGAATATTCTCATCTTCTTGACATCACAGGAATATATATATATATATATATATATATAGTTTAATAACTATAATTATTATAACCCCAATAACGTCTCGACTTCTTTGTTTCCAGCAACGTCCCCTTCTCTCTCTCGTTCAACCTTCCCTCGATATGTCCCACAATTTACTCCACTTGTGCCCGGCCGCGCACGTCGTCATTATCTCTTCACCCTTTCCACGCTGCTCGTTCAACGTCACCTCGTACGGACATTTTCATTACGCGCAACCGTTCATTAACTCGGTCTCTGTCGCCCTCTCCTATATATATATATATTCTTCCCGAAGAAGGAGACGAGGAAGAAACGAGAGACGAGAGGAGAAAGAAAAGACGAACTCCTCCTCCCTCCCTCCCCCCCTAAAAAAGGAATAAATACAAGAACAAACGAACGAATGGGGGAAAAACGAGAGGTAAAACAAGAGTAAAATGTTCACGATGCATCAATGTCGATCTTCGTCCAGGTCTTCGAAAGGTTCTCTTTCTTCTTCCATCATCTCTAAGGGAAGAAAAAAATCGAAAGAGAGAGAGAGAGAGAGAGAGATTGTTTCGAGAGAAATAATAATAACACTTCCCAAAAAAAGAAGAAGAAGGAAGAATTTATAAAGAGAAAGACAGATTTCGAAGAAACTTCAGACACGCGAAAAAGAAAAAAGAGAAAGATATTTCGAGAAGGAGAAGAAAAAGAGAGAGAGGGATGAGCCGCTTATATCGAAAGGATAGGGGCGTGTTGAAAATCCCCCCTCTCTCTCTCTCTCTCGCTCACTCTCTCTCAGAGTGAGCGAGAAGGGAGCGTGGGCCCTGCCGTGTCGCGGGATAATTGGGACACCGTGTATTATCGCTTGCGTGCCATAGTTGCGGTGCGCTGTGTGTGATTGGATAGGCGGAGATGGGTCGCGCGAGATAGCTGACCCCAACTAACGTAGGAACCGGAGGGCCTATATCTTCGAGGACCATCTTCTCCATCCGCGGCAGCATTACCTATCCACGTCATGCTTGATGCATGGCGTGGGCGTTCCTCGTGCTCGTACGCCGGGGTTCTCATTTAATTACCGTTCACCCTCCCCCTCGCCCCCTCCCTTCCTTCCTTCCTTCCTTCCATTTCTCGATCACCATTTCCGTCCTCGCGTGCCATTTTTTCCTCCCCTGGATTTTCCTGGAACCAGGAAATTGGTTCTCGTTGGATTCCCAACGATCCTCCGGGATCCTGGAGTTTCCTCGAACTCGAAGGTTTTCGAAGGGTTGTAATTATTCGTCTGAGGAAATTCTTGAGGTGGAGGTGGTCGAGGTGCGTTCATTCATGCTCGTAAAAATTGAATAATTTGGATATTTGATTTAAATAAAATTCCTGTAAAATTTATTCTTTCAATCGATCGTATCCTTCTTTATCTTCGGTAGGTATTTCGAAAAACTTTTTCGAAGTATTCACGATATATATTATATATTTCGAAGAATCTCGACTAGATTGAATACTTTTTAAAATTTTTACGCGAATTTCAAGTTACAAGTTAAACGATTTTTGTAGATCTTTTTTTTGAATTTCGTTTAATCCAAATATTTATATCTTATCACGTTATCATGATTGTGAAAAGAAGTTCGTAGCCGTTGCTCACGTAGGTCGAAGGACTTGTGACTGGGAATGGATGAACATCGTCGATATTTCCACGTTTATTTATTTCGTTTCGAAATAACCTCCGCGCAGCAACGTGCAATTTGACGGTAGTTTGTCATCGAGGTTGGGTCACATCGGTCGAATATGCGACGAGGCAGCAGCGTATCCCTCGAACAGCTGTCTTTTTGAACGTTTCTTCCAACTCTTCTATGTTCGATCCTCCAACTAACTTACGTTGTCGTATATTGGTGTCCTTGATAATAGAAATTTATTTTCATTCGAAAAAAAAAAAACAAATATTTGTTCCCTTTTTTAAAATCGATCTCTTCTGTCCAAATCAACGATCAACAATTTATTTCCTGGTAAAAACGTTGGCTTTAACTTCCAATGCTCTACCTATTTCCATCCTCTTCCAAGATCGGATAATTTCATTTCACCATACTTGAAAAGATTTTGAATATTATTTTTTATTTTTAATATTTCAAGTAAATATATTTATTCGAAAATAAAGAATATTCAAGAATCAATATCTTTTTAGACTTCTAAAAAATTAAAAACTTCTTCGATGATTATTCCTCGAGGAGGAGGGAAGCCGAAAATTTCCATCCTCTTCCAAGATCGAATATTTTCATTTTACATGAAAATAATGAATATTTAAGAATCTTTTTAGATTTCCACTCCAAAAAATTAAAAACTTCTTCGATTATTCCTCGAGGAGGAGGGAAGCCAAAAATTCTCTTCCAAACTTGAAAAGATTTTGAATATTATTTTTTATTTTTAATATTTCAAATAAATATATTTATTCGAAAATAAAGAATATTCAAGAATCTTTTTAGATTTCCACTTCAAAAAATTTAAAAATTCTTCGATTATTCCTCGAGGAGGGAAGCCGAAAATATCCAAGATCGGATAATTTCATTTCACCTGAAAATAAAGAATATTCGAGAATCTTTTTAGATTTCCACTCCAAAAAATTTAAAAATTCTTCGACGATTATTCCTCGAGGAGGAGGGAAGCCGAAAATTTCCATCCTCTTCCAAGATCGAATATTTTCATTTTACTTGAAAATAATGAATATTCAAGAATCTTTTTAGATTTCCACTCTAAAAAATTTAAAAATTCTTCGACGATTATTCCTCGAAAGAAGCCGAAAATTTTCTTCCGAGATCGAATATTTTCGAATATTTTCGAATATTTTCATTTTACTTGAAAATAAAGAATATTCGAGAATCTTTTTAGATTTCCACTCCAAAAAATTTAAAAATTCTTCGACGATTATTCCTCGAAAGAAGCCGAAAATTTTCTTCCGAGATCGAATATTTTCGAATATTTTCGAATATTTTCATTTTACTTGAAAATAAAGAATATTCGAGAATCTTTTTAGATTTCCACTCCAAAAAATTTAAAAATTCTTCGACGATTATTCCTCGAAAGAAGCCGAAAATTTCCATCCTCTTCCAAGATCGGATAATTTCATTTCGCCATACTTGAAAAAATTTTGAATATTATTTTTTATTTTCAAATAAATTCAAATAAATATATTTATTCGAAAATAAAGAATATTCAAGAATCTTTTTAGATTTCTACTCCAAAAAATTTAAAAATTCTTCTATTATTCCTCGAGGAGGAGGGAAGCCGAAAATATTCAAGATCGGATAATTTCATTTCACCTGAAAATAAAGAATATTCGAGAATCTTTTTAGATTTCCACTCCAAAAAATTTAAAAATTCTTCGACGATTATTCCTCGAAAGAAGCCGAAAATTTCCATCCTCTTCCAAGATCGGATAATTTCATTTCGCCATACTTGAAAAAATTTTGAATATTATTTTTTATTTTCAAATAAATTCAAATAAAGAATATTCAACAATCTTTTTAAATTCCCCCTCCAAAAAATTAAAAACTTCTTCGATTATTCCTCGAGGGGGAGGGAAGCCGAAAATATCCAAGATCGAATATTTTCATTTCACCTGAAAATAAAGAATATTCAACAATCTTTTTAAATTCCCCCTCCAAAAAATAAAAAACTTGTTCGACGAGGAGGAGGGAAGCCGAAAATTTCCCGCGATCGCCAAGGATAAGGATAAGGTGGAGGGGGAAGGACACGCCTCCCTCCGATTATAAATCAACGAGGATCTCTGGAAGGGCCTTTGACGACCCGACGACCGTCCCCGCTCCTCCAACAACAATGCGCCTCGTTACAAACACGCGTCACGCGGCATCATTCGTCCACGCACGCACGTGTGCACACGTACGACACACGGAGGGAGGGACCGAGAGGCCTCATTAACCGGTTATTAATAGCTTAGCCGGCTCATATTAATGACACACGCATCTGCTTCTTATATATCTACCTGGCTCATCCCCCTGCCCACCTCTCTCTCTGCCCCCGCCGCGGCCAGGGGTCAACAATTTTTACCGGTCGTTGCTCGAGGGACGTACGACTAATTTCCTCTCTTTCGACGCCCGATTTCGACGCCCCCTTTTATATAGGGATGGGTTTCATTGGCCAAGCTTGATTTTGATAATTTTGATAATTCCATGGACGATATTTTGAGTTTAATTTGGAAGGAAGGAACGTACGGCGCTCTTTCGGGTATGGTACTTTCTCGAAGGTGGGAGTAGTTTTTCCATTTTCGAAGTTTATGTCATTGTAACTGGAGAAAAGGATGATATTTTCGAAATTCGAGTTTATTGAGTTGTAACTTAAGAAAAGGAAGAAATTTTCGAAATTCGAGTTTATCTTGTCATTGAATTGTAACTTAAGAAAAGGAAGAAATTTTCGAGATTTGATTTTATCTCGTCATTGTAATTGGAGAAAAGGAAGATATTTTCGAAATTCGAGTTTATCTTGTCATTGAATTGTAACTTAAGAAAAGGAAGAAATTTTCGAGATTTGATTTTATCTCGTCATTGAGCTGGAGAAAAAGAAGAAATTTTCGAAATTCGAATTTATCTTGTCATTGAATTGTAACTTAAGAAAAGGGAGATTTTATCTCGTCATTGAGCTGGAGAAAAGGAAGATATTTTCGAAATTCGAGTTTATCTCGTTATTGAGTTGTAACATTTGAATGAATTCTAATTTTTTGCATTTTTTCAAAGTGCTTGGAATCGTAGAGATAAAAGTGAAATATATAATTGCGAAAAATTCACGATCATCCGGATAAATGCGAAGAGCACTTATCTCGATGAAAATATTCATCGTATTTCTTCTGAACTTAAAAAGTAGAGTTGTAGAAGAGTGGAATGAAATAAAGTTGATATGTTAATTACATATCGAATCCAAAGAAAGTCCTGCTAAAGAAAAGTTTATTGTTTCTAAATTTCCCAAATGTACGAGTTTGTTAATGTTCTTTACAATGAAATTGTAAAGAATTGTTCTAGAGATCTCATTAATATGCGGTTTTATTTTTTCTTTTGTTTTAATAAAATTCTACGAAATTTTTCTTAATAACTAATACTTTTTTATCTATAAAACTACTCGAAAGATGGAACAAATAAATTGTAATTTTTACAAGGAAAAATTTTTGTGAAAAGTCTATAAAACCTCTCCCTTAAGATCCTTAAGATCCTAAGTAACATCATCCGTCGATTTTACCACTGAAACCTCGTCTCGCTCTGTTTTTCTGCACAAAAAACCAATTGGCAGGTAATAAACTCGAGTGCAAAGGGTTAAAAGGATTATAAGGAAAAATGAAAATCCCTTCCCGAATTAATTTCTCTTTTTTCGAAAGAGGGGGGGGTTAATTCAAGAGAATCCTAATAATCCGCTTCATCGTTTCACAAGGACCCACTCTTGCTTTATTACCCGTGAAAAGGTACCCAAAATTATCATACCAGATAAAACTCGTTCTCTGCTAAAGAAAAAAGATGGATTAAAGAAAAAGTAAAGTAACTCATTTTTAGTTAGTAATCTCGATGCGTCTTCTTCCAGGCAACCGCCTCGAATCTTATTCTCTATATTACGAAAGATTTACCTAACTTCCTCTTCCCTTTCTCGAAGGGTCAAAGGTCGATCATCGAATTCGATCGTTGAGAGAAGCGTTTCGAGATCGCTCGACGATTCTTCTCCTAGATTTAGATATATGAAAAATATTATTCAGCAATTTTCAAAGTCACTCAAAAAGGAAGAATATTGGTAAGCTTTCAACAAATTATTTCAATTGATTTGAAATCATAAAATTTATCGACTTGTTAACAGATATTGTTATTACATTCAAACTCTCTTATTACCGTAAATTAAATTATATGATATTAAATTATAACTCGCTTATCTATATTTGGATAGATATCTATATTAATTATTATATTTCTTACAATATCTATATCCGGATAGATCCTTCTGCTCTCGAATCTTTTTCCAAAAAATACTTCTTCAACTTGTTTAAAAACAACTAGTTTAAAAATACCTCACTTCCTTTACATTCCCAATTAATCCACCTAATCGTCCTCCCAAAAAATCCACGAAATCCGAGGAACGGTCGTAGAAAAATTCGAAAGGCTCGAAAGAGCGGGGCCTTGATTGAAAAATTTTCACGGCGGGCGAGGAGGATGCTCGGCCGATGATAAATCGGGGAACCAGGTCCCAACCGGCCACGTATCAGCGGCGATATTCACAGTAGCTTTGGAACGGCCGGTCGCCCAATTTAAGCTTTATTCAAGGGGACACAATGAGGGAGCGGTGGCTCATATGTCATCGTGGCAACTGTATGGGCCCCCACGGCCCCCCTTTTGTCCACCGGCCGATAGATCCGCGCCCATTTACGAGAGCACGGCCGCGTCCCCTTTTCTCGCTCGCTCGCTGCCTTCCCTCCCCCCCCCCCCCTCCTCTTTCAGGTCGCCATTGCCGACCGCTCGCGAATGCTAATTGATGTTACTGACTCGAAGTGACCCGGCCTCGGTGTGTGGTCCACCGTCGAGTGACGGTGATGGCGCGCGAGAACGCGTTTAATCGACCTCGCTTCGATGCTGGAACGAGCTAGGGAATGGAATGAGCGCTCTTTCAGGTATGGTAGTTTCTCGAAGGTGGGAGTAGTTTTTCCATTTTCGAAGCTTTATGTCATTGTAACTGGAGGAAAGGATGATATTTTCGAAATTAGAGTTCATTGAGTTGTAACTTAAGAAAAGGAAGAAATTTTCGAAATTCAATTGTATGTTATTATTGTATTGCAGCTGGAGAAAAGGAAGAAATTTTAGAAATTCGAGTTTATCTCGTCATTGAGCTGGAGAAAAAGAAGAAATTTTCGAAATTCGAATTTATCTTGTCATTGAATTGTAACTTAAGAAAAGGAAGAAATTTTCGAGATTTGATTTTATCTCGTCATTGAGCTGGAGAAAAAGAAGAAACTTTCGAAATTCGAGTTTATCTTGGTACTGAGTTATAGCTGGAAAAAAGGAAGAAATTTTTGAAATTTAATTTTATGTCATCATTGAGTTATAACTTAAGAAAAAGAAGAAATTTTCGAAATTCGAATTTATCTTGGTATTGAGCTATAGCTGAAGAAAAGAAAAAAATTTTTGAAATTCGAATTTATTTTGGTATTAAGCTATAGCTGAAGAAAAGGAAGAAATTTTCGAAATTCGAATTTATTTTGTCATTGAATTGTAACTTAAGAAAAGGAAGAAATTTTCGAGATTTGATTTTATCTCATTATTGAGTTGGAGAAAAAGAAGAGGGTTTCGAAATTCGAGTTTATCTCGTTATTGAATTGTAACTTAAGAAAAGGAAGAAATTTTCGATATATTAAATTTAATTTTATGTTATTATTGTATTGCAGCTGGAGAAAAGGAAGAAATTTTAGAAATTCGAGTTTATCTCGTCATTGAGCTGGAGAAAAAGAAGAAATTTTCGAAATTCGAGTTTATGTCGTTATTGTAGCTGGAGAAAAGGAAGAAAGTTTCGAAAATCGAGTTTATCTCGTCGTTAAGCTGGAGAAAAGGAAGAAATTTTAGCTATAGCTGAAGAAAAGGAAGAAATTTTCGAAATTCGAGTTTATGTTGTCATTGAGCTGGAGAAATTTTCGAAATTCAATTTTATGTCGTTATTGTAGCTGGAGAAAAGGAAGAAAGTTTCGAAATTCGAGTTTATGTCATCATTGAGTTGTAACTTAAGAAAAGGAAGAAATTTTCGAAATTCGAGTTTATCTTGGTATTGAGTTATAACTGGAAAAAAGGAAGAAATTTTTGAAATTTAATTTTATGTCATCATTGAGTTATAACTTAAGAAAAGGAAGAAATTTTCAAAATTCGATTTCATCTTTCGTCATTGAACTGGAGAAAAAGAAGAAATTTTCGAAATTCGAATTTATCTTGGTATTGAGCTATAGCTGAAGAAAAGGAAGAAATTTTCGAAATTCGAGTTTATGTCATCATTGAGCTGAAGAAAAGAAAAAAATTTTTGAAATTCGAGTTTATTTTGGTATTGAGTTGTAACTTAAGAAAAGGAAGAAATTTTCGAAATTCGAAAGAAGATTTCATCTTGTCATTAAACTGTAGTTGGAGAAAAGAAGGAAATTCGATTTCACTAGTCATTGAACTGTAATTGGAGAAAAAGAAGAAATTTTCGAAATTTGATTTTATCTCATCATTGAACTGGAGAAAAGGAAGAAATTTTCGAAATTCGAGTTTATGTCATCATTGAGCTGAAGAAAAGAAAAAAATTTTTGAAATTCGAGTTTATTTTGGTATTGAGTTGTAACTTAAGAAAAGGAAGAAATTTTCGAAATTCGATTTCATCTTGTCATTAAACTATAGTTGGAGAAAAGAAAGAAATTCGATTTCATCTCGTCATTGAACTATAGTTGGAGAAAAAGAAGAAATTTTCGAAATTTGATTTTATCTCATCCAAATTAATCTTGGGATTTTATTTGATGATTTAATATTAATTAATCTAATACTAATAATTCTTCTAAATTCCATTAATAATCATTGAATAAAAATATTATTTGAATTTATAATAAAAAATAATAAAATAATTAATATGTAAATAAATAAATTATGTTTTAAATTAATAAAAATTAATAAAATAATATTAAATCAATATTATTATTAAGTAATAATATATTTTTTATGTATATATTTATCAAAATATTTCTTTTATCAGACATATTACTTTAAAAATTATATATAATAAAATAATATTAAATTTTAAATGCAATCTAAATGTTTTAAATTTAAACTAATATCCAATTTACTAATTTAATTAATTCTATAAAATTCAAAATTTTATGTGCTTTAACACTAAAATAAATTAAATAATTTTTATTTATATAAAAATTTTTAATTTATCGATTGGGTATGAACCTATTATTAGCTTTGAGCTGGAGAAAAGGAAGAAATTTTCGAAATTCGATTTTACCTCGTCATTGAGTTGTAACTTAAGAAAAGGAAGAAATTTTCGAAATTCGATTTCATCTCGTCATTGAGCTGTAGAAAAAGAAGAAATTCGATTTTACCTCGTCATTGAATCATAACTTCGAGTTTACATCCTCATTGAGCTATAGCTGAAGAAAAGGAAGAAATTTTCGAAATTCTCGATCGAACGGTAACTAAGAAAAAATCTTTACAGCTACAGAAATTTTTAAAAAAGTTTGAAAAGCTTTCCTATTCGATTCCCGAATATAAGAAGCGGAATGAAATTTTTCAAACTCTTTCCAACCCTCCAACCGCAACTCTTGCACGCCACGCCGATTCACCGGTGGAACCGATTCCCGGGCAAAAAACCGAAAGGCCCAAATTTCCACGCTCTTAACGACCGTGTCCAGAAACCGTTCCACGATCGAGAAAAACGAGACCCATGGACACGCGCCCCCCCTCCGTTCGATCGTGGATGATAGGGTTGATCACCCGAATTAATTCTCGGGATGGAGGAGAAGGGTAGCGCGTCCTCCTCCAGAGGAAATCGCAGCTGCCCGATAGAACGGTGGGAGGAGGAGGAACGTTACCGAAATACCGGCAGCCTAGCTCCAATCCTCCTATCCATCCATCTATCCACGGCTATTATTTTTTACCGGGCCGGCGTCTAATTCGACGTTTAGCGATTTAAACGTTTGTCCGTGGATCCATCCACGTATAATCTCTCATGTCTCGGGCCGACATGCAACCTCGCGAAAAAAAACGCAGCTGCTTTCGAGGGATCCCTCGATTCCTCGTTACTTTCCAATCGGGGCTGGTCTCCACCTTCCCCGCCTGAATTTTCGTCCTTTTTGGGACTGTCGTCCCAAAGAGCCGACGTGCCGAAGTACGAACTCGAACAGTTTCTCCAGCCGTTAATCGACGAATTAAAAAAACGTTCTACGTTCGAAAAAACGATTCTCTTTCGAGAATCTCTCGATCTCGGGGCCCAACCCATTTCATCCTCCTCACGGAACGGAGGCGAAAGAGCGAGAGGCGAGGGCCCAGGTCCCTGCGCTCCAGTTCCGGCGCGGGTTCTCACGGCGAGAAAAAGGCTGCTGCTCGTCGGGGTCCCGTGAGAGACTACGGACTTTCGTGCGCTATGGTGGCGGTGTACGGGCCCAGTTCGAAGGGGACCCGTTGGCGTGATACCCTTTTTCGACAACGGCCGCCTCTATCACCTGCACCACTCCTCTCCGCCCCTCGCTCGCGCAGCTCCAGTGTGGCGCACTGGAATCGAGGCAACGAGGAGAAAGAGAGGAAAGAAGAAGAAGAAGAAGAAGAGAAAGAAACGCAGGCTCAAGTGCGATTTCCTCTTTGTCCTTCCTTTTTTCCTCCTCACTCTTCTTCTTCTTCTTCTTCTTCTTCTTATTCTTCTTCTTCTTCTCCTTCCTCTTCTTCTTCTTCTTCTTCTCCTCCTCGAGTGGCCGTGATTACCAAGGAGGGAGAGGGGGCGAGGAGTGGAAGGGATTCTAAGCCGTGGAGGTGGCGGCGACGTCGGCCGAGAAACGAGGCACACGAAACCCACGAAAGGAGATGATATAGACGCGGGAAAGGAAGAAGAGGAGGAGAGAGAGAAAAAAAAAAAAAAGAAAAAGGAGAGGAGATCTCGCGGAGGAGGGAGACGGGGGTGTAGCAGAGAGAGAGCAGAGGTTACTTTTAATGTCTCGCGTCACGCAGCCCAAGGCAGCGTGAGCCTCGCCTCTTCCTCCTCCTCCTCCTCCTCCTCCTCCTCCTCGTCCTCCTTACTAATTTGGCGCCAATTTCCAACCAACCTCCCAAGCAAAAACTAACCGGACCCATATACCCACACCGCGTCTCCGTACACTTGTGCCTCCTCCCCCTCCCCCTCCTCACCTTCCCCCGGGCCCTGATTAAATGCTACTCGCCGTCGCTCGCTCGTTTTATTCCCTTCCTCCTCCTTCACGCCGCGCTTTTTCTCCTTTCGCGAGTCTCCTCTCTCCTCTACCCCCTCCTCCTCCCCCTCCCCCTCCCCCTCTCTTCGACCCCGATCGTTCCCACACTCCGCGTGGACACACCGGAGTTCGCGTTCTTACCAATGCGAGCGAGCGAGCGAGCGAGCGAGCACGCACGCACGCAGCCGCGCGTTCCTTTTTGGAGAATTTTTCGCCGGATCTGGAGGAAGGTTAAAATATCGATCGTTAAAAATTGCGACGAAAGGAGTTTTGTGGAGGAGGAGATCTTACGATGAGATAGATTTTTTTTTTTTTTTTTTTTTTTTTTTATTAGTTTGGAGAAAGAATTTGAGATGTGCGAGGAAATATAGGGGGGGGGGGTGGTGGTGGTGGTGGTGGTTGTTCCCACGAGAGTGGCGCGCGAAACCGTGTGGCGCAAGGACGTCGATACGCCGATGATCGGTCGGTCGATGGCGTCGGGTTATGCAAATACGAGGCTCAGCGGGCGTCGATTTAATGGCGAGGGCACAGGTTCGGGCACACGGGTGAACCTTGTGGATCCCTTCAGAAAGGAAGGGAGGGAGGGAGGGAGGAGTTGCACGTCGTTGGGACCGTGCTTGTGATGGGCCCATGATTTTCTCCTTTTTTAGGTTTTCGAGCAATTTGTCCAGCGCGTTGCTCGGCCCTCGTCAACGCGCAAGAAGAAATATTCGAGGAAGCGTATCCCCCGAGATATTATTTCGATCGGTTGTTGCCTCGATAACTGATTATTCGTTCGAAGGAACGAACAGTTATTAACTTTCCGATCGATTTAACTTTTTTCCTTCGAATCGAATTAAAAATAGAAATAGGCGATGGTTATCTTTGTTTATTTAATTTTAAAAACTAATTTTAAAAACAGATTCAGATATTCGAGATTATCTTGAAAATATTATTAAAACTTTAAAGAAAATCAATATTAACGAAAGATATAGAATTTAAAAAATTGTTCATTCGATCGAAAAGAGCGAAATTTTCGAAACTTTCGAAAAAAAATTTCAAAAGCGGAAGAGATAGAAAATTTCGAATATAATCATTTCATCGTTGGAATATAAATCGAAATTTGCGAAATTTCTAGAATTTTCAAAGGTAAAAAACGATCGATTCGATACGAAATTGAAAATCGATGTAAAGGTATGATATGGCGTCCATTATCGACGGCGGGGCATCGATTTTTAAATTGGTCAGACAGTCGAAGGATCGGGTCATCGAACAGGGGGAGGGAAAGAAAGGAGGAGGAGAAGGTTGGCAGGCATCCACGGGTAGTATATCACGTGGCAAGGATAAGTTTTTGATCGACCCTTTGGTATACGGATGACTCCCCGCTGCTTGACCTCATCACGCCACGCTATGGGGGTCTTTATAAACCCAGCATCGACTGCGCGTATCCTAATCACCTTTTGTCTTAACCCTGCCAAACTCTTTCTTCCAAGACAAACTCTACTGGCTTCTGGCAACCAGCCACCCGTTTCCTCTCTCCTTCTTCGATTTATCTTCAATTTATATACTTTCCTTATCGCTACATGTACAATTAGTCACAAAAAAAATGCTTCTCAAACTTCTTTATTTCATGGATGACGACTCGAATATAATTAAATCCAACTCGCGAACGTCCTCTCTGAATCGTAATTTACAATCGTAATTTTTTTAATCGAACTACTTACCTACGAAAAAGGAATAACTTATCGACAGACGATAATTTTAAGTAACCGAGGTAACGGAAGAAAAAAAATAACCAGGATAAAACTCACTATTAAAACTCGTTATAAACCGAGCCTAAATCGCCTAAGCGTAATAAAAAAGAGATATTCCTCGTATTACGTGTTTCAATTCAATTGTTTCCAAATATAAATCAAAGTTACAGTTAACCAAATTTGTAACCATTTTGAGGTTATCCAAATTTCTCGAAGAATAACGATGAATCACGACAATTGGAAGACCGCTTGGGCACGCGGCAGTAAATTCGAGGATATCATTTGGATAGGAAATGACGTTCTGGCTTGGTGTTCCGGCGTTCACATCGTGTTCTACGAGATCGAGCACAGGAAGAAGAGTATACTTTGGTGTTGGTCCCACGACATCGGGGAGGGAGTTCGATCTCTCTCCTCGCACACCAAGTATCCCGTATTCGCGTTCGCCGAGAAAAGCTCTCAACCAAAAATCATGGTGTACACTTACCCGTCGTTGATCAAAGTATGCGAATGCATGAACGGGTTTACGAATCATTGTCTGTGCACCGGATTCACCGCCACCGATTACATGCTCTCGATCGGCTCGTATCCGTACTTTAGATTGAGCGTATGGAATTGGAGGACGGGCGAGAAGATCGCCGCCGTGCAAACCCATATACGCGACGAGATTGGCCAGATCATGAGGATCAATCTGATCGGGCCTATCCTCGTTGCCCAAGTGGGGAAAAGCTGCGGGGAGGCGTACGTTTGGGATGTGATCATCACCAAAAAAACTGTCATTTTGAAAGGTAACAGTTCAACGCTTTTTCTCGAAAAGTTTGAAATCTCGTTATTCGAAATACGTGCTTTAATTATTTATCTTACAAGAATAACACGGATCTTTGTGCAACAAAATCTAACCTCTTTACGAGCAAAGTGACCAAGTGATATCCATTCGATTCGATTTTACGTGTTTTAATTATTTATCTTACGAGAATAATTACGGATCAGCAACAAAATCTAATGAACCCGTGAAATGAAATCCACTCGATTTTTATAAATTGATCTTGGAACGAACGAAATCTTTCGACAAGTTTGAATTTCAGACTACGAGATAAAGCTTCCGAAACATGAGCCGATTCTCAGCCTGGACTGGTCTTCAACGTCCACGGAACCGTTGTTGGCGCTCGTCGACAAGGAAGGTCACATCTATCTGAGTAATTACGACGGAAGCGACGTCTATCAGATCATGGTCGTCCAACGTTGCAACGTCTGCATAGACAAGGATCTGCCTATAATCAAGTGGTTCCAGGATGGCCTCGTATTACGGACACCATTCTGCCAGATATCGTTCTACAAGAAATTCGCGAGGTTGAACATATGGAGGAAGATGTGGTACGTGAAATCGGAGAAGAAACCGTATCTCCTGGTCACGAATCCGTTTCAGGATCAACGATTTTTCTATTACACCTATGAGGGGGAGCTGATGCAGGTGGATATAGTCGATGATGACGACAAGCCTACAGTTTCCAAATGCTTCCACAACGGGGGAATGTATCGTTTCGTCGACTTCATCAATCCGTGGTGCCACCATTTGTTCGCTATTTGCGACGCGAACAAAGAGTACGTCGTACTCGAGTGTTACGAAGGGACTCTCATCTCGAACATAATACCGGATTTAGACCACGAGATATTGTGCCAAACCTCCCACCCAGAATTCCCGTTGATCGTTTTGGCGACCAATCACGGCGAGTTGCACTGCGTATCCATCGTGAAACCGACCAATCCTAAGATCGTGGCGCGATTGAGGCTCCAACGGACGCCGTTGGATTTCATCAAATTTTCGTTGTCTGGAAGGTGAGAGGATTCGCGCGTATTCGGATATAACCTATCTAAACTCTATATTCATTGGCATAGAATCCAAAGTATGATATAAACAATTTTTTCATTTCTACGCGTATTACCGATCACGATTGTAGTTTGATTTATAAATTTTGTGATAATTCGAATAGTATTAATATTAATATCGAAATAATTAATAGTTTAATATATCAGCTTCCACGTAACTTCGAACGAATGAAAATAGATATTTACGATTTTTAACGATCAAATTGGTAGACTTCTTTTCAACACTGAACGGCAAAAACGATAAGTATATATATATATTTAATCCAAGATAACAAGAGAATATGTGCAGAACGATTTAATTATTTTCGATTGTTGATAACCTCTTTTTCATCTCTCTCTCTCTAGATCTCTGGTCGCGGCCGAGAAAAAAACGGGCGACTGTTACTACATAAGCATGCAACGGGTGAATATGTACGACGTGCAAACGTTGATCAAAGTCGGACACCCGATCTCCGATGTTCTAATCTTCGAAGGGTACAAGAAGCTGCGTATCCTCGTTCTGTACACGATCGTGAGAAACGTGGGGCACAGTCTGTTCCTATACGAGATCCTGGAGAATCAAACCTTGGTCATCGAGCCGATCGTGGAATTGCTTTTGCCTGGCGTGTATCGGAATCTCTACCATTTGCCCGGTAACCCGATGATCCTCATAGGAACACCTTACATGACGCGCCAACTTCGAGTGCAGAAGATACACGATTTCAAGAACATCACGTTCGAGGACAGTTTGATGACAGGGCATTTCGTGAAACTGGCCACTTTGTTCGTGGATCGATGGTGGATCATCACGATGGCCATCGACGGAATAATTTACGTAAGAGACAAGACTGTGAGGCGGGAAGTGGCGTGCATCAAGGTCCATCACAGAGAGGAATTGGGCACGAAGAAGGCGATGATTAATAAACAAGGGGATCTGATCATCGCCCTCGGTTACAACGGCTCGTTGATCGCGACCAAGTTTTCCCCCGCCAAGAAGGTATTTACTTACGCTTGATTCGTTTCTCTCGATTCTAATCCCCTTTCGAGTGACAAAATTTTCATCGAACGCAACCTTGGTATAAACGATATCCATGGAATTTTTAAAAATGGGATTATTTCAACTTTTTTTTCAACAAAAATATTATGGTCGTCAATCATCACGTGAAAATTTTTGCGTTTAGGAAGGAAAACGATACATTTTCGAAACTTGTGATCTTCTTTCGATCGAAACACGAACCACTCTTTTTCGTAGTTTTAGCGAGGAGAGATTATTCGAATATTTTATTTTTTTAAAAAACAACTGTGAACGGTGAAACGAGCGACAATCGGTCGGTGAAATATCGGCTAATTTTTATAGAGTGTTGTCACATGGAAGTTTCTAAAAAGAATAACTGTGAACGGCGAAACGAGCGACAATCGGTTGGTGAAATATCAGCTAATTTTTTTAGTGTGCTGTCACATGGAAGTTTCTAAAAAGAATAACGAATTATTTCCTTTACGGGCCAGCATACAGTCGTCGTAAGTATTTTTCGACCATAATGCTTTAGATAGTTCGTTTAGGATTTTCTTCGGCGTCCAACCATTGTCCAGATCGCGTACGATTATCATAGGTTATAATTCTATTCAAAGATGGACGTGTGAAAATTGTGATTGGAAATACGTTTAATTCTGCTTTCATTTTGGCTTTCAATTATTCTTGTTCAATATTTCGGTCTTCCTCATTTTCAATTCCAAATTCTTGTTTCTCAAAAAAGTAATACAAAAAAGAAGGAAATATAACAACATGAAAATATAGGTTAAATTACAAATCGCAATTGGTACAACCTAATAAATTTCTTTATTACTATAGTATAAGTTTATTGTTCATTATTTACAATCATTATTCTTTTTTCAAGCAATATATCATCAACTATTCATAAACTGAAGATATAATAAATTTTTTCTTTTCGCGCTGAGCACATTTCCAAACGTGTGTCATTTGACTTTCAATTTATCCTTGTTCAATATTTTGATCTTCCTCATTTTCAATTTCAAATTCTTCTACGCTTCTCAGAAAAGTAATACAAAAGAAAAATTATTACACAGGAAATATAACAATATGAAAATATAAGTTAAGTTACGCAAGTTAAGAATCACAATTGATTGGTATAACCTAAAAAACATGTGAAAACGTGGCTTTCAATTTATCCTTGTTCAATATGGATTTCGATCCATCTCGAGGTTCATTTCAATTCCAAATTTTTACGCTTCTCAAAAAAGAAGTTATTATACACAAAGAAAATATAAGAAGACAATGTGAAAATATAGGTTAAGTAGAGTCGCAATTGATTCTCATTTATTCTAAAAAAAAAATCTCTCTTTACACAATGAAATAATTTTAAACTAACCATAAACTAATCATAAAAGTGGATAATCGATCTTCGATAATTTCCCCTTTCCCTTTCCGTTCCCCATCGATTAACATTCCCCCCATTTCCGCTTCCTTTCTCCAGCGTAGGAGCTGCAAGGATTACGTTCCCCCAAGGAGAAACGCATGACCAAAGTGGATCACAAGCTGTACGAGAAGATGAAGAAGAAGATCGACATCGATTACACGAGCCTCGATCCGTTGATTTACGATATTCTGACGAGTCCGTTGTACGAGTTCCCGGATTCCGAGAAGGAGGGGGACAAGACGTGGACGGAATGGAGGCACGAGATGCAGCTGAAGGAGGAGGAGGAAGCGAGCAGGGAGCAGAAGACGGCCATATTGAACGATTTCGAGGAGCTTCGGGACAAGGTGAAAAGGTTGTTGGACGAGAACGAGGCGAGCACGGAGATAGAGAAGCTTCCCATAGCCGCGTTCGATCTGGACATCAAGGGCCGGGATCACAAGTTGAAAATGGGCCGTGACATTTGCGAGAATCTTCGCCTCGAGTTCGAGCACAACATCAACGAGACGAAACGGGTGTCGAAGTGGATACGAAACAACTTTTGGGACCCGCAAAAGATCGTAGCCAAGAGCCTCTACGCGATCTTCGGCGAGATGGAGGTGGTCAATTATCCCTCGATCGCCGAGAATCCGGACGATGTCCTGTTCCTCAAGTACATCAACTTCCACAAGAAGACCGCGTACAGCGTCCTGGAGAACGACAGGTTCGAGCCTTGGAAGCTTTACACCGACCAAGAGTTGCAGGTGGAGGCGAACAAGAAGCACAGCGTATATCGCGAGCAGGACAAGAGGATCGATCTGTTGATGAACGATTGGGAGTTGGAGGACAAGGAGGAGGATTTTGACAGGTTTAAGAGCGAAATGGAGGAACGGAAGGCGGTGAACGGTAAAGAGATATTATTTCCTTTCAATCAATTATTAATTCCATTGTTTGTTTAATTAATTATTGTTTATTCGTTTGAAGGAACGACGACGCACCGATTCATCGAGTCATCCCCTTATTACCCCCAATTCGGCTACTATGGATTCGCCCAAACTAAGATAAACAATCGTTTCTTCATGTACGACTGCAACAGACTTCGAGAGTTTTTCAACAATAAATTCAACGAGATATACGCGCTGAAGGAAAGAGAGATGAACGTGATACGGGACAGAATCGAGAGGATACGTTACATAGATTCAGAATTGAAGATCATGTTTAACAAACACGTGCCCCACGTCCCAAGCGACCCCGTCTGGCACTGGCAGGTACTCCAGTTGATTAACAATTCTTAACAATTCTTCTTTAACACGTTCATTGTATCAAGCAACTCGATATTTAAAAGTCGCTGGTGCTCGCAAGAATAATCTCTCACATCATTTGTTTTATCATTACATTGCTGTCCTCACTCGCCACTCTATGTGAACAGTTTGAATGCTTGTCGTTCCAATGTCGAAAAGAAAAATGGAAGAGTAAAGACAACAACTTCAGCTTTGTATAAAACGTCAATCTTTTTAATATTATTTAATTTTCTCGATAAACCATTTCTGTATCTACTGTGTATGTACTACTATGTACTTTCACAATAACTGTTTGAAATATCTTGTAAATTCGAACGAGCCTCACTCACGCCATATTCTTCTAGGAGAGGCCGGAGAGCATCATCACGGTGAAGAGGGACGAGATAAAGGCGAAGCCGTACATATCCCCGTCCCACATGGAAATGCTGATGAAGCAAGCGGCGGAGGAGGAGCGAATAAGAAAATTGTTGCTGGCCGACGATTTTCGGGAACGGGCCCTCATGGCGATGATGAACGGTGTGCTGGAGGTGCGTTGGGAGGACGTAATCAAGATAGACGTGCCTAAGCCCGCCTGCATGCTGACCAAGAAACCCGAGGACTACACGACCGAGGATATATTGGCCGTGAAACAGTACGAGAAGGACGTGCAATTTCTGAACGAGGAGAGGGAAAGGTATCACAGGATGTTGGACGCTGAATATTCCAAGGTTATGGAACAATTGAAGGAAGGGATAGACAGGTTCAACAGAAAGTTGGACAATCTGTTCCACGTGAGTGTTTTCCCTCCCAATCGTTCCCTCGATCATCGCTCCAACTGACCTCAAATTTCTGTCACAGATGAAAATGAACGTCGAGGCTGCGATCAACCAATTGAACCTGAGATACGTGCGCGGTTTGCTTCTGGTCCATCAACGGATAACCGCGTTCGACGAGGAGAACATATTGAAGAAGAAGATCGCGAGGAAGAAGGATTACGAGAAGGAGATGAGCGAGCATGTAAAGATGTTCGAGAACGTTCATCAGAAAGTGACGGAAAAATACACGAGTCTGATAAACAAGGAGAAAGCGTTCGTGAAAAAGTTCAAGACCGAGTTCTATCACATGCACAAGATGCAGATAGAGATATTGGAGAGGCAGTGCAATCGTAGGCCTAGGGTGAATCTGAAGAATCTCGAGTCGTCCGATTTGTACGACTTGGCAGAGGACGTGTTAGGTGGAAAGGTGACCAAGATTTACCTGCCTACCGAGTGCAAGGATTACATGAGGATATTGCACAACTTCGACGTGAGACCGGTCACCCTTCCGCCGAGCATAGACGCCTCGAATTGGGAGAATTTGATCCGTCTTCGACGAGCCAAGATCAATTTGGAGCTGATGATAAAGGGGGCTCAGACCGAGCTCATGGACGTGGAGGCGGTGCTCTTTGGTTTCGAGCAGAAGATGGAGAAGTGCAAGATCGACATGGAGGATATGAACAAGGAGCTGGTGCAGAATAGGATGAGGCAAATGACGGAGGACCTCGACGTGGAGATACAGTTGGTGCTGAAGATGGGCCAGGTGGAGATCGATCTCGAGGGGGAATTGACAGATTCGAAGAACGCTGTCCTAGTCTCGAGAACGACCATCGATACCGTGAACTCGTACATTCATGCCGCAGGCGAGTGCAAATTGAAGGCTTTGAACAACTTGTTGAGCTTTCAGAGAGGTGACAGCCTTCTTTCATTCATTAATAACCGTACAACTTTTAACTTAAGGCAAATAAATTTTATAGACAGATATTGGATATAATATTTCTTCAACAATCCAGAGAAACTTTGCTCCATTTTCGTTCCATTTTTGTTCAGGCACCCTGTTGAAGCAATGGCAGCACATGTGCCGCAAGAAGAATTTGGAGGATCTGAGGGAGGATCTCCGGTTCACGGAAACGACCATGGTGACGAAAGAGATGCAGGCGTATCTGAAACGGAAGGCGAAAGGTTTGCCGGACGACAAGACGCCGCAGCAGCTCGACGACGACATAGAGGCGGTGAAGCGGAAGTTTCAGAAGGTCTTGAACGAGGAGAAGGCGCGGCTCGAAACGGTGGAGAAGGAGATCGCCGCCGTGAAGCTGAAGAACGAGAAGCTCGATCGGCAGATCCTCGAGATGAACATGGCTAGGTGCGACATGGAGCTGAAGCGCGACATTATCGCCGAGGAGAAGCAGAAGGAACACCTCGACAGGAAGGTGAAGATGGTGATGCATCGATCGGCGTTGGTCAAGAAGCTGCAGGAGAATTACGCGGAGCTCGTCGAGCTGCAGACCGAGCACGAGCTGCTCAGGCTCAAGCGATACCCGACCTTTCATTTCAGGATGCTCGACGAAAACGAGGAGACGCGAAAGAACGTTCGAACGAATCTTTGTTAATTTTGTCATTGCTCGATGTTAATTTATGGGGCTCTTTCTCTTGCGTTATCTGGTTTTTGAGTAGGTCGATGATCGAGAAGGAGTTTAGATAATTGGAAATAATGATTAGAAAGAGCTTTTCAGTTGGAAACTTTTATATTCTAAGGTGTTGATACTTTTATATTTTAAGCTGTTTTTGGGAGGGGTAAGTTGATGATTAAGAAGGAGTTTAGATAATTGGAAATAATTAGAAAGAGCTTTTCAGTTGGAAATTTTTATATTCTAAGGTTGATACTTTTATATTTTAAGCTGTTTTTGGGACGGGTAGGTCGATGATTGAAAAGGAGTTTAGATAATTGGAAATAATGATTAGAAAGAGCTTTTCAGTTGGAAACTTTTATATTCTAAGGTGTTGATACTTTTATATTTTAAGCTGTTTTTGGGACNNATGATTGAGAAGGAGTTTAGATAATTGGAAATAATGATTAAGAACTTTTCAGTTGGAAATTTTTATATTCTAAGATGTTGGTATATTTCATGGATATCTTTGAAAGAGTCGAATATCGTAAAATAAAGATATATCGGAGGTTAGGTTTCTATTCGTCTGATAAATTGGAAAGCCTTGGCTCGATATTTTCATGTACATACTTGGCAACTTTTGTATTTATATTTTAAAAATCGTTCAAAGATATTCCACGGAATATACATTTATGCTTTCAAAAAATTATCCTTGTGAAATCAAAAATTGTGTTTTCTTATTTTCCTTCCAAATCCAAATCCAAATCAAGTCATTCCAATTATTATTTATTTTTAATCGTATTTTCCAATGACGATTCGAATCTCGAAAATTAGGTTAAATGTAAAAAACGATCGTTGTCCGCGAATAAATTGTTTTCGTTCAAATTGTCACTCTAATTATTATTTATTTTTAATTGTATTTTCAATCTCCTTCGGAAACGTTCCAATGATGATTTCGAAAATTTAGGTTAAATATTAAAACAATCGTTATAAACGGGTATAAATTATTGGCAAAAGAAATCGAAAGGAGTGTAATTTCGATAAATCGATAAAATAATTCTCGTTCCAATCAAGTCATTCCAATTATTATTTATTTTAATCGTATTTTCCAATGACGATTCGAATCTCGAAAATTAGGTTAAATATAAAAACGATCATTGTCTGCGAATAAATAATTTTTGTTCAAATTTTGTCATTCTAATTATTATTTATTTTTAATCGTGTTTTCAATCTTTTCTTTAAGAAACATTCCAATGATGATTTCGAAAATTTAGGTTAAATATTAAAACGATCGTTGTCCGCGAATAAATCGTTAACAAAAGAAATCGAGAAGAATGTAATTTCGATATCGATAAATCGATAAAATAAAATAATTCTCGTTCAAATCAATCCAATTATTATTTATTTTTAATCGTATTTTCCAATGATAATTTGAAAATTAGGTTAAATATAAAAAACGATCGTTGATCGCGTCCGCGAATAAGTCACTGGCAAAGAAATCGAGGGGAGGGGAGGGGCGTAATTTCGATAATTGCGCGCCGCTTTTGATTTGGATAGAAGCGCGCGATTTACGAGTTTTGAGAGGTTTGAAATTTGTTTTGAACCGGTCGAAGAGATGAATATCCATTGAATAGAAATAAACGCGGAGCGCTCGTGGCCGCGCTGCATTTATTTAGCGACTGCAATTAAACGTAGTATTTTACGCGACTGACGAGTTTGCTTGTGAAATTAATCGTAAAGCAAAAACATTATCGAGATAACGTTGCGCAAATTTAAAGTAATTTTGTAAATCTTTCCTCTGCTTCCGCGAAAAACGAATAAATTACGTAAATTATGAAATATTATGTTACAATCCTTAAAATTATACAAGGACAAGCATTATTTCACTTAAAACACTTTCATAACGAAATGAGAGATCAACGAGGAAAGATTAAGATAATTTTTTGATTTTTACTGGAAAGAAGTCTCGCGGAAATTCGATTGATTTCTTTGTATTTTTGTTTCAATAAAATTAACATAACATAATCCTAATAATCGATACAATAAAAATTTTTTTATTTATAAACCATCTTATTGACCATCGTAACAATAGTTCGAACAATAATAATAATAATTGTATTAATAATCGCATCGAAATAATTAATAGTTTCGAAAATATTTAATAATCTTGTTTATCCTAACTTCGTTGAACGAAAATAATTTTTCACAATTTTAAAGCGTGCGATGTCACCAACGTCTATAGCCGAACCATTCCTCTCTTACCTTCCTTCCTTCCTTCTTGCACTTCTTTCGAGCAATGTATTCGGTAAATAACGTGCACAGCCGTCGTGAATTTTATTTTATCGAGAAGAATCCTCTTTCGATTCCGGTTCAAATATTCTTGCCCCCCCTCCCCCCGAGCCAGAGAGAGATCCTCGTGTGGAGTGGCTTGGCTCTCGACTCTTGGTGTTTTTACGTAACGACGACAGTATTATGTCGATGTCAGCTGGATGGAAACGATGATTGATCGATGATCGGATAACCCGGATGGATTCCGTGGCCCGTCACGGCTACCGCGGCAACAAAAAGAGCAACTACGATGAATATAACCTTTCAACCGGCATAATATTTGGGAGAGAAGGGGGGAGGGGGAGGAGGAGGGGAGGAGGGACAAAGGGGCCCTGACCCGCTTCATTAATAAAAATCATGCGATCGTTAGGGTGAAAATATTTACAGTTCGACATCGAGGGCTTGCTCTGTCCATTCTTCTCTCCTTTTTTTTTTTTTTCTTTTTTACTCGATTCCTTTTTTCTCTCGTGCCTATGAAAATCGAAGTGAAATGGAGCGTGAAAAAAATTAATTTTTTCCCTCTCCCTTTACGATTTTTATTATTTATTATTAAACAAGTATTATTTTGATTCCGTTCTTGGAATTTTATTTCGAAAATTTTTTTTGCGATCCTGAATGAACATTTTTTCATTTTTATTTTTATAGAAACTGATTAATGGATTAATGTTTAGCTAATTGTGCAAAAATACTTACTTCCGTCATGTTACTTCACGTATCAACGTTGCAATTGTATTTGTTGCAAGGAAGAGCTCTAATTTCCATCATCTTCGAAAGAATTCGTTGTCTTGCAAAACATTTTTATAGCTTTGTCATTTTAACTTGTGAAAGATGTGCCGCTTATTTAAAAGGAATAAAAAAAATAAACGAAATCTAAGTATTCCATCTCGAAAAGAGAAACGTCCCTTGCGATTCCTCCATTCACTCGGACCGACACGAATCGCGAAAACTCATCAATTATCCTTAAACACCGACAAAAGACCTCCCTTCGAAGGACCCACTGCCCTCGATTTCTATATTATAATAAAAAATGAATCGAACCACGGAGGCAACGAGCATAAAGATCGGCCATCTCATGAAAAAGAAGGCTCCCCAAACGCCACTTTAATCGTCGCACGATGAGTTTGAAGTTGAATTCCTCCCCTCTCTCTCTTATCGTCCCTGCAAGTGTGACATATATGACGTATGTATGGAGTTAGGAGAGCAGAGAAAAAGGAAAAGAAAGGACGGGTTTTGGACGAAATTGATTCGTACGACTCGGTCGGTCTTCGGGTCCACGGCGACCCCGAGCGAGTGGATCGTTCATCTCGCGGCTCTACTATTAGTACAGTTATTTATGGTGAAAAAGTGTATAGATCGCGAGTCTCTCCCTCTCCAGATGATTTATGCGCCGCTGCAAATTGCCGCTTGTCCTTTGTGAGAGCGGCCAACACGGGCCCTGATTAAATCCTTTCGACCGTTCGATCGTAATTCAACCGTGTTTAGAAGGTGGTCGTCCACGATAACGTGGTGGACAACGGTGGTGGAGAGTGTCGGCCGAGTTTTGTGTTCAGCTCATCATCCTCGTCTTCGAGATCTTTGAACTGTGTTTCGAGTTTTTGAAAATTATGTGTATTAATTTTATTAGGTTTATCATTGAGTTGTTTTCGTAAATTATAATTAATCAGGACGAAAGAATAACGAGAAGATGGTTCGCGTTTATTCGAATAAAATTTAACAATTTAATTTTATTAAGTTGCTTTAATGTAATTTATAATTAATCAGGGTGAAAGAATAAACAAGAAGAAGATGGTTCATGTTTATTAATCTTTGTTAAAAGTAATTGCCAATTCCAAACCTTTGGGAGGATGTAATGCACGTCACTTTGGTCGATCGATAAAAAGATTTCCTTCCCAAGCAAAAGATTCCACTTTCCTTAACCTATACAATCGTGGAAATTATCTCTTTCAAGTTTATTTCCAGTTTATTATTAGATTATTAAGATATAATTAAGATATTATTAAGATATAATTAAGATTATTTACCAGTATATTTTCTAATTTATTATTAAAAAATTATCAATTATCGCTTCGTTAAATTTATTCCTTAAATTTAATAACAAAAATGAAAAACAACGAAACAAAAGATCGTTCGAAACGAGTGAAAAAGATGATCATCCTTATTTTCGATTCGAATTCCGTGTATTCAATAATTACAAAAAAAAAAAAAAAAAAAAAAAAATCGTATCGTAGAAAAATATAACCAATATCTCCAAAACGCGACACTCGATCGGGAATAAAGAAAAGATGTTCGCCAAGGAAAGAGATCCCACTCCCAGCCGTGGTGGATCTAGCCGTGGAAATTATCCCGGGTAAAGGGGTGGCACATACGCGCCATATTACCGGCCGCGGCGAGGGGGGAGGCGGGGGAAGGGCGGTTATCGGGGGAAACCTGGCACTCCAATCAATGCAAATCAAATCGAGAGCCGTGAATACGAAGCGTATAGTCAAATCAAGCGAATAAAAGCTTCATGAATGTAAAAGACTGGGTGAATGCGAGCGGCGCGAGCCAATCTGGTAATGCGTCTTCTCCCCCCCCTCCCCCCGTCCTCCCCCCGATAACCTGCCCAGTAACTCTTAACCGACCACCGGTGGAAAAAAATACCGTTCGAATATCGCGTTACGCCGATGGACGACGCGTTTAAAAAAAAAAAAAAAATATCGCTTCTTCCTCTTCTTCTTCTTCTTTTTCCAGTTTCTTGTACTCGCGCCTTGATATACTTGATTCATGCTCGATCGAGCGGGATTTCTTTCCGTTGGTTGGGTTGGATTCTATTGGGAAGACGGTTTCGATATTTGACGAGGATCTATCGCGTTGCGTTTCGATGTTTTTCCTTTTTTTTTTTTTTTTTTTTTTTTTGGAGAATTTTGAAAATGAATAATCAGGGTATCGTTATTACTTTTTTTTTTTTTTTTAATGAATTTTGATAATTTATAAATCGTTTCTTCTTATTTACTTAAAATTTAAGCGAGGGAACATTTTTTTTCTTTATAATGATTAAAGTAATAAAATGGCACGAATACGATGAGAATAAATCTAGGGAATTTAAGATATCATTTGAAGCGTATAGAGAAAAAGTGAAGAATCGATATCTTAGATAGTGAAAGAGATTATTTTTCCTCATCTCTGTAAATATCGTAATATAACGATAAAAGTAATAATGGCACAAATAAATCTAGGGAATTTAAGGTGCTATTTGAAGCGTATACAAAAAAGTGAAGAATCGACATCTTAGATATTAGAAGGGAATATTTTTTCTCGTCTCTGCAAATATTACATAATTTAGAGATAAAAGTAATAATATCATAAAAACGATGAGAATAAATCTAGGGAATTTAAAGTGCCATTTGAAACGTATAGAGAAAAAATGAAGAATCGACATTTTAGATATTAGAAAAGGAATATTCTTTCTCGTCTCTGCAAATATTATTATATAATTTAATGATAAAAATAGTAATAATACGAGCACGACGAGAATAAATCTAGGGAATTTAAGATATCATTTGAAGCGTATAGAGAAAAAGTGAAGAATGGACATCTTAGATAGTGGAAGAGATTATTTTTCCTCATCTCTGTAAATATCGTAATATAACGATAAAAGTAATAATGGCACAAATAAATCTAGGGAATTTAAGATATTCTTTAAAACGTATAGAGAAAAAGTGAAGAATCGACATTTTAGATATTAGAAAAGGAATATTCTTTCTCGTCTCTGCAAATATTATTACATAATTTAATGATAAAAATAGTAATAATACGAGCACAATGAGAATAAATCTAGGGAATTTAAGGTGTCATTTGAAGCGATTTATAGAGAAAAAAACGAAGAAAGAATCTTAAATATCGGATTAATAATAATTTTAAAGATTTCAACGTGGATAATATACTCAAAGCGAATAGAAGGAAGGCAAAAATAACTAATAATAACTGATAAAGAAAATAAATAATAATAAATAGATGATAAATAATAATCCAACATAATGAAACTGTGGTCAACAATGGTAAAATTTCCTTGGAAATCGTCCCTCGACTCGAGACAAAGCGAGGGGATGGTCGACACCCCGTTGAAAATAGGTATTTCAAGGCGTGTTTCGAGGTTGGCTGGATACGGGACGGTTGCAACGTCGTGGCCATTCAACCCAATCCGGCGAAAAGGAACGAGGGTGGTGGCGTTCCATCGCGCATATTCCGGATCCGCGCATACGTAAGTGCATCTATCCACGAGTACACGTGGAAACACACGTCCGGCTTACCGAGGATTTATGTCACGCTTAGGCACCGTCCACCACCGTGGAAACCTCGATAATGCAACCTTCTCGAAACAGCAGCCGGTCTCTTTAGCATGTCATTAAACAAGACCATGACGTCATTTTTTCCCTAGCGTATTATCAAAAAATAGTTACAATAACTCCCTCGTAATTATTATATATATCGTTCGAAACTATTATTATCCATCGATAACAATTTATCTCTTCCAACGATCCAATACCAATGATATCCAAACGATTCCGTCTAAACTTTCACTCGACCTTCTCGAGAGCACATTATTTCAGATTAATCAGAAGAGACTCCCCTTCTTCCCCTCTCCAACGTTCTTCCTCGTCGCGGAAACGAGAAGAAGAAGAAGAAGAAGAAGAAGAAGAAGAAGAAGAAGAAAAAGAAGAGAAACTCTCCTTTGTCTCTTTATGGTCTGAAAGTGGCCCGTGGAGGAGGCAGGCGCGGGGCGGCCATCGACGTCCACAGTCTTCTCGCGGGAAGAAGTACGGTCGGATAATAACGAGTTTCGCTGTCGCCCCTTTCGCCCTTCGCGTGGAGCGCGAGTCGTAAACTCGACCTCGCTGCCAGCCCTTTTTACGTTTCGAGCAGCGTTTTTCTTCGCCTTCGCCGCCCGATCGCGTCAAATTTTTATTTCGATCGTCTCGTTCCTTGTAGGGGGAAGGATCGAACTCGTGGAAACGCTTGGCTTTCGAGTTCGAAGGGTTTTTCGAGAATTGAGAGAACTCGGCGAAGAAGGTGATCTTTCTCTCTTAAGGGGATACAAGGAGGGTTGAGTGGGATTTTTTTTTTCTAAGAGGGAGAAAATAGGGATGGAATAACGGGTTCGATCGTTGTTTTCAGATGGGTGAACGTGGACGATGTTCGAAAATTTAATTAATAATCGATATCTGAGAAATTTGACGTTGAATTGTTTTTTTTTTTTTTTTTTTTTTTTTTTTATAAAGGAAAATTAACCTTTCGAGAAAAGGGGGAAAAAATTCTAGTTTGTAAATTGTTGTTACAATATATATTTATGTGAAAATGATGCGACATTTTTCTCGAATGCGTGCTCGAGGTGGGTATTTAAGTAAATTCTTTTTCTAAATAGGAGATAGAGAGTATTTCTGAAGGAAAAAAAGGTAAAAGTGTTATAACGAATATTACGCAGGATTCCATATGCCGAAAAGGAGTTATACGGTTAAGGATAAGATGAATTTTAAACTAATTCAAAATGAATTAAAATATCAACTCGAACACGGTAAGTATTTTTTTTTTTTTTTATTCGAATAACGGCCATTCTTTCTCTGGAATATTCTTTCCATAGGGTTCCATAGATTTCGAATTAATTTTATTATTTCCTCTTTTTCCAGAACATTTCCAACAATTAGAGCCAAAAGAGTTAATCAGGAAGCCTTACGACCGATTTAATATACGCGAAATCGACAGAAATAAACTAATCGATTCGGATGTAATATAAGAAAAGAATATGAGATAAAAGACACTCTCCCTCTCATCCTTCCCTTCGAAAATAATCCTCTGAGCAATTTAATTCAATTCATTAATTTTATTTGAGGCAAAATTATAGTTGTATAATTTTATTAACATGTTATGTAATTAAAAAATTTATTAAATATATTCGATAATAGGAATCACTTTTGGAAAAAAAAAAAAAAAAAAAAAAAAAAAAAAAAAGACAAAACTTCCTCCTCTTCTCTTTCTCCTTTTCTCGAATCTATATATATATATATATATATGTAACGAAAGATTGTCACAAGATTATACGATATCATGCGATTGAAAACAAGCGTCCATTTTTTTTTCGAGGCCATTTTCTTCTCTCAGAATTAGCTCAACGCTTCGAAAACGGTCCACGAACGAGAGAACGGCGGCCGCCCATTACGATTTTCGAGTCTAATCTCGTTTTAATGACAGGGTGCAGGGGTCGCTGGACGAATGATGAAGTGTCAAATCGGAGCCATGGGCGTTGTTTTCCCGCGATACCGCCGATAATGTATTCCACGAGAGAAGATTTTTAATTAACCCCCGAGCCTGCCCACTTCGCCACGCGTTCCCAGCCACCTTCCCTATCATATATATATATACACGCCAAAACGTTCCCCGTTTCGGAAAAATTGCCGCCAGCTCTGCCCTCTCTCGTCCTCCCTCCCCACTCTCTTTCCCACGCCCAACGCTTATAGGCGAACGAAATGTTTCAGAAAAGAAAAATAATTAAAAACTTATCCCAATTCTTTTTTATGTCCAATATAATAATAACTTTGAATTTTGTAAATCTCCTTTGTAATTCTTATATATAATATAAATATCCTTATATATTATATATAAATATCCTTTGTAATTCTTCAAACTTTGGAAAGGGTCCAAGTAGTCATCCGGAGATGGAGTTATCTCCATCGAATTATTTTCATCGATCGTTGCTTTGCAGTACACGAGCAGAGTGGAGGGTCACCGGTGGCCCACAATTTCGGTAATTCCGCGGGTCTGGGTCCGCTTCTACGACCGTTCGAATGCTACAATTCGCGGGGCCCTCGCAAGGTACCTCGCGAGCACGCGATTAGTAATTTGAATCGTTACGCCCGTCATTCCCACCGTTTCCATCTCCTGCCCCTCTTCGAGCACCGAATTCGAAAACAAGGGAGCAACCTGCCCTCCTTCTCGTCTCTGTCTTGAGATTTCGAGAGGAGAGTCTTTCTCCGAGGATGACTTTTGTACAGGGGCAGGTTGCGAGAAGGAAGGAAGTAAGGAGGGGGTGGGGGGACGTAGGAGGGCGCACATTGGGCAAAACACGCGTGACCTGTATTTAAGGCAAGGTTTCCTCCTCCGGGTCCCGAGGAGGAGGCTGGCTTCCACGTATTTTTTTTTGTAGATTTTATTTGCAAACTCGAAAGCTTCTTTTTCTTCCTCCGTTTCTCCGTCTCTCTTCACTTCGTTTCGCTCTCTTCGTTCCCTTCGATAGTTCTGCGTTCTCCTTTGCACGCGAGAGAACGTGAGAACAAACGGTGGATTTTAATTCTTTTCTTTTTCTTTGTCGCGCGTTTCTTCTCTAGAGGTTCAATGTTGTAGGCCGTATTTTTGGAATATACCGAGACACGCGTTTCAATAAAATTTACAGCCTCTCTTATTTACTTCTAAACACCGTTTAGAGAATAATTAAAGCGGTTTCGTTGTTTCGAGGGAAGGCAAAAATTGAATGTTTCGATTAACATTTGTCGCTTATTAATTCTCGTAAAATTTTCCTATATTTAACAATCATAATTATAATATTAAAAAAAGCAATCGATTACATTGTATATATATATGATATATGTGCTGCATGTTCATTATTAATTCTCTTAAAATTTTCTTTAACAGAAATAGAATAGAAATAATTATCCATATTAATTTTCTCATACCTTACATTTTTCACATTGCACATATATGTGACATATGTAGCACTGCATATTCATTATTAATTCTTGTAAAATTTTCCTAAAATATTCAACAAACATAATTATGTAAAATTAATTATTAAAAAGAGCAATTGATTACAATGTATATATATATGATATATGTGCTGCATGTTCATTATTCTCCTAAAATTTTCTTCTATTTAAGACAGAATAGAAATAATTATCCATATTAATTTTTTTTATACCTTACACTTTTCACATTATGTAAAATATATATATACATATGTATGTATATATATATATATATATAAAACATATGTGTTGCATGTTCATTATTAATTCTCATAAAATTTTTCACAAACATAATTATATAATGTTAAAAAGAGCAATCAATTACATTATGTAAAATATATATATATGATAGTGCTGT
>NW_025224135.1:3798772-3860473 GCF_014066325.1 Apis laboriosa
TATGTATATTTGATGAAAAATTGCGAATATAATTCGTTCGAATACTTTCGTATTTTTATCGTATATTATTATATATTATTATATATTATTATATATTATATATTATTTATTATATATTTCAAATATATAATATATCGTTCGAATACTTTCGTATACACTGTATACACGTTTAATTCAGTTGATGAAAATTTACTTTTAAAATTTCTATTATATATTTTTATTATATATATTTAATTTACTTTTAAATTTTATTATATAATTATTATATATATTATATATTTCGAATATATACGAAATATTCGTTCGAATACTTTTGTATACACCCACTATATACACGTTTAATTCGGTTGATGAAAATTTACTTTTAAAATTTCTATTATATATTTCTGTAACGAATAACCGGTTATGTTGCAGTAAGACGTTTTCGACTGAGAGATTATCATTGGAGGTTCGGCCACCGGCCGAGAATAAGGGATGTTTAGGCAAAATCTTAATACCACGTATCCCGAGTTGATCGATCGAAGGGAAGCGTAAATCGATCGGCTCACCGTGGCGAATACGAAACAGGTTGGGGAAGATTTCCGTGCCACAAAACGATCGAAACGAAGGCATGGGAAAGAGCGGAGCAAGGTGAAGGGAGGAGGCATTTTCGTGCAACAAAATGTACACGCACGTGGTTCTTGGTCTTCGCGTTTAGTTTCAGCAGCAACGTTGTATCTGTACGGAGAATGGCTGGCGCCTTTGTTGGCACACGCGTGATTTTCATCCGCTAGTCGCGTGCGGATACGACTCGCACGCGATATGCATTTTCCACACGGCTGCATTCCGGAAACGTGATATATTATCTTCGGCCAATTTCTCGTATTCGTATTACCCGACGGATACGGAATTTTTAAAATGGAAATTCTTTTCTTTTCGATCGCTTTGAGCGAATAAGATATTGATTATTGATAAGTTAACGAGGTTAAAGAAAATAATGAAAAGTGAAAAGTGAGGGAGGGTCTTGTCGATAGGGATATTCGAACGAAGAGGCAGATTGATCGTTTCAATTATATATTCGTGTATAAAATTCTGTCGTAATTGGAGTAATTGATATACGATGCGAGAAATGTTGGAAAATTTTTCTTCTTTCGTATTTCTTTCCTCTTATGAAAAAAATATGATATCTTCGATATCGTTTATCGCTTCGTTTATCGGTTATTTGGAAGGACAGAAATTTAGATAGATATTCCGTATAATAGTTTAAAAATAAATGGATACTTTCAAAAATTCGTCACTATTATTACGTTATATAATATCGAGAAAGCGAAAGGAAAGCTAGGGACTTTTTTTTTTTATCAAATTTGTGCATCAAGAAATATAGGTATATGTTTTTATTTAAAGAAAAAGTATTGTCGTAATTGTTATTGAAAAAGAAAATAAAAATCGCCTCTAGGGATTACAATATGATGCAATTATCTTTTAAATAATTGGTACGTTTAAATAATGAAGATTAACCTTATTTCTTTAAGTAGAATACAAATTTAACCTTATTTCTTTACATACAAATTTGATAAAAAAAAACTCTAGAGACTATTTTCTTTTCGCTTTCTCGATAACAATTACTTTTTCCTTAAATAGAATCATATCTCATATATTTCAAGTATATACATTTTTATACGTATTTGCAAAAAAAAATCCCTAGAAGCGATTTTTACTTTCCTTTTCGATAACAGCTACAATTAAACAATAAACTTCAACTAATTTCTTTAAATAGAATCATATATCTATATTTCATGATGCACAAATTTAATAAAAAAAATCCCTAGATTTCCTTTCGCTTTCTCGATAACAACTACGATTCAACAAAGACACTTTTTCCTTAAATAGAATCATATACCTATATTTCATGATGCACAAATCTGATAAAAAAAAATCCCTAGAGGCGATTTTTATTTTCTTTTTCAATAACAACTACGACAATACTTTTTCTTTAAATAGAATCATGTACCTATATTTCTTGATGCAATTTTTACAAATTTAATAAAAAAAAATCCCTAGATTTCTTTTCGCTTTCTCGATAACAGCTTCGAAGACACTTCTTCCTTAAATAGAATCATGTACCTATATTTCTTGATGCACAAATTTGATAAAAAAAAATCCCTAGATTTCCTTTCGCTTTCTCGATAACAGCTTCGAAGACACTTCTTCCTTAAATAGAAATATACCTATATTTCTTGATGCACAAATTTGATAAAGAAAAAATTCCTAGATTTCCTTTCGCTTTCTCGATAACAGCTTCGATCCAACGACGACACGTCGTTGATCGTGTTCCCAGATTTATCGCCCGCTATCGTTTGATACGAGAAAGGTTCTAGATTTCGCCCGCCTGAACGACGACCGGGTTACAGGGAATTGATGTAGCGTTACCAACACCGCGACGTGTGTAATGGATGTAGTGTTGCTGGTGGCCACGCGATAAGCCGCCCAGAATGGATGCACTTTTCACGCGTGTAACTTTCGCTCACGGCGAAATCCACCACTCTCGTTCCAGCTGGTCCCCCCCCTCCTTCGTGATAATCGTGGCCACTTTTCTTGCGACACGGCTCCGTCTTACGGTATCGCGCCAGCCTAATGAAACCTGGCAGCCCTTACGACCGCTTAATAAACCCTCCTCGATCCACTCCTTTCTCATTTTCCGTTTATTTATTATTGGCTTCATTATGGCGAGCAACGAGTGTGAATGACTAAATATATTACCATTTTACTATTTTATTTATTACAATATTTTGACAAATTGTTGGATCAAATACATAAAATTTCTTGATGGATGGTATTCAGATAATTTTTATTATTATTTTTATTATATTTTTTTATTATATATTATATTTTTTTATTTATATTTTATTTATATTATTTATATTTATATTTTTTTATTATATTATATTTATTTTATTATTATTATATTTTTATTTATTTATTTATTTATTAATATTTTGATAAATTGTTGGATCAAAATACATAAAATTTCTTGATGGATGGTATTCAGATAATTTTTATTATTATTTTTATTATATTTTTTTTATTATATATTATATTTTTTTATTTATATTATTTATATTTATTATATTATATTATTTATATTTATATTTTTTTTATTATATTATATTCATTTTATTTTTATTATATTTTTATTTATTACAATATTTTGATAAATTGTTGGATCAAAATACATAAAATTTCTTGATGTATGGTATTCAGATAATTTTTGGTATATATAATATCATAATCGGGATGTATCATTTCCAAACTCATCAACCTGAAACCTCAAAAAAAGAAAATGTCTTCTCTTCCAGAAACTTCTCCAAGCCCTCACCTTTCTCTCACTTCGTGGGAGAAACGTCACGAAATCTTGTTCGTTTCTCTTTCGCACAAGCGATCCTCGAAATGAAGCTCGAAAGAATTTTTAATCGAATCAAAGAAAGAATCCTCCTCGATCAAATTCAAAACTCTCAAACTTTCCCATCCTCGTCGATTATTCCATGTCCCTCGAAAGGGAAGGCCTGCCTTCCACCACCACCACCACCACCACCACCACCACCACCACCACCATCATCATCATCATCATCATCATCATCATCATCGAGGATGCCTCGAAGCGTGGACGCGCGGCCCGTTTCTTCTTCCTTCTCGCAGGGGCAGCCATTATATAGTAGTAAATATCGTAACGACCGTCCAAGGGACCAAGCCACGGCCGTCCTGACGCGCGGCCGCTAACCACGAGTAATTATGTAATTGCCGAAGAATTACTTACCGGAGTGGATGGACCCGGTAAGCCCCGTCATTCAGTGACATTCCGTCCTTTTTACGACCCTTTGAGTGGCGGGTCGTTGTCTTCCCCTCCCCAACCAATCCTCCTCTCGCTGGATTTTTCACCGTTCGAAACGTTTCTCCCCTCCCCTCTCTCTCTCTCTCTCTCTCTCTCTCTCTCCCTTGCACGAGAGATAAAGCGAGAGGATCGCCACGGTGGCCACGGCAGCTGTTTCGTTTCATAGCTTGTAACTAACTCGCTCCTCTCGGTTTTATATACCACGCCACTTTTCTAATTTCGCCAAGACTGAGGAGGGGGGCGGGGGGAAGGGAGAGGAGGGATCGAGTTTTACTGCCGAACGGTGGAAATGGGAGGGAGAGTGCAATTGCGCGAGTCGGCCGATTATTGTTCCCCTCCGCCCCCCTCCTCGTCCACGCGAGTTCCTCGCCTTCCGGTCCCGCGAAACGACCGTCTGCGGGTCGCAATTCGAACGAGTTTTTAAACGTGGCTTTTTTCTTTTTTTTTTTTTTCTTCTCCTCCTCTCTTTCTTTCTTTTCTTTTCTTTTTTTTGCGGCACTCGAAGGAGCTCTTCGATCGTTTCCTTGGAAGGTCGCGAAAATATGAAATTGTTGGGTACCGTTTCTTTCCACGATGGGGTCGGTGGTTATCTTTGTATTTTTCAAACGGGACCAGTGTCCAATCGGTTGTCTCGTGGATTAAAATTAAATTATTTATTGTAATATTTATGTTGATTATATGAATAATTATTGATAAATATATAATAAGTAATTGTCGATAAATTTATAGTATTGTATTAGGTTGTATCGATCAATATTAATTTATATTTTCATTTTTGTTCTCCTCTTATATTTTTTGTATTACTTTTTCGAGAAGAATTTGGAATTGAAAATGGGCTTCGAGGTGGGACAAGAAGCCAAAGTGGAAGCAGAATTAGACGTATCTCCAATCACAATTTTCATACATCCATCTTTAAATAGAATTATAACCTCTGATAATCTGAGATCTGGACAATGATGAAAATCCTAAACGAAACCATTATGGCCGAAAAAGAGTTATGGCCTATAAGAGAATAATTCGTTATACATTCATTATAAATTGAAAGCCAAAATGGAAGCAGAATTAAACGTATCTCCAATCACAATTTTCATACATCCATGTTTGAATAGAATTATAATTCTGATAATTGTACGCGATCTAAACGAACGTCGAAACCATTATGACGTCGAAAAACAGTTACGTATGGCCCATAAAAAAACAATTCGTTATTCTTTTCAGAAACTTTCACGTGACAACGCTCTACAAAAATATAGTAAATATTTTTTAAAAGAATAAAATATTCGAATAATCTCTCCTCGCTAAAACCACGAAGAAGAGTGGCTCGATCGAATGAAGATCACAGTTTCGAAAATGTATTCAATTTCACGTGATGGTCGATGACCATAATATTTCTCCAAAGTTGAAATAATCCCATTTTTAAAAATTCCATGGATATCGTTACCAAAGTCGCACTCGAAAGATTAGATTAGAATCGAGAGAAACGAATCAAGCGTAAGTAAATACCTTCTTGGTCGCGATCAACGAACCGTTGAGACCCAGGGCGATGATCAGATCCCCTCGTTTGTTGGTCATCGCCTTCTTCGTGCCCAATTCCTTCCTGTGATGGACCTCGATGCACGCCACTTCCCACCTCACCATCTTGTCCCTTACGTAAACTATCCCATCGTGATGATCCACGAACAAACTGGCCAGCTTCGCAAAGTTTCGATGGAATGAACATCATACTTTCTAAAATGTACCATTTTTCTTTGTCAAACTGCAATTTCGCAGTTTGATTCATTACAAATAAAATCGAGTATTAATATCTACTTAATAATTACTGCAATATAATAATAATAATAAAGATAATAAAAAGTATATGATATAATAATAATAAATTATATATAATAATAATAAAGATAATAAAAAAGAAATAGGGCCCACAGTTAATGTAAATAAAATTATTCCAATGGTTGCGAAGAAAGAAAAATCCTCCGATTAATCCTGTTATCAATTCCTTCCGAAGGTGGATTACTTCCACCTGGAGTTGGTGGAGGAAGCGGGGTGGCAAAGCGACGGTCGCGCTCCCCGGTCATTAATTCAACGCGGAACCGTATTGCGCGTTGATTACAGCTTCCTCCGCTAAAAATGCCGGGCACTTTGCGCGGCCGTCTGTGGCCCGATTAGCGGCGTACAATGGTTCTCGCGCGCTTACAACCCACAAGGCTCGCGATAACATCGACCCTTTTTCGCGAGAGGACCCGGCGGCAATTTTACCGTCACACCGCGTGCACGCCGCGGTTGATGCATTAGCGCGATTATGGGGGCCCAATTTGTTGCCGTTGCGGATAACAGGCCGTTATCGACGGCCACGATCGAGCAGCTTTGTGCACGCCACGCGAAACGAGAGTGCACGCGCGCGGTCACGCAGATTTTATTTGCGTCTCGCCTCGTCTCGTTTCGAGAAGATCTTGGAAAGAATCGTGGAAAAATCGACCGAGCGATTGTTCAAAAATTTAAGAGGCTCAATTGGGATCAATTTTTTGATTGTATTTAAAAATTTCGGAATAATACTCGGAATGATATAATATCGAAGATCGAGCCAGATTCCCACGACAGGCGTCGAATAATTGAGAGGATAAAGGATGTGTCAACAAAGTTGCACAAAGGATCGTTCGTACGGTGAACGAACTTGGCCGAAAGAATCGCGTGTCTTCGATTCCATCGCAACGGAAGCAAAAATCGCTTCGCCGAAGATCGATGGTCAACCGTCGCCTTGTCGTGGGTTTCTTCTGAACCTTGATTCGCAAACTCTTCCTCTTCCCTTCGCATTCCAAATTCTTAAATATCGTCGACGATGAATTTTTATTATCTATCCATCCATAGTTCGAGAAAGATGATTTCGGCGGCGCTCGAGTCGCTTTGGGTGACAATCACTGTCGCACCTACCAGATGGCGCATCGCGTGCAGTGTCACTCCAGCTGACGGTGGGAGTCGCACCGGAAAACTTTTGCGGTTTGTTGACGACCGATTCCTTCTCGAAAGAATCTCGACCGCAGCCGAAATCGCTGGTCTCGAATCCTTTGTGAAAACGGCTAAAGTGAAATTCGACACCCTTCCATAAAAATATCAAAGTTTTTATGTCGTTCCTAAATATCATCGAAACAACATCGAAATATTCGTAATTCATCGAATTAATACGTCGACAAATTTTCTTGCACGCGTGGAAAAGAAAGTAACACGAGTAAAAATTGCTCGTGAATTTATTATCACTTATTGTAAATTTCATTGTCGTCACACGCCAGTTCGAATCCTTTAGGTATCATCCTTCGAATACCTGTGCTCCCATCGACGCGAGGGAATACTCTTCGTCCGTTGCTGGTGGTGGTATCCCGCCGATCGTTAAAATCGTGGCCGTGCCACGAATTTTAATAAGGAAGCCTGGACGCGCGCGGCCCGTCAACGAATAAATTGATTTACAAGTGAACTTCCCCCTCTCTCTCTCTCTCTCTATCTCTATCTTGCTCTCGCGTCAGGCCGCGTTCGTTTCAATCTCCTCTACGTACGCCCGGCTCTGTAAACACGGAACGACCGCCTTTTAATTTGGCCAACGAAATTCCGGCCATCCGGCCGGATATTCGTTCCGCGGGCGTAATTCCTTAGCCCACGGGCGGCGGTTCCAAGATTGCAGTCTAAAGTGAGCAACTTCGATCGAGATTAATTCCCCGCTCGATTTATGCGTCGCTTGCTCATTCCTTCTCTTTCCTTTCCCTTCCACTAGTTTTCTCTTCGACGTGGAAATATAATACGGATCGTTTCAGTAACTCGTGCAAACTTGTTAATATTGAATACAGGTGAATATAAGAGATTTTTTTTTTTAAGGAAAAAATGAATTAATTATTTTTATTAAATTAAATAGGTTTTTGCGATTGCGGGATTATATTAGATTCTTGCGTGAGAAATAAATATTTTATGATTGTAGAAATTTCGAACGATTTTACGGTTCAATCATTTTAAAATCTTTTTATTTCGAGAGAAATTAATTTTGATTTAATACATTGTCTCTTAAAATTTTTTGTTATGTAAATTTTAACATCAAGTTTCAGTTCAACATAACCTTAAAATTACTCGATAACAGTTTAAACACTAATCATTAGCTGCGTTGTTTTTGCTTTTTCTTTCTACATAATTACTAATTACACAGGATATCGCTGCAAGGCGACTCGAAATCATTCGATGAAACCAATCGCGCTAACGTGTCATAACCGTTACTATATATCTCGTTTAGATTTAGATTTACACACACATATATATACAACTCGTAGTTACAGTGTCTCCTTTATCGAAGGTGTCTCAAGACTGCATTCACAGTGTTGCGTAAGCGTTAATAATAGAATCGATTATTACACAGATTCCAAACGCGATTATTTGTCACGTTTCGTTCTCGAGAACAATCCACTACTACTATTTGCAATAAATACATTAGATTAAAAAAAGATTCATTCGTAATGAGTTTCAAATTTTCGAGTGACAACAAATTCGAATTAATATAATTAAACATCGTAATAAAAATCCTAAAATTTCAGCAAGATCAATAAAGAATTCGAAACACGATCGATCCGGTCATAATATAAAATATAATGGAACGAGCGAGCCCTGTTCGCTCGGTCCTCGTCGAGATGCAAATGAGACACCCCATATATGCCCGCGCGCGAACGTGTTAACGATCGCGTAATAACGATAAAGGTGGGCAACACTGTTACCATTAATGACCGTTACCCTCGTTCCAGACGGCATTAAAACGGCCTCATTAACCACAATAAAGATGCACCTTCCAAGGAGGAGGGAGAAAGGGGGGATAGGGATCGGCTGTCATCTGCGATTTCGTCCGCTCCCCCTCCACTTGGATAAGGCAGATATCCTTTCTTTTTTTCTCCCTCTTCCTCCCCTCCAAATTTTGTGGGAATTTTTGGGCATTTTTTCCCACTTAATTAACGACAATAATTAATTAAATTTTTCGAGGAGAATTCGAAGAGATGTATACAAAAGGAAGAAATTATTCCCCACAACAACTATCGCAACACTCTGATATCAAAAATTTATTCCTTCTTATCTCCTCGACTCGAATCTTATTACCATAATATTACATTTGGTTGTTGAAAAAAATTTTTTAAGAAGAAAGATCTCCTCCTCCTTGTTCCAGTTATTCGAGTTTCTGGCAGCTGCTCTCTCCCTCCCCTCCCGAAAAAATTCCCTCGCTCACGCTAGATAGAAATTGATCCTTGGTCGGGCGAGCGATTAGAAGAGGAAGCGTTCTCGAAATCGGTGGGGCCCCTTCGGATCGATAGATGAGCGGCGCGGATAATGCACGCCCGGACCCTCCTCCTCCTCCTCCTCCTCCTCCTTCGTCCAGGCCGGATGGAGGACGCGACATGTGCACGACGCCCAAATTGCCGTGGTGATTTTTATCTCCTCTCTCAGAGATACGCGGGCCCGATATTCACGGTTCGACGTGGAAGCTCGCCTGCGGTGCCTGATTAAACGGCCACGCTCCTCAAACGTGTATTTAGAGCGCGGCTGTGAACCACCTTGCGCCTGCTTGCGCCGATTAGACGATTGCCCTCGCTCTGCATCGTCGCTTCGAATTCGGATTTTTCCATCCATAGGATAGATAAATATGTATGGAGAAAATAGGTAAGGTTGTTTTTCGTGGATTTTGAAAAATATTGAACGTGTTATATTATTTTTCTTTTTTTTTTTTATTTTTGGAACAAGATGGACGAATGGATTTTGAAGAGATCGCGTGTACGTGTTGTCTTTCAGGATTTTGGATTGGATATTGTAGGTTTTTGGGGAGGGATTTTTTTTAGAGTATTCGACGTGATATTTTCGAATTGATTCGAGGAAGATAAGGACAACAATCCTGATCTACCCTTCACGCTCGAGAAACTTAAATTTTTCCTTGCTCCTTACTTAGTAGAAAAAATACTTAGTTGAAATTATCAACGTGATCTTTGGATGTCGTTTATGCTTTCATGCTATTCGTGTCACAAGATATGGGAATTGTTTATTATACGTGTTTAATTAGACGGTTGTACCACCTGTTGTCTGAATCGGGGTCGACTTAATCCTGCGACCAAAACGGTCATTTTTTATTCGAGCCAGCTACTTTGTAAAACATTTGAAAAAGAATTTTATATATTTTATATTTATTATTTTAATATTATTTTAATTTAATTTTATTTTATCATGGAATTGACGTCAATGTTACAAATTTTATACTTTCCTTGGTCCACCGCATTGATCGATAAAAACGATAAAAAATAATTACACTCGTAAATACGCGACGAAAGGAGGAGAGAGAGAAAGAATGAGACGAGAGAAGAAGATTTTGGCGAAACTTAGGTGGTCTGAATTTTTTCCCTCCACGCATATTTTGATTATGCATATCGACGACACATTGAATATCCTCCTCCAGTCGTAATTATTTCGAGAAAGAGAGAGGGAGAGAGAGAATTATTTTAATCAACCCCTACAATTAAATGGAAATTACCGGAGGAAGCAATTATTTTCGACGCACAAGAAAACGTGGATGCACTCATGGCCGTTTCAATTATTAACTATTCGCTTTTTTTCGCTCGCGAAATCCAAAAACGTGTTCTTTCCTTTTTTTTTTTTTTCTTCAAAATAATGGAACTATAGCGGTTGGTACGGTCATTCGATTTCTCCTCTCCCTCCTCAAAAAGCAAATAATAAATTTCCTCGTACGTGTAATCAGAAGAAGTGCTCCGAGAAGAAAAAAGAAAAATTATGAAATTCGAAATTCTCGAATTTTTCCTATTTCGCTCGACGTACCGATAATTTCCAACCGATCCTTTGCCAATTATTACAGTTATCGCGTACAGTTATCGCGAAATGCAACGACTTATAATCGCTGTTAATAATGCCTCCTTTCTAGATTGTGTCTACCTTCTATGGTGAAAACGACGAAATGAAAGAATAGAACGGGGGAAAAAAAGAACAAAAACTAATACCTATGGTTATTTAAGAAGGAATGGCTAGCTTGTAATAATTTATCGCTTATGACTTAATAAATAAAAAGGATCGAGGAAAATAATGTAACAATGTTCCCTTGGTCGCCTCCAATCGAAATTATAACATTCCAACTTCCATGGATCATTTTAACTCTCAAACAGTAATAACAACAGTAATAATAACAATAATAAATTAAAAGATTTTATTAAATTATTAAATAAACTCATGGACGAGTCAGCAATTCTTGACGATTTATTTCTCGATACGAAGAAAAATCAAACTGGAATGACTTCCAATTGAATCGTTATATAATTAAACTCATCGACTTAAGTATAAGTATTTATCTTGACGATTCATTTTTCGATACATATAAGACGTCTCGTAAACCTTGGAAACAAAGAAAAAGTGAAGGAAAAAAAAAAAAAAAATTGGAGTGATTTCGAATGACAAGGAAGCGCGAAAGGTTGTTTACGAAATTCAGCCCGGAGGAAACGACGACTCCTCGTTCGAGGGATAATAAATTACCGGGTTTCGAGGTGCGCGCTTTCGCGAAAATTACCCTTCAATTATAACCCCATCGCCGATCCACGATAACGACAATAACGAGTATCCGAGGATATCGTGTGTCGAAGTCTGTCACGTTTTGTTTAACCTGGCAGGGCCCTGTTCAGCAACCGTGTCAACGCACCTGCAAACCGGATCGTTATCGTCAAGGTGGATTAGACATTGCCTCGACATGTTGGGGTAACATTTCTTGTAATGAGACGAGCGGAATTTATAATTATGTCCTCTGTCGGTTGGACTACCGCCCCTTTTCTTTTTTTTTTTTTTTTATGTTGATTTATTCAGATTGCTCAATAACGAAGGAACGAACGCAATGTTTATAGTGATTTTGTATTTTTTCCTTCCTTTTTTTTTTTTTTCTTTTTTTTTTTTTTTTCTTTTATATATAAGATAAATTAACAAAGTTAATGGTTCATTGAATTGTTGTTGATGTAAATATTGTACATGGTCGAAGTTAACCAATTCACATTTTCACAAGTTTGAATAAAGGTAATGCCGCGTTTAACCAATTGCAATTTTAATTATCGCAGCGCTTATGGGGCCCCCATAAGGATCCTTTAACCGTTCGAGTGAGAAATTTCTCGATCGTAAAGCAGGCCATTAAAAATGAATAACGACGAGCACATTTGTCTTGGACACTCTGAATACTCTGACTGATGATTGCCTCGTACGAGGTTTGAAATAAAAGGAGCAAATGTATCGTGAACGTATTATAATTGTTTTTAAAAATTAAACAGAATGTTATATGGAAAAATTTCTGAAAGGAGGAAATTTTCCTTACTTTCATCCCTTCGTAACAATATTCCAAGAGAGGGTAATCACTCACAAAGTTTGATTCAATTGGAATTCATCTTTTAATCGATAAATATATATATAAATATACACATTAAAAAATTGAGTCTCGATCGACACTTTTTTTCATATTCTTAAAATCTTTCAAAATTCAATTAGCCACGAATATAATTAACTTTTGTACAAATATAATAATTTAACTAATTTCACAACGAAATTATTTTAATTATATTCTTTCTTCACTATTCAAACATATATATTCATTGTGTGAAAAAATTTTTGCCTATTTACTCTTTGACACGAATAATATATATACATATATACTTGTACAAGTAAAAATACAATACATCAAATCTGTTGCACTTCTTTTGATACTTTCCAGAAAAGGAAACGTCGAATCCGGAAGCAAGATCCATCCATAGCTTCCGGCGAAGATCGGATTTTCTCTTTTCTTTCCCTCCTCCTCCCTCGTTCGTCTCTCTCAACCCTTCCAGGCAACCCTCCTCGCTTCTCTCCCACGCTACACCTGTCGTGCGCCGCCTCGAAGAGGGTACTCGAAGCCATTTATCTCGCCATCTTTCCAATCTTTTGTTTTTACGATCGTTGTTGGCCTTTGGATTTTCCAGCTTCCTCGTGTCCTTCGTGCAAAAGTGTACGTGACTTGGATTTTGGAAATTTGGAATGGTAATTTTGAATTAATTCTGGATGCGAGGTCAGGATCTAATTTTAAAAAAATGAAAAAAAATAAATTATATAATATGATGATATGATGATTTTACAATTTTATTGTTTATTTATAAATGTATATGGAAACGATAATCAATCTTGGAATGTTAAAATATTTGGAAAATTTGTTAAAGGATTGTTCAATTTGAGATGAAGGAGAAGAATTCCTTTTAACCTTTGCCCAAACGAAGTGACTATAATATGCATTCGCGCTGACTTCTAATCAGGTCTCATCTTCCTCTCTCTCTCGAGGAGGATTGGATTTCGCATGTACCCCTTATTAAGCAGGTAGGTCGTACGTTAAGGGGAATCGAAGGTGCTAATCTAATCTGTCTGGCCGATTAAAGGCCGGCGATGAGTTTCGTGAGGCCCAGCCATATCGAAATCGTCTCCCCTCCATATTCCGCAATTAACCGCGTCCCATCACCTCTTTTTCCATCACCTTCATGAACGTCAACGTCAACCCTTTCATCTCGGTAAATATCTTCTAATAACATAATAATAATCAGAATTCTAAATTTTACAAATAACTTGATTACAATGTAATTCAATCATCCGACGTTCAATTCAATTTCTGATTTCGGTAATACATGTGTGATGTTTAGAATTCCAAAATTTGCAATATAACCAAGCACGTTAAATAATCCATGATGCAATTCAAAATTCAAATTTCTTTCAATGGAAATATAAAAACGAGAGAATATCTACCTACAATGGTATTATTCAATTTTTGATTTAATACGTTTGAAGTTTAGAATTTTAAACTTGCAATGTAAATATAAAAACTAGAGAATACCTATCTAATATATAAGCAGAACACTTCTAACCTCTAATTACTAAATTTCTGATTTTAGTAATACATGTGAAGTTTAGAATTTTAAACTTGCAATGTAAATGATCCAATTGAAAATTTGAAAATCTTTCAATGGAAATATAAAAACTAGAGAATACCTACCTAATATATAAGCAGAACACTTTTAACCTCCAATGATATTATTCAATTTTTGATTTCAGTACTATACATATAAAGTTTAGAATTTAATACTAGTAATACTATATATTACTCAATTTTTGATTTCAATACTATATATTTAAAGTTTAGAATGTTAAGAAATGTAAAAACAAGAGAATATCTATCTAATATAACTAGAACACTTTTACCTCCTTTTAATCAATTTCTAACTAATAAATAATAATAAAACTTGCAATATAACGATATAAGCATGCTAAATCCATAATACAATTAAAAATTCAAAATAGAAATATAAAAACCTACCTCCAATGATATTACTCAATTTCTGATTTCAGTAATACTATATATATAAAGTTTAAAATTCCCAAACTTGCAATGTAAATAATCCATGATCCAATTGAAAATTTAATTTCAAAATCTTTTAATGAAAATATAAAAACTAAAGAATATATATAATCAGGACACTTCTAATCTCCAATGATATTATTCAATTTCTGATTTCAATAATATTAACAATATTAATAATTATACATTTGAAGTTTAGAATTTTAAACTTGCTTAAAATGTAAATAATGATCCATGATCCAATTGAAAACTCGATTTCAAAATCTCTCAATGGAAATATAAAAACAAGAGAATACCTATTTATGTGAAGTGTCATGTAACCAAGACACTTCTAACCTCTAAAAACACATACTCAATTTCTGATTTCAGTAATACTATATATGTAAAGTTTAGAATTCCAAAACTTGCAGTATAACGATATAAATACACGTGAAATAATCCATTATTGAATTGAAAACTCTTATTTCAAACTCTTTCAATGGAAATATAAAAACGGGAGAATACCTACCCAGTATATAACACTTTCAATGACATTCCTGTTTCGTTTCTCTCTGATATTACTGCTCAAGATCCCCAATCGAAGACAGAAGAGGTTTCGAGCAACCTTCCACCTTTTCGGTTCTCCTTCCACGCGCGCTTCACTCGTTCCTTTATTTCTTGTTCTTGCTGGTTGGTACGCGGGCACGAGGATTGGTAGGCGTGCGCGTGCACGCCCGCGAGATCCCTGATAAACGAGCCGGCGTCCCTCGTCTCAGAAGAGGATTTCTTTCGCAGAAAACGAGGTCGAGCGTTCGAGGTCGTAGGCGGGGTCCTCCGCCGGTTTTTCGTTTTTCTTCGCCTTTGCGCGGGCCCGTCTCGCGCGGAGTTTTTCGTGTTTAACGACCGGTGCTGCTCGCTACGATCATCGCCCCTTAACCGTCATTTTTTGTCGGATCGCTCGATAATTTGTCAACGATTGCCATCGATTTTCATGATGATTGATGAATGCGAATTTTTTTTACTTCGATTCGATGGAAGTTGGTTTAATGGCGAGTCACGTGATCAAGATTTCATCAGAATCGAAAATTTGGATAAAATTCCGAATTATCGACGCGTAAATAATATTTAAATATTGCTAAACCGTAACTAAATTAGAATATAAAGAAATTCCAATTTTATTAAATTATTTAACTTCCAATCCAGCGAGAATCAAAGTAACAACTTTTGTACAACACTTGGTTACAACTTGGTATAATAGAAGATTCAACAAATTTCCGAACTGTTGTTACAGAGACGAAGGAAACGTTGGTAACGTAACATTCGATGCGTATGTAATAATCGCTGCAACGTATCGACCTCGATTGATCCCCTATTTATTGAACCAGATCCATTAAATCGTATCGGAGCAGGTGTCAGGGTGTAACGTATAAGACGCAGTCTCGAATGATTTCGATAGGTATTTATTTTCATAATGATGAGTGTTCTTTATAATCGATCTATAATATCATACATCATAGCATTCCGTTTATACATAATTACAATTGTAAATTTCGCCCTTTACGCTTCGTGTGTAATTAGTTAATAAGAGTTCGTGTCGCCATCATTTTCATCTCCTTTTTTTTTCTTTTTTTTTTTTTTTTTTTTTCATTTCTCTCATACTCGCCGTCCTATTATCTCTGGCCCGAGAAACGTGACGAAAAAATCGTTAGGCGCAGGCGCGTAGAAAAAGAACCTGTTTCCGGCCATCCACCATGCTTCTTCCGCTTCGTCGTCGTCGTCGTCGTCGTCGTCGTCGTTGTCGTCGATTCGCACGCAAATTCTTAAATTCTGTGTTGCGCGATGTTTTTTCTTTTTTCTTTTTTTTCTTTTTTTTTTTTTTTTTTCCCCCCTCATCACGCGTGCACAGACTACGAAAACAAGGTATATAAGACATATGTACAACCGAAAGGAAAAAAGATGGATCGATCGTCGTTCGAGGATCGTTGACAAATTCTTTTCATTCCCCTTCCTCCCTTTCCTTCCCTTATTTTTCTCACTCATTCTCCATTTCTGTGCGAACGATCGAAACGACAAACGATCGTTCGATGATACGAAGAAGAAGAAGAAGAAGAAGAAATCTTCGCGGCAGTGCCCGCTACTGGCCGCTGATCGCAGCGCTGCGTACGGATCTCTAAGGAAACAATAAATAAAAAAAAAAAAATCTACCTATTCTCTCGTTCATCTTGGCGCGAGACGACGGCAATCAGCTTCGATTCAATGGTTTGATTCGGTGCCAGCCGCGACGAACTTTTCGAATCCGAATAAATTCATCTTCCTTTTCGTCTCTTCGGATATACTTGAAAAATAATTTCCGATTAATCGATTTTTTTTTTTCTTTCCTTTTGAAAACGAAGCCAATTCTCACGTACCAATTTCGCCGCACAAATTGTGAAAATGCACGAGGTGAAAACGTTGCGATCGAGTATATATACAAATATCAGAGAAAAATTTGCAACAACGATGGATTCGAGAATTAAGAATCGTATAAATTCCAATATGGCGTAGGTAGAGTGAACGCGCGAGCGAATAGCCCGCCATCTGGAAAGGCTGATCATCATTATCATCGTCATCGTCGTAATTATCATCGTCATTATCGTTATAATCATCATCATTATCATCATCATCATCATCATCATCATCATCATCATCGTACTCGCGCTTAATTTTTTTTTTTCATTTCGGTCGTCGGCTCGATATCCCGGATTCATCGGGTTACAAAACTACTCGTCCTCTCCTCTCCTCTCCCCCCCCCCCAGCGAGTAGCCTCGCGTTTCGCGTCGAAGTAGCTTAAAATTGATTAATAACGCGATACATCGAAAAAAGGTACTATGTTTATTATATACAGCGGTAGTAATTGATTACTGATTAAATAAGTGGCATATTTATACTAAACGTTACGTTTTATCACAACGATGATAAAATCAGCCCGGAAGACCGAAACGAGGGCGCGTTCGATCTTTCCACTTTTTTTTTTTTTCTTTTTTTCTCTCTTTTCACATCCCAATCTCGCACATCATTCTTTTCTCATCCATCGTCCCCCTATCTATCGCCGCCTCTTCGAGTGTAAAAAAAAAAAGAAGAAAAGAAACAAACAATTAAACGAAACAGATAGATTCTTCTACGGTCGACCAGTTTTTCTTTCCTTTTCGAAATTTTCCGTGACACGAGAATCGGGGAATGGGAAATCTTTTCTTTCTTTTTTCTTTTTTTTTTTTTTTTTTGGATTCCAATCCAACCAAACCGATCTCCACGCGCGATGGTCCTATGGTCGAATTTCCAGCGGAAATGGCCGAGGATTTCCGAATTGACTAGAGATTGCAAGCACCTTCCGTTTGAAGAAAAAAAAAAAAAAAAAACTGACTCCGAAAACCGGGATTGGAACGCGTCCAGTGGCCCGCCCTCCGGGTGATTTTTCACCCTTAAGAGAGGGGGAGAGACAGAGAGAGACAGAGAGAGATATCGCCACCGGCAAGATTCATTTCGGTCGATTCGAATCACCTGGGTCCTTGTTCCTTCCCTTACGAGGGGGGTGAGAAAAAGAACCACGGAACCCGCGTCCAGGAACGGCGGAAGATCTCGAAAGGTTGGAACGAAAAGGTGGAAACAATCCCATCCCCGATATTGCACGTTTCTTTCTTCTTTTTCCGGCAGGAAAAAAAAAAAAAAAAAAAAAAAAACAAAAGCGCGCGATGGAGGAGGGTTGGCGAGCCATATATCGATCGGATATATTTTTGGCATCACAGCAGTGGATAATAGCCGCGGGAGGAGATCGGTCACGAGCCGCCGCCGCCGCCGCCGCCGCCGCCGCCGCTGGTCGAGTACAGTAAGGACGACAAGTCGCGATGGGCCTGCGGGTCCTTGGAATGGGCGTCCCTCACAGCCCTCGAGGCGAACACCCGGTCGCAACCGGGTACAGTGCACCTCGCCTCCTCCCCTTTCCGATCCTCGCCGCAAGGCGACCCCCGACGATCCGTCCCCGAACGTGCGTTCCTGCTCCCCCCTCCTTCCCCTTGATCGTTGCGGGGCATGGCGGCGAAGTGGTTGAAGCGTCGATGGGCTAGGCCGTTGAGGCCTGCCAAATGGGTGGCGAACGTGGACAGGTGACCGGAGAAGGTGGCCCCCAAGTGAGGCGGCAGTAGAAGGGGGTGGGGGGGTGGTATCCTGGCGGCGAGGTCGACAGGGGGGGGCAAGGGGGGCGCGGGCGTGAGGGGATAGGCCGCGCCGAGGGCGCATCCTAACCCCGCGTCCGCGTACAGTCTCGCGAGGAACTCGTTGCGGAGGAAGGGCGAAGGGGGGCCGATCATCTGGGTTTCGTCCCCGGCTGCGCTCCTCGGGGACAAGCTCGGCGGCAGGGTGGAGGGGGGGAGGGGCGGCGGGCTGTCCGACGACGTGGACAATAATTTCCTGTGGAGGTTGAGGTTGGCCGAGTGCCTGTCGCGCGATCTCTTCGACGGGAATGCCGCGTTGCAACCGTCCACGCTGCACCTGTGCATCAGCTTCAGATGGACGTTCTGATAGTGGGTCTTCACCCCGAAGTGGTTTTGAAACACTTTGCCGCAAGCCGTGCACCGCCTCGGGTTATCCCTGTCGAGGGGCACCTCCTGGGTGCTCACGAACCCCCCGTCCTCGTAACGGGCATACGTGATAAGGCTATTGTCCGTATCCATGGCCGCTGTGGAGGGTGAGGCGCTGGATGAACGAGAGCCACGTGAGGAATTGTCCATGGTGGTCTCCTGGTGAGGCGTCGTGGTGAGGGTGACGGGGCTGGTAGAGCCGCGGCCAGACCTCGAACCCGCCGCCGCCGCCGCCGCCGCCGCCGCCTCCTCCTCCTGCGTCGTCGTCGTCGTCGTCGTCGTCGTCGTCGTTGTCGTCGTCGTCGTCGTCCCCCCGTCGGCGTACCGCTGCACCATCGCCGCGCGACCCTGCGACAAGGACTCGAGTTGACGCAAAGTGTTGGTGGTGGTGTTGGTGGTGGTCGAGGAGTCGTGGGAGAGGTCGTCGCCTGTCGTCGGACGGCTGTCGACCGAGCTCGGGGCACGGGAGGGATCATCGGGACCGTGCTCACCTTCCTGATTCCGCAGCGCCGCGTTCACCTCCTCATCCTCCTCCTCCTCCTCCTCCTCCTCCTCCTCATCCTCCTCCTCCTCCTCCTCGACCTCTTCCATCGCCTCTTCCTCCTCTTCCTCGTCCTCCTCCATCTCCTCCATCTCCTCCTCCCGCTTCTCCTCCTTCTTCTCCCCCTTCTCCTCCGCCTCCCTCTTCAACGACGTCGTAGTCGTCGTCGTCGCCGCCGTTGTAGTCGTCGTTGTAGTCGTCGACTTCTCCTCCACCTCCTCCTCTTCCTCTTGCTCTTCTTCCTCCTCCTTCCCCTCCTTTTTCATCGCCTCCTCGCACTCGGCCCGCGACGACCCGACGCCGCAGTTGGAGGCGCTCTCGTTGGCCGCCGCCTCGTGGCTCGTCGTCTTTGGCTCCGGACTGATCTGCCTCTTCGGCGACTTGACGCTGCTCGCTCTCGAGCTCAGATCCCGAGGCTCGTCCTGAGGTAGATCCTCCTCCTCCCCCTCCTCTTTCCGCTCCCGTTTCTCCTCGCCCGCTTCTTCGTTCTCGCGCTTCCGGCAGGGGTCCGCGGGGGAGCGGGGGCACGACTCGCGGTCGTTGGATCGCTCCCCCGCGAGATTCTTGGGTGAGCCGGGCGCCGAGGTGGAGGGTTTCCTCTCGCCGAGTCTCGACATCGACATGTCCTCGGGCTGGCTCTGGAACTGCTCGTTCATCGGGCAGCTGGTGCCCGCGTTTCCCTCGGACAGGGAACGCATCCTTTCCTCGTCGTTGGACGAGTCCCCGTCCGTGGACGACGAGTGTACCTCGGTGAGTACAGCGCACCTGGTCGGGTGCTGCGACTTCCTCTTCCTCACGCCCCTGCTGTGCACCGAGGCCGAGCTATGGTTGACGGAGCGGTGGTGGTGGTGATGGTGGTGGTGGTGGTGATGGTGGTGATGGTGGCGGTGGTGGTGGTAGCGATCGATCGCCGTCGTCGAGTCGTTGTCCTCGAGGTTGCTGTCCCCCCCGTTGCTCGCCATATCCTCGTCCCCTAGCCGGCCATCCGTCCCCCCGAAGTTGTACAACTTGGGTCTCTTGGCAAGGCTGAAGTCGGCCGGTTGCTCGTCCTCCTCCTCCTCGCCCGGGCGATGGGGCGGCAGCAGCCTGGAGGAGGAGGAGGAGGAGGAGGTGGTGGTGGTGGTGGTGGCGGCGGCGGTGGGCGGAAGCAGGTTGCTGGCCTCGTCCTCGGCCACCACCACGATGCTGCCCCCCTCCTCGTCCTCCTCCTCCTCCTCGCCGTCCGCGGCGGCGGTCGAGGCCTGGGTCGAGGGCGACACCGCGTCGGCCGCGCTGTTGCTCGAGAACGACCCCCTCGCCACGGGGACCACGGGGTTGTTCCCCGCGTCCTGGCCGATCCCGGATCCCGGAGGGATCGCAGGGACGCCGCCGCCCCCCTGGCTCGCGGTCATCCTTGCCTGCTGGAGGGGGGAGGCGTCCTCGTAGGCGGGCGGCCTGCCGCCGCCCCCCTGGGCCGATTGCAGGTCGAGGTGCTTGAAGTCGAGGCCGCAGAGGGAGGCGGGGGAGCGGAGGTCCGGGGGCGGGGTGAGCAGGGGGAAGGAGCCGAAGGGTAGGTGGTTGAGGCCTGTGGCGGGGACGGGGAGGCCGACTTGAGGCGGGAGTACGAGCGCGTGCGCCATGGAGGAGCGGCCATCGTGGGGGGAGATCTTCCTCCTCAGGTGAGGCGAGTGCAACTTGGGGTTAGGGTTGGCGCTGTGCCTGTTGCGCGACCTCCTCGAGCTGAACATCATGCTGCACCCCTTCACCGTGCACTGGTGCATCTCGCGCAGGTGAACAGCGCTGAAGTGGATCTTCAACGCCCCCTTGTCGCAGAACGTCTTCAGGCAAACGTTGCACTGCACCCTCTTCTTGCCCGTGGTCGGGTTGATGAACGGGGTGCCCAGGTTGGGGGGTATGTTGCCGGTCGCCCCCCACTGGCCCCCCGGTCTCTTGCCGGGCGAGTGGGGCTTCCTGCCGGGGATCCCTGGCGGCCTGCCCAGCGGGGCGGCTTGCAGAGGTAGGGGCGGGTGGTGTCTGTGGGCCTCGGGCCCCACCGCCCCCGTGCCGCCCCCGTGCTGCTGTTGCTGTACTTGCTGCTGCTGCTGCTTCTGGCAATCGCGTCTGCTCAGGTTGAGCGCGCTGTCCGAGTTCTCGTCGTCCTCCTCGTCCTCCTCCGACCCGAACTCGCTGCTCTTCTCGCCCCCGCTGTGCACGTCGGAGGGGGGGCCGGTTATCGAGGGTGCGACCGAGGACTTGGTGGCCATCGGCGGCGGTGGGAAGTGCGCGGGGAAAGTGGGGGGCAGGGCGCCCGAGGAAACCGCGACCGAGAGGGGGTGGCCGAAGTTGAGGGCGGAGGAGGAGACGGGGGCCACGGGCGGGATGTGGGGCCTTTGGAGCTGGCTGGCGGGGGGGTGGTGGTGGTGGGGCGGGCTGTGCGGGCTCTGGGGGTTCCTCATGGACTTGCGGGTGTTCTGGAGCAACTGGTCGGCGGGTGGCGGCGGCGGTGGCGGCGGGGGCGGCGGGGGCGGCGGTATAGGCGGGAAGGCGGGCAGGCCGAGGGTGCCCAGCTTGCGGAAGTCGAACGGCTGCATGCTTTGGAGCCGGTTGAGCGGCGACACGGTGAGATGGGAGTCGAGTCCTGTGGTGGGCGGCGAGTTGGCGGCGGCGGCGGCGGCTGCGGCGGCTGCGGCGGTCACCCCCGCGCCGGCCGTGGCCGAGGTGGAGTAGTGCTTTTGGGCGGTCGGCGACATGGAGGGATGCGAGACGGAGGGCGGCGGCGGCGGAGGCAGAGGGGGCGGCAACCTCGAGCCCGGGGGCGGGAGGCCGCAGTGGAGCAGGTGTAGCGGCGGTGGTAGGTGTGCTAGCGGCATCGTCGGAGGCGAAGGTCGTCTGCTCGGTGACATAGCATCCGTCCCCGGCGTCCCGGCGGCCAGCAGCAACTGCTGCACGAACGGGCGCGTCTCGGCGAATCTGAGGAACTGCTGCAGTACCAGCGGCTCCTCTTCAGGAGAGCAGATGCTCCATCGGTCCAGCACCGGGCCGTTCTGCGAATCCTGCGCACACCAAAATCCATTTTCTCATTTTTTTTTTTTTTTTTTTTTTTTTTACCATCCAGGGGGGAGGGGTATTTTTTGGGAGTCGTAATCGCCGCGTAAAATCGCGGAGAAAGTAAGAAATGTAATTTCTCCGGTCGCGCGTTGAGAAAGATTTGATTATTTGTTATTCGTAGTAAATTCTGTGTTCTACGGTATCGAAGGGATTTTTTATTAAGGGAGAGAGATTAAAATCGGCGAAAAAGAAAGTTACAGCCGACGATAAACGCGTGACAATTATACCGCAATAGCGTTAAAATCCGTGAAAGCGGTGTAACGAATTAAAGATTAGCTACGTGCCGCACGCAACGTGGCGGAAGTCGTTCCGCATCCTCTTACGACTCCCTCTTACGAGTTTAACAGAAAAACAGCCGCGCTCTTTATAGAATTTCTCTTTATAGAATTCTCTTTGTAGAAATTGTTTTCGTCGTAGAAATAACAACGCGATTTTAAAGGTAGGAAAGAAACGAAAAAATGTAAAAAAAAACTCGTACATAAGGCTCGTTATAAATCGTATCCGTAATATTGGAATAACATTAAACGTATTCTTTTCTTATATATATGATGCATCTCGATCAATTTTTTTTCGTTTTTTTTTTTTTTTTTTCATTAAGATTCGAAAAAAAGAGAGCGTCACCTGTGACGTCAACCACCTTCGAAAGAGGAAAAATCACGGAACCCGTAAAAACCCGTTTGCGTGTCAAGGCCGCTCGTGCAACGAAGCGTTTCAAAAATCAACGTCGCGTACCGATATGATCAGCCATCGATCAATTAATCCGCTTCGAGTCAAATTTACCGCTTCTCGATGTTGAAAAGAGGAAGAAAAAGACGGACGAGTATCTCTCCTCCTAATTGCAACGTGAAACCTTATAATAATAACAATAATAATAATAATTCCGGTAAAGAAAGAAAAAAAAAAAGAAAAAAAGATAAAACTTTTTATTAGCGAAACGTGGAAGGCCGCCTTACGTAATCGTGCCTCGATTAATAAGAATAGAATCGGCGGACAAACGAACTAATTTATTCTCTTTAGCGCAATTAGTTCTAGGCGAGTTGTCGCGGCGAAACGTTGCGCGCGTTGAATCGATCTCGATTAATGAGGGAACGGAATTACCGACCGGGCAATCCCGCTCGTTAACGATAACGAACCGGGTTTAATGTCGTTGCAAGCGATATCGTGGACGAGATTGGAATATCTTCGATTGCAAGATTGTCGAAACGATGCTTTCCACTTTTTCATGGATTATCATATATTGTACATATTACGTATTGGATCAAAAGTACGAATTCAATCAACTTTAATAATTGTGATAATTTCGGATAAAATTAAAAAGAATAATTGATCATTCTTCGTACTATTCGTGATCAGCTGTTGGTCGTCAGAAAGGATAAATATAAAAAAAATAAATAAATAATTGTAACTGCAATTTGTAACGTAAGTAAATGTCGAGAAGGAGAAAGGCGAAACGAAAAATTCAAAGTGTTAAAATACCTCCTCTTTAGGAAATCACTTCTTTCTTCTCCAAATTAGATTTCCAGTTAATTTTTAAGGCAAATGTAAATAATATACATTTCCAACATAACTGGCATATCTATTATCGAGTAGTGCCTTTAGGTCAAATCTGAATTACCCTTTTATTCCTCGAAAAAAATTAAGAGAAGAAATTAAGAGAGCAAAGAAGAAGAAGAAGAAGAAGAAGAAGAAGAAAAACAAAGAATCCTGCTAATTGATTCGTTAGTGAGACCAAGTGCCTAATGAGTATTTCACGCATGAAAAGTCACGCGTTGAAAGAAGAAGGAGGAACACCTCTCCTGTTCGTGAGAGGTGTTCTTATAACCGACATCCAGAAACAGCAACGCAAGAAGAAATAAAATAAATGAGAGACGGAAGAAGATTGGAAGGGAGCTCTCTAATAGCAAAAATACAGAAAAAAAGAAAATACTTTCCTACTATTATAAATTTCTTCTGGCTTCTGTTCATGCGACACGTATAATTATTATACGCGATATATTATTTTCTTCATTAAAGTCTCGATGGCCATAAGGCGTCGTTAATTCAAAGAAATCGTCTCTCGTTTCTTTTCTTTCTTTTTTTTTTTTTTTCGATTCTAGAAAACACAACTTGACGCGCGCATAAGGAATAAGGAAAGCGGCGATTTCCGTCGTTTCGTATTTTCCCCGCTTCCTCCTTGTCATTGTCGGACAGAAGAATTCAGAGAATCGAGATCCGCGCGTTAAGGTCGAAGTTTTCTCTTTTCGCGTTTCTTGCTCGCGACAGTCACTTGTTCCATTCATTGATCGTTCTTTTTTTTTTTTTTTTTTTTTTTTTTAACAATGATCGATCAGAGTGGGTCACGATCGTTTATTATATTCTTATATACTTGAACGATTAATTTTTTAAGAAGAATTGAGAATTACAGAATTACAACGGGTTCCAATAGTTTAATAGGATCTTGGGAAATCTCGAAGTTCGGCTCCGGAGAGAATGTTTACAACCGAGACTCGTCTGTTTCGGTTCAAAAAGTTTAAATTAAGATTCCTTCGTTTTTTTTTTTTTTTCCTCTCTCCTACCGAATATTCGTGCAATGTTTATGCAACGTTATGAACGAGAGATCGAACGAAATTGAAACGTGTTTTCCAAAAATATTTTACAAAATATGTATTTAAAATTCTGCAAAAAAAAAAAAAACAATTGTCTAATACTTATAACTTATCAAAAGAAGAAAGAATTTTCTCAAATTAAAAAGTCGATAACTTAACAACTTGCAACGATCCACGAAAAGAAGAGGAAAAAAAAATCAAACTCACTAAGAAAATGGTAGACTCGAAGAGGTTAGGAACCGAAACGATTCTCGTAATAAAGAGAAAAAAAAGAAAGTCCAGTAGTTGTCCAATAAACAAAACGAGAAAGACTATAATTGCAAGAGTAACCTAAGAAAAAGAGGTTAGGAATCCTCGAACACAACGAAGTGAAACTCTTCGTCGAAACGAAAGAGAATAACCAAAGAAAACGATATCGTTAGAAAAAAAAAAAAAGAAAAACAAAGGAATCGCGACAAAGGACAAAATGGCGGTCACATCTCGTGTTACAAACTCGTATTCGGGCTTTGCGTCGGTCGGCCCGCCGCGGCGTCGATGCGTCGATGCGAAAAATAACGCGCGGCGCTCGCCTCGAATTTCGTGAGTGGCGTCGTTCGAGCTGGCTCGCGACGCGGCGCTGCGTCTTGTGTGCGTGCTTGAAGAAATATACAGCGGGACGCGAAAAGCGTCGCGGCGCGGTGCCGTCCTGCGTTACGTCGAGACCCACGGTATGCGTAAATATACAAGACCCGACGCCGGCAGGGACGATCTATATAGGAATCACCGTTGCCCATCCCCGTTTTAAAAGAAAACCGTGTCTCTAACACTCTTCGTATACGGTTTTCCATCAACTTTGCTCGATCTTTGGAGAGAAACTTGTTCGCTCTATTACTATTCTTATCGCCTTATTGAGAGAAAGGGAGATTCAACAGTTTCGAAGAAAATTTCTACGTATCTTGCTGTGGACTCACTTCGATTCACAAAATTCGATGTAACGTTTTAATTTTAATTTCGATTTGTGCTCTGTGTAATTCTTTTTTTTTTTTTTTTTTTTTTTTTTTTTTTGGTATCTCGAGCACTTTCAACTGTCAAAACTTCTGTCGCGCACATTGTTCACGAGCGCCACGCTAGGTGTCGTCCCTGGGTGATTACCATAAATTTTCACAGCCAGTTAAGATCCCACTCCCTTCTCTCGATTCGAGTCGCAATGGGGTCCGCGACGATTGGCCGCGTCGCAATTAGAACGTCGGACGGGAATAATAGAGACACGTTGTTGAACGCTGTTCGACGTGTTCATAACGCGTCGTCGGAAGTGGAAGCTTCCGCCCAAACGGTTTTATATTTAGCGTAGTTGGCCGCAAAAATCTTGCGAAATCTCGAATCTCTGTCCGCGTCTTATCGACGATTTCTCTCTTAGTTTAAAAAAAAAAAAAAAAAATCCAGAAAATTTTTCACTCCTCTTTTTTTTAATGCGTCTTTTGCACTTCCATTCTTCTTCTTTTTTTAGATTCTCTTTTTTTTTTTTTTGTTAAACTCGGCCAGATTTCTCTGAGACTGAAGGTTTATTACTCGAGAATAAGTTATCAGGATGTTTTTTCTCTTTCTCTCTCTCTTTCCAGGTTCCTCCGCTTAATGAAAAGTTAATCTTTGCTCTAGTGGCGGGGTAACGAAGGCGGCTCGAGGAAACGTTTTGCACCCGGGTGCCACGGAATTAGAGAGTTTTTGGTGCTCGTTTTCTTGTTCCCACAATTGATTAACGATCTTTTAAGGAAACACTTGACGGGATCGTGTTAAAATTCTTTCCCCTCAAAATTCGGTTTTCTGCGAGGTCAGTGTCCTCCTGTAATTCTCCACTCGTTTATTCGGCAGTGTTTTTTGTTTTTCAAAGAGGAGGAACTGTCAAACGTTGTGTTCGATTACTTGGAAATGTATATATTTTCTTATTTTTTTCTTTTCTTTTTTTTTAGAGGGCAAATAGAAAAGAAGATCTGTTCGATTACGTGAATTTGTATTTTTAATTACCTTTTTATTATTGGAAAAAGGAATGGCTAATTGGTTTGAGTAAAGTCTAAAGATTATTATACAATACAATGGATGATCATGAATCTTTGAAAATTATTATTCGTTTTGAGTAACAAACGTACTATTAAAAAATTATTTAGACTTTCAAATCTAAAGTAAATTATTGAAATAAATTGAAACGGTGATTATAATTCTTCCTGGTTACAAAAATCTGATAACAATATCCATCAAATATCAACCATCACAAAGAATTACATATTCTCTTCAAATATTTTAATAATTTCTCAATATTCATGAAATTTCCATCGCAAAGAATCACATTTATTAACACCTTAATCTTGAACTTTAAATATTCTTCTTCCCTCTTAACAATTTCTCAATATTTATGCAATTTCTATTAAATATCATCACAGAAGAAGAAGAATCATTATTAATACCTTAATCTTGAATTTCAAATATTCTCTTTTCCATTTATTAATTTCTCAATATTAATTCAATTTTCATCACATTTATCAACATCCTAATTCTGAACTTTAAATATTCTCCTTCCCTCTTAACAATTTCTCAATATTAATTCAATTTTCATCACTATCATATTTATTAACATCCTATTCTTGAACTTGAAATATAACCTTAAATATTCTCCTTTCAATTTAATAATTTCTCAATATTGATGAAATTTCCATCGCAAAGAATCACATTTATTAACACCTTAATCTTGAACATTAAATATTCTTCTTTCCTCTTAACAATTTCTCAATATTCACACAATTTCCATTAAATATCATCATCACAAAGAATCATATTTATTAATACCTTAATCTTGAACTTTAAATATTCTTTTTTCCTCTTAACTTTTCTTAATTTCTCAATATTCATACAATTTCCATCAAATATCAACTACTATCACAAAGAATCATATTTATTAACACTAAATCTTGAACTTTAAATATTCTCCTTCCCATTTAACAATTTCTCAACATACATTCAATTTCCATCACTATCCTAATCCTGAACTTTAAATATTCTCCTTCCCTCAACAATTTCTCAATATTCACACAATTTCCATTAAATATCATCACATAAAATTCCATTAAATCATCACAAAGAATCATATTTATTAATACCTTAATCTTGAACTTTAAATATTCTTTTTTCCTCTTAACTTTTCTTAATTTCTCAATATTCATACAATTTCCATCAAATATCAACTACTATCACAAAGAATCATATTTATTAACACTAAATCTTGAACTTTAAATATTCTCTTTCCCTCTTAACAATTTCTCAACATTCATTCAATTTCCATTACAAAGAATCATATTTATTAACATCTTAATCTTGAACTTCAAATATTCTCCTTCCCTCTTAACAATTTCTCAATATTTATGCAATTTCTATTAAATATCATCACAAAGAACCATTATTAATAATCTTGAATTTCAAATATTCTCCTTTCCATTTAACAATTTCTCAACATTCATTCAATTTCCATCACCATCACATCCATCAACACGTTAATCTTCACCTTAAACCTCAAAAATCAAACGACGATTCCTTGATCCTATCCACGCGACACCCGTTCGGGGCAACGGAATATCGAAGAACAGAACGGTTTCGACTGGTTACGTAAAATTCCAGAACCGATTCCCGCCGTATATTCTCGCATTCTCTCTCTATATAATTCGAGTAGATCGAAACGAGACTCGGGGCCCCCCGAGTCCCACGGTGCCCGATCGCCGCGGTTCTCAGACACACACAACTTGGCCACCGTTTAGGCGTTCGCTTCACGTAACCACGGCCGTTTACCCGTTTCGCGGAACCGCTTTCCACCCCGCCGGACCCCGCCGGTCACGCACACGCGCGCCAACCGCATCGTCCACTTTGGCCAGGCGCGGAACAGGCGGAAGAGTCACGGAAGAGACGGAGGAAAATCCACGTGAGAAATCCACTTTTTGACTCTTGCACTTTTTAAGAGGGAGAAGTTTCTTTTTCTAGAGAGAGAGAGGTCGCTCGAAGGTGAAAGTGGAGGATTCCAGGGAACCTTTTTCTTTTTCTTTTTCTTTCTCGTTCTTCCTACACACACGGATTAATCCTGGAAATTAACGAGAGAATTTAGGTGATTTGTGAAAATAATAGTTACTTGAATAGCTATCGTTTCGACTTATATAATTGGGACGAAAATATCTATTCTAGATACACTTTTAAAAACTAATTATTTACCCGAGATGAAAATTGACCAAACTTTATTCTACGAATCTCTGAATCCCTTCCAAAATATTCTTAACGAGGAATACACGCCACAAAAAATGAAATTCATTCATTCACACGAGTGCCCACCTAATATCTGTTCGAACCTAAAAAGATTTGCCGCACTTGAGACACGCGCGCGCGCAAAAAAAGAAAAAAAAAAAAACAAAAAAATAGAGAAAAAGAAAGGAAGGGAGTGAACGGGCAAGAGAAGAAGCGAAAACGGATTCGAAATGGATTCGGGGGACAGCAAATTGAACGGCTCGGGGGCAGAAGAAAGGGGGTCGGTAATGATGGAACTGGCGGCGGGGAGGGGAGGGGCGGCGGTAACAGTCGAATTAGCGAAATCACGCGTACGTGAGAGCAATCGGTAAACCGTTGATACCATATAATCGGTAATATCTTTCCGCACGCTAGAACGTCTCTTTTTGCGGTTGGCCGTCGAACCTCCGGGCGATCACACGTTTTCTTTCCCTCTTTATACGCCGCTTTTTGGGACATCTAATGTCCTTTAAATTGGCCGATGAACTCGAACGTCCCCTATCCCACGGGGGGAGGGCAGGGATTTTATTAATTTCCACCACCGCTGATGGGATAATGATAATGATAATAGATCACGAGGACGTTGAACCTGCGTGTGTGCATGTGTATGTGTATATACAGTTCGAGAAAGGAGTTGGATGATGGATACCAATTTGGATATACATTATTCTCACGCTGGAATTTTAGTTAGATTTAGTTTTCTTGCGCGGACGGAAGATTTTCGATCGAATAATCGCGAAAATAAATTATTTCCTTTTATTACAAATAACTCGACAAAACTTTGGAATCGATAGAAAATCGAGGCCGCGAAGAAAATAGTTTTTTTTTTTTTCTTAAAAAATTTTAAAAACTCTCTCTCTCTCTCTATCTATCTATCTATCTATCTATCTATCTCTCTCTGTAGCAGTTATCGAATTGACAATCGGTCCCGTCGATTTCGAGATGTAGAGGAGGTGCGTTAATGCCAATGGCGTTCAAAGGTGGGATGAAAAATGAAACGCGCCGAGAGCGGACGAGATTACCATCGTGAGACGGCAGCGCCACTGTCAGCAACGGCGTCGTTTACTGTCCCTTGAATCGCCCCCGGTCACCTCTTCCCCTTATACGTATTTTACGTATCGTGATCATCGGGACTCCAATCTTATACGCATCATACGTAAATCTTTCGAGCGAAAGAAAACAGCAATTTCGAGATACTTATTTACACGCTAACGTTTTCAATAAAATTATCAATAATATTAAGCGTGTTTTTCCATAATTTTTATGTAAAGACGGGACGATATTATATATCGCGTTTCACACAAAGATCCCCTCTTCATTAACCATTATACATTACGGTTGACACGATCCGAGCCGATTCGAAAATTATCCCACGAAAAGAGAGAGAGAGAGAGAGAGAGAGAGAGAGAGAGAGAAAGGGGGGAGGGGGGGAGGTAAATTCAATTATCCAATTGTATTTGCATGTTAACAATCGTTTCCACAACCTTCATCCGAGTACCGCTTTTTCCCCCGTTAAACTTTTCCAATTAAATCCTCGTCCAAGTGGTGATAAATCCTTCCACTTTTCCTCTCTCTCTCTCTCTCTCTCTCTCTCTCTCTCTCCTTTCCCTTTGCGCATCCCGAACACGAAGGAAGAACACGGGTACCGATCGAAAGGATTTATACGCGCGGGTGTAAACAAAGGAAAGGAAACGGCTGACTAGGAAGGTGGGTAATTTAAACAAAAAATAAATCATCGCCGGTGAGAATCGGGACGATGTGAATCGCGTTTAACCGCGTTTCGCGGTGGCCGCCGCCGCTCCTCTTCTCACGGAAAAATCGTCGTAATGAAATCGCCTCTCTCCCCGTTACAATCCCCATTATTATTCGTGTATATATATGTATATATATATATATATATATATTTCTTTCTCTCTCTCTCTGCGAAAATACTCGAAATTGCGCAACGAATTGTCTCTCTCCTTGCTCTTAACGCGCGAGGTTTTTTGATTATTTTGGATCGAGAGATTCTGCGTCGAAAAACGCGATGATGATTCTTGGAAACTGAGAAGCGATGATGCTCGTGTTAATTGTGATAAATTTGGGAGAGGGGAGAGGTGTCTCGAGTTTATTTATCGGCTCGGTTCTTGATTATTATTTCGATCGGTCGGGGAGGGGGGCATTTTTTAATAAAATGCCTTAACGGATTCTTGGAAATCTACGCATCTTTTTTTGAAGCGACTTTTACGTTTTAAAATTATCACGTTCTCTTCTTCTATTTTCCTATGCTGCGATCGGAGGAAGAATTCTCGCCAATTCTTGGAAACGGGATTTTCGAAATGGGAAGAACTCTCGAGAAATATATATATTCTCGAGAATTCTCCTATTCTAAAATCTAAAAATGTCGCGCCGCCGTTATAACAGCCGGCCTTCGCGTGTACTCGATGGGCGCATAAAACGTGCCTTGAGCGCGAAACACGTTTCGAACACCGTTCAAAACAACAAGCCCGATACATAATACGCGATACGAAATCACCGTCGAAACCGTATCAACGTTCGAAAATAAAGGGATTCGCGTAAAAGTGAGTTTCACGTCTCTTCTCTTTTTCTTTCTCCTCGCTCTTATATCTCGATCGAAAAATTGTATCGAATTTTTTACGAAAAAAATTTTTTCGTATCGACAAGTTGGACACGAATTGTTGAAAAAAATTCGATCGGATCGATCGAAATTTAATTGAGAGGGGAAAAAGAAGAAAGAAAGCGAAGCACGCGACATTAAACGATTAAATTAAATGCGCACCGTCGACTCGAACACTTTCACGCGAGGGGGATCCTCTTCGCGTCTTCGAAGATTGATACGCGGACCGCGTAATTAAGCAAGAATGCAGCATCGTCGCGGCCGTTGTTAATTCGCTGGGCGTGCACCATTCGTCCTTCCATTCGCCACCCAATTAGTCCTTTAATTAAGTCTCCGGCAATTACCGATCGCGTTAGTGAAATTGTTCGATCGTTATCGCTTTCTTTCCATCGAGACGAACTTTTTCTTTTTTTTCTTTCTTTTTTTTTTCCAACTCGATTATTATTATTATTTTCTTTTTTTGTTCTTATCCAATCCAAAGGAATTTTACGATTACTATTTTTTTTTTTTTTTTTTTTTTATTTTTAATTCGCGATCTCTGGTTCTTAAGAGAATTTTTGTCTGGCACTCGTTTCGCAAAAGAAAGAGAAAATAAATTCTTTTTTTTTTTTTCTTTTTTGTAAAAGGATAAGTTTGATAAGGTGGATATTTGTTTCGACTAGTTTCATTTTCTTTTTAATTTTTTGTGTGCAAGGATTGATCGATAGTTTTTGGAGATTAAATATATGTTTTTTTTAATGGATATATTTCTATATTGTTTAATGAAAGGAAAAATATATTCTTCCACTCATATTTGTTAATATCAGTCGTTTCCAATTCTCAATTTCTCAATTTCCACGAAAATTTCCAATCTTTGTCTTTTCGCATAAACTAAAAGCAATGAAATAAAAATAAATATCTGTCTAGAAAATAATTATATCTGTTGTATTCTTTTTCTACCTCTCTTTCTCTCTCTCTCTATATATATATTCATATATTCATTTCCAATTTTTCCAATTTTTAAATTCCCGTGAAAATTTTCAACCAAAACTTTTGACGTGCGCTGCGATGAAATCGATAAAAATAAATCTAATCTCTTAAAAAAAAAAAAAAAAAAAAAAAAAAGAAAAGTAACTATATTCTCTATAGCAACGCTTTCAAAATTTTCATTTTTAAAGTTTCCTTCGATCGAACCTTTTTTTTTTTTTTACATAAAACACAAGATAAAAAACAATAAGATAAAACTACTTACATCGGCCAAAACCATCGCTTCCAACTCTCATTCTCATTCTCACAAAATTTCCACGAAAATTCTTAATCCCAAGCTTTTCTCTTCTCTCATAAACCAAAAGAAAAGAATCCTTTCCTCGGATCAGAGCGCGTGCACGCGTTGCGGCTGAACCGACGCGACTCCTCGATCCTCGATGGAACCTCACTGTCAACGCGATTCGACTCGACTCGATGGCGTTCCCGATCGCTGCTGCCATCTGTCGGCGCGATCGCGAACGATCCGCGTTTCCCTCCGAAAGTAGTGACGACCAGCGATCGACGGCAATGCCATCCGTGACTGGACACCGCATATGATTTCACGGCCGGTGCGCCGCGCCGTCTTATTCGTGTGTAGAAATCGTGAAGATCTCGCGTGGATATCCGCCTTTAAATTGGATTGCAGCTACCTGCAGTCTCTTTCTCTCTCTCTCTCCCTCCCCACCACTCGAAAAACCTCGTACGTATCGTCTCTGTCTCCGTTTCGGCCTGTTACCGCGCGTTTCTCCTTCCGTCTGGTGCGCGCGTACGTGCGCGCTTTTTTTCCACGTTTTTTTCTCTCCCGTTTTTTTCCTTTTTTTGCAACAGTGTATGGGACGACGGCGACGGCGGTTGATCTGTTACGTAAGGCAATTTTGTTTGGTTATTCCTCGAGAATTTACAACGGGTGATTTCGAGATTCTTGAAAAAGGGGAGATCGTGTTTTTGTTTTCTCTCTCTCTCTCTCTCTCTCTGTTTCTCTTTCGAGAGATAATCGAGGTCGAAAGTGAATTTGAACGGTTTCATGTCGCGTCTCGATCGTGTTTCGATAATTACGGTTGATGTTTCAACGATGTTTTTTAAATCGGTCGTCCGTTCGGGAGATTTCAATCGTGATTGGCACGTTTCTTTCACGAAATTTGTATATGTACTCTCGTCGACGATCGAGCGGGGGTAGACGGGCGGTAAATGATAAAAATAAGTTACGTTTTATCTTTCGGTCTGTCGAAACGTGAAAACGGACATTAAAGACGTAACGTCAGTTCCAAACGTTTCTATTTAAATTCACCGATATTAGTCACTGCGTGTAATATAGTAAATAGTGTATTTATGTTACATCTGTGGAATAATTCCGAGAGTTAATATTTGTTTTCTTACGTACGGCCAATATATTCCTATATGAATTATGAACGTTATGCAAAAATTTAACAAAAACCGACACCAATATTTCCTCCACAACCACACGTTCGTGCTAAAAGCCTCTTAAAATAGGGTTAAATATCAAAAAAACTAAGCCTACTTAACACGTTCTCTAAACGTATACGGGATATATTCCAATCCCGAGCTAAGTTTCCCTTTCAGCCTAACAAAATTATATACCCAATTACTTTTCTCGCGAATATTCGTATCCTTTTTAAAAACTTGTTATCTCTAGTCCCAATTATTATCGACAAATCATCCCCACTGAAATAAAACCCGAACGAAAACAAACAAATTTATCTCGCGCAATTGTAATAATGTCGAAACCTCTGTCTCTAATCCATTTTCGAAGAAAACATCGCTCTTCGAGGAAAGAATCGGTTCGATATCGTCCGGCTCCCCTCGATTCCAGGGATAATTTCCCGGCGTCCCCTTTACCCGGGCGAGGAGGACACGCCGGTTTCAATCAGTTACAGCCGCGGGAGAGCACCGTGATTACGCGGCCGGGACGGCATTAAACACTGGCATTACGCATTAGTACATTAAGAAAAAAGGCTGGTGGAACGTTATCGGGACGCGGGATCGGCCACCGAATCGGCCAGTTCGCGGTCCACGATCGTTAATACTTGTTGCCCCTTTTGTTCAACCGCGACCCACGGAATCGAGAACCGGCCATTAACGATCGATATCAAGCGGAATTTCATCCTCCTCTTTTATTCCCCTTCCTCTTTTTCTTCGTTCTTACTCCTCGTTTCTTCTTCTCCGTGTTCTCTACCCGCGAGGGGGGGGATGGATGGTTACCAAGCATCGGTGGAAAGACGAACAATGTGACTTTGATCTACCCCGTTTAACGCCGCCTTCGTCACGGGAGGAATAATTTCGAGCCTCCGGCTGAAACGAGACATCGGAGAGCCCGCAACGGACTTAAATAATGGGATACGGATCCAGTAACAGGAACTTTGTTACGCACGTGACTGATTGCAATTTTTTTCACCGATTTCACCGATTTTTGGATTTTTCGAAGTTTGGAGGCGAGAAATGAGGTGAGGAGAGGAGATGTTATTGGAAGTTATTGAAATTAAGATCGTCGAGTGTTTGGATGATGGTCGCGCGATCGAGATTCTCGGTTTTCCTGGAGTGGAATCTTCTTTGGTTCGAGGTTGTTTGGAGTTGTTTGGCCCCTTTGAATCTTTGCTCGGTCGGTTTTCGCGTGTTCAAGAAGTGTTTGAATCTAGACAATTCTTTTATCTTCGAATTCTTTTTTTCTCTATCTTCCATTAAGACATATAATCTTGAAATTTTTCGTATACGTATTTTTTTGATACGTGCATAAATTTTAACTTTGATATCAGGTGATTAGGCATCGTTGTTATATTATTTGGATACAAGCCTGGCCTGTGTATAGGATACACAGCAATTTAGATCGATCAAGCCCGAGTCCTTGAAATTTCTTTCTTTTTTTTTTTTTTTTTTTAAGCAAGAAAATATTCGGTCCCTGTAATTTTTAGGTTATTCATAACACTGTGAAAAAGGCTCGCCTAAATATTACTTTAAAATAAAACTTGCCACTTTTTTGTCCGTTTCCATAATACGAGGGGCACTGTATAATTACTCGCATACTAAACTTGTCACGTAATATATCAGAGGCCTCCAACGTTATAATTATCCAATGGCTTAACACCGGACTTTTCGTTCACTTACACGACACTTTCCATCTAACACCTTCAATCACCAATTATTTACACGAACAAGCCTTTAATCCTAATATTACCTGCTTAAAACTCACAATGTGCCGCGAAATCTTGTTTTCTTCTTTTTTCTTTTTTTAAAGAAATTAACGGGAAAAAGAGATTAAGATTATGGTTCGATTACGCTGCTGTTGGGTTAGGTCAAAATTTTATGGGCGAAACTAATTTAAGAAAAATATCGGTAAATATAAGAATATTTATAATAATAAAAATTAGTATTTCCATCGAATCGATCGGTTCACGAATCCTCAAAATTATTTATAAAAATTAACGAGCAAATATTTAATGAAATTCCAATAAGATTTTTATCGCGATATGTCGCGATATATCGGTTAAGAAACACGGCAACAACTTAACATACTGTTCAAACAATCGAACGGCTAAAAATAGGGAGAGGAATTACACGTTCAAAGTTGCCCGAAGTTCTTTTCTCAAGATACTCCATTTTGTTCGACGAAATTGCGCAGTCGGTGCCGTCGGTTCGTCAGGTGACGATCGTATCGACGTGGAAAATTCGGCGGTGAAAAATAAAAAAAAAAAAAAAAAAAAAAAGAAAAAAAAGACGTGTTAATACAGCAGCAGGGATATATATTTCTTGGTCGAATTGAAACGTAACGCGTCACGGTTCAAAGCTGGAACGAGCGTGCGTTGAAACGCAAACGCTTGTCAGTGGTATCGCGCTTTTGACGTTAATTATATTCGGCCCCGCGATGAAGTTGTACAATCCACGCTCGCCGTTAACGCGCTCCAAATACTAGCGTAGTATCCTTTCGTTTATCGTTTCAAAACTCTGCTTTCTGTTTGCGATTTTTTCCTTTTTTTTTTTTTTTTTTTTTTAGTTTTTATTATTTTTATCAATCGAAGCTTTCTCTTCTTGAATAAAATCGTCAAAATTTGTTATAAAATTTACAGTGTGTCGAAAGAAGCTAAATTGCTTTAAAACGTATCCCTGAATCAAAAAATTGAGAAAAAGGTATTACGGTATCGCCATATTCACGCAGAAGATACTAAGCTCAGATTCATAGATTTTTAAATCTTTGAAAGAAAATTAGCTCTGGAGAATATACCATACATACATTGTACATTTTCTATTTCACACTTCGACTTCGTCAAAACCTGATAAATTCTTTCTTTCTTTCTTTTTTTACCTCACATTGGATTTCAATTTCCCTCACAACGAATCGCAGCAAATATTCTCGACGATTCCACCATTGAAACGCGCAGCGATGATGATCAGAATTCTGAAAGTCTTTGACCCGTCTTTTCCTTTGTGTCGAGTGGATCGGTAGTCGATGCGAATAGTCGGGTCCAAGTTTTAATTCCCCTCGACGCCAGATCACGCCGCCTCGTTTCGTGTTTCCGCTCGTGCGGATCGATCCTCTCTCCCCCCGCGCCTCGCTCCCCTCCCCTCCTTCCCTTCTTATCTCCTCCTCCGTCTCTGTGCGCGCATCGTCCTTCTCTAGGAGTCCAGGATGTGCTCTGTAATTTACGGTTTTGGATCATGCCTCCTATCGAGGTGGAGTAATGACAGGTCGATCGGCTCCGGGCTACCATCCTTCCCGTGTTTCCGCTCTCTCCTTCCACTTATCGTTGCCACTTTCGATCCCACGTGTCTCTCTTTCCCTTTCTTCATTTTTTTCTTCTTCTTCTTCTTCTTCTTTTTTTCTCCCCTTTTGCTTTCAACGCCAGTTTCGAGAAACTCGACTCGGCTCGAATCCAGATCATAAAATCGAACGAAATCACGAGAGAATTTTAACCCTTTGCACTCGTATATATATTCGATAAGGATACCAATCAACTCGGAATTTTTTTTCATAATCAATCGAAAGGAAAATATTTTTATGCGAACGTAACATAAATTAAAATTTCCGGTTTAGTAGAAAAAAATTAGCAAATAAACGTATTTAATCTGCATCTCACACTCTTTTGAAATATGAAAATCTATATAATATGTTAGGGACGTCGTATTTCTTGAAAACATGATTTTAATTAATTGTAAATAAATTTAATTAAATGAATATTATGTAACATTATCTGGCTATAATTTCACCCCAAATAATGTAAGATGTCGCCTGTATGGCGACAGACGAGTGCAACGGTAAAATATATAATGTCGCCTATACGGCGACATACGAGTGCAAAGGGTTAAATTATTGGAGATGACAAGTTTTCTAACTCGACGAAAGTTTTGAACGATAAACTGACAAGACAATTTTATCGAGGGGGGGGGGGATGGGGGAAAGATGAATTTCTAAATTTAAATAATTGTAAATTAGCGAGCTAATTCGTAAATCGTAAGAAGGAATAGAATTCGGATCGAAGATTAATTATAAATTCTTCTTGCGTGAGAAATCACTTATATTTTTGATCGCAAAATACGAAGTAAAAGTGTCGAGACAGTTGGAAGATGGCGAATTTCCGTTCCAAGCGACGTAAATCGAATCGAAGGCTCGTAAAAGGGAGAGGGAAAGCCGCGGTTAAAGTCACAATGCAAGGTTAGTCAACGTAATTCGCGATTATCATCGCGAGGTCGTTCAAGAACGCGTTCGACGGTGGAAAAAAAAAAGGAGAGGAAAAAAGCGATGCCTACGCGAACACGGTGAAGACAGGTTCGAAACTATTGTCTTCGAACGTTTAATCGGCAATCAATCGGCCGAGAGACTTTATTTACGACATCCTTTACCGATTGACGATAAATAAAATTCAAGCTCTCTAGCATTCATTGTCAATGTCAATTAGCCTCTGCTGGATATTTTTCAATTTCTTTTCTTTTCAAATCAATCTCTCAATAGCTCAAGTGAACGCACACAACTTTGTATCTTTTGATAAAAATCCTGTTTTGAATATTATAATAATTACAAAGTTGTCCAATTAATTATATTACAAATATAAGAAAGAAAATTCTTGCATCATAATCCAATCAAATAAAATAGAAAGAATTAACCTCAACGCTTGAATTGAAAGTTAAAATTCGCAGCAACAACCGACTACCTCCATCGATTGCGAATCGAGGAAAAATTCACTCGACGATTCAGCATTCCGAGAGAGATCTCTCGATCGTCCAGAGAGCCGTGAGGCGGCGTGTATCGATCTAAAAGTGAAATAATCGGCCAGATGGCGATCGCCGCCGCTCGGCTCTCGATAATATCTCGGGGATCGGCCGGTTTATTAGCGGATGGAGCGGATCCACCGTCGTTGACAGACGTAATTGTACAAGCTGGTTTCGTTTCACTCTTTGCTCGCGTTACTCTTCTTGTTGGGGCGGCGCGATTTTTTCCCCATCCGTGAAACGGCGACCGTGACGAATTTATCCGTGAGGGGCATATTTCGATTCGAGTGGAAAAAGTGGGCAAGGTGGAGGCGCGCAGGTGGAGGAGAAACGCCGCTGATAACCGATATGATTTTTGAGTAAGAATCGAATTCCTTCGATTCGAAATTTTTAAAAAATTTTTTTTAATTCGTCGTGAAAATGAAAGGAGGACGAGAATTGACAAATTGGACGATGGATTTGCTATGGAATTATTTTGGAGGAGTATGAAGTGTATTATTTAATTAATTATATAATTAATAATAATTATTTAAATTTTCGCTAAGATGGCGANGAATTATTTAATTAATTATATATTTAATAATAATTATTTAAATTTTCGCTAAGATGGCGAGAACTGATGATTTTTGTGACGAGTGAAAATTTCTCTTTGTCGATGAAAAAGGAGGACAATTGACAAATTGGACGATGGATTTGCTATGGAATTATTATTTATTTTGGAGGAATATGAAGTTAATTAAATAATTATTAAAATAATTATTTAAATACTGGCAAAAGTGGAGGTAAGATGATGAATTCCTTCGATTCGAAATTTTTAAAAAATTGTCGTAAAAATGAAAGAGGAACAAGAATTGACAAATTGGACGATGGATTTGCTATGGAATTATTTTGGAGGAATATGAATTATTTAAATATTCGCAAAAGTGGAGAACAGAAGATGGCGATAAGTGATAACGAGATGGATTCCTTCGATTCGAAATTTTTAAAAAATTCGTTTTTTTTTTAAATTCATCGTGAAAATGAAAGGAGGACAAGAATTGACAAATTGGACGATGGATTTGTTATGGAATTATTTTGGAGGAGTATGAAGTGAATTATTTAAATTTTCGCTAAGATGGCGATAACTGATGATTTTTGTGACGAGTGAAAATTTCTCTTTGTCGATGAAAAAGGAGGACAATTGACAAATTGGACGATGGATTTGCTATGGAATTATTATTTATTTTGGAGGAGTATGAAGTTAATTATTTAAATATTGGCAAAAATGGAGGTGAGATGGCTGATAACGAGATGGATTCCTTCGATTCGAAATTTTTAAAAAATTCATTTTGTCATGAAAATGAAAGAACAACAATTTCCACGGACAATGGATTTGCTATGGAATTATTTTGGAGGAAATTTTTAAAAAATTGTTGTGAAAATGAAAGAAGGACAAGAATTGGACGATGGATATGCTATGGAATTATTTTGGAGGAATATGAAGTGAATTATTTAAATATTGGCAAAAAATAAAATGGCTGATAACGAGATGAATTCCTTCGATTCGAAATTTTTAAAAAATTCGTTTTGTCGTGAAAATGAAAGAAGGAGAACAATTGACAAATTTCCATGGATAATGGATTTGTTATGGAATTATTTTGGTAGAATATGAATTATTTAAATATTCGCAAAGATGGCGAGAACTGATGATTTTTGAGACGAGTGAATTTTTTCCAAAAATTTCTCTTTGTCGATGAAAAAGGATAACAATTGACAAATTGGACGACGGATTTACTATGGAATTATTTTAGAAGAATATTTTGAAGTGAATTATTTAAATTTTCGCTAAGATGGCGATAAATGATGATTTTTGAGACGAATGAAAATTTCTCTTTGTCGATGAAAAAGGAGGACAATTGACAAATGTCATGGACGATGGATTTAAATATTCGTAAAGATGGAGTAAAATGGCCGAAAACTAATAACAGAGATGAATTCCTTCGACTCGAAAATTTGCCAAGAAATTTGATAAATTTCCGAGAACGATGGATTTTAATATTCGAATCGATTCGAATGGAGAAAAGTAACGAAACGAGTCGTATCTTCAATTCTCTCGTCCGAAAATTTAAAAATATCAATAAATTCATTTAAACAAATACTCCCACCAAACTCCACATATCTATCATTTATACAAAAGGAATGATCAAAATAATCAATTTTTCATAACCACGCTCAAAGAAATATACTCTTTCCCTATATAAAAACCCGCAATCTATTTACTTAACACGAAAAACAAATCTCCTTCAAAAATCTCTGAAACCGATCCCTCTAAAGAACCCCTCCCTCTAAAACAATTCTTCTCTCCGCCATAAATCGGCATTTTCCATACCGATTTCTCGGCGCGACGACTCGGACAGAAGATCGAGGAGAAAGATGATCGGCCGGTCGTTGGAACGTCCTCGGCGCTCGGGGGTCGTGGCGCGATTCGCGACGCAGAAAATTCGGTCGTAAATCGAAGGCGCGACCGGCGGAAGGCGGCCTCGCGTTCTCCAAACCGTTCCCCCCGTCCAGGTATCCGCGCAGTTAAAACGCTTCTGCTCCCAAGCGAAACCCCTCTACCGGATTCCACGCTTGTATCGGCGGCGGCCGCCGCTTGTCGTGCGAAATTGCCTTCCGCCCCGCGAAACTCGTGCTCGATACGGCCGCGGATATGATTTACCGTTTCCACGTCCGCAACCTCCCCACCTCGGCTGCAAGAGGATGGCAACGAGTTCGTTTCACCGTGAAGTAAAACTTCCTTTTGTTTTCTTCAGTTTATGTTCTTCTTCCTTTTTTTTTTTTTAAAAAAAATTTCAAATTTTTCGAGTTTTCTTTCAAATTTCTGTCGTGAGTTCTTTCCAATTTTTATTGTGAGTTCTTTCCAATTTTTATTGTGAGTTCTTTCCAATTTCTGTCGTGAGTTCTTTCAAATTTTTATTGTGAGTTCTTTCAAATTTTTATTGCGAGTTCTTTCAAATTTCTGTCGTGAGTTCTTTCAAATTTTTATTGCGAGTTCTTTTAAATTTTTATTGTGAGTTCTTTCAAATTTTTATTGTGAGTTCTTTCAAATTTTTATTGAGTTCTTTCAAATTTTTATTGTGAGTTCTTTCAAATTTCTGTCGTGAGTTCTTTCAAATTTCTGTCGTGAGTTCTTTCAAATTTTTATTGTGAGTTCTTTCGAATTTCTGTCGTGAGTTTGGATTACAGGCTTCGAGTTATTGCAATGAGATTTTGGTATTGCTCTCTTCAGAAAGATCGTAGAAAATTTTCTTTCTCGTCTATATACCGATGAGTCTAATTTTAAAACATCGAGGAGATGTAGAAATAGAAATTCAATCGGGCAGGTTTATTTTCGAGTTTTTTTTTATTGTTCTTTTATTATCGCTGCAAGTAAGATTATCGTCCATTTAACGATTTAATAATAAATCTACTTGTTTCGAATCTTCGTTTAACAGTAAGTGTAAAGAATCGGAAAAATTTCACTTTCGCAATATCGAACAAGTATCGAAATTTTTCCAAGATGAAGAAATTTCTTGAACGAGAAGAGAAACGAAATGTTCCGTCGCAATAATACACTCTTATCTCGAAGCGTAAGTAATCGAATAAAAAGAAAATGTTAATATTGTTAATAATTCAATTGTTAATAAATTAATAAATTTGTTGTGTACACAAGAAGAATATGTATATATATATATACATATAAAATAGAAAATATATCAATCGAGTAATGTTTCGACTGAAATAATACACTTCTTTTATCCTGACGTGATATTCCTCATCCATTTCCTCATCAACTCATCTCGAAGCGTAAGTAATCGAATAAAAAAAAAAATATTAATATTGTTAATATTGTTAATAATATTGTTAATAAATTAATAAATTTGTTTCGTGTATACAAGAAGAATATATACGTATATAAAATAGAAAATATATCAATCAGAGTAATGTAATTATGACAATCGTCCACGAGGCACGAGATACCTCTTGAAGGTAATATTTTAGAAAGTGAAATTATAATTAATTTCATCGAACTCTTGTCGCCCATTTCAAACAATCCTTACGTGTTTATCGACTCGTTTGATAGACAGCATTTGACAAGTAGCAATTATACAATTATCACGAGTGATTTGCCATTTTCGCGATGAAAAGAGCGTAGGAGGAAGAAACTAGAAAATCGGGGTGATTGATTGATGATTCACTCCATATTTTCGAATCCTCGAGTAGAATTATTATTATCCGTATATATTACATATATATATCACAGACAATTCGAGACGAGTCCTCTAGGGAATTCCTAAATATTTCTAAATTCCATTAAAAATAAAATATTCAATAATATCGCTTAAACTTATTTATAAAGTATCTATTCTACTTGCGTTACATCATACATGCGAACGACATGCCATCTGAAAGATCAGTATTCAGTTCGTATATACGTATCCATCACGATTCTCAACGATACTTATACATACATCTCGAGGTACATGAAAGCAAGCCTTATAATTCACGAAATAATATTACTTATATATATACTTATAATATTTATTCCATCGATCCTTCTTTTTTTTTTTCTTAACTAAGAATTCACCAGTTACAGTTAACACAATCGAAAATCCCCTTTCCAATTCTTCCGACGAGGATGAAAAGCAGAAATAACGACGATAAAGAAATATACGGTTTCTATTTTCGATGGGCGTGATGCACTAGTCTAGCATGCCAAGAACCCCGTTTCAAAAGACGATACTATTCCACGATGTACGAAGCATTGTTCCTTTTTTACCAATGTTCGCGACAGTGGCGCCCTCCCCCCTCCTCGGTGGTTAGAAAAATAAAGATAGCGGAACGATAAATTCCCGAATCCCGACCAACCGCATTCTTCCTTCCTCCGTATTTCGCCCGCGACAATGTCGCCCGCGGACAATTCGTCACGATTATTGGCCGACAAATTGCCACGGACTTGTTGTTGCGCCCTCTCTCCTTTGTCCAGACTCGTTGGACGAGTTTCGGTTGACGCGACGTTCGTGCGCGGTAGTCGCGACTCTTCTCGACGAAGGAAAGAGGAATCTCTCCCGGACACTTTTTAAACACTTTTGTCCACTCTAAATTTTTCTTCGTTATTGTGTGTTTTATATATATATATATAACTCACTTGTTGCTGCATTTACGACGAGACAATTAGAACGGGAAATTTGTTCGTTCGTTCACGTTTTCGTATTTCGACGAAACCGCGAACTCTCTTATTTTCTCTCCGTATTCTTTTCCTTTTCGGGATAAATAATCACGCGTCTACTATATATTACTATATACACGATGCGTACTAATATATAAACTGTATTATCCGCTATATCAAAAATCTAACGAAACTTCGCGAGACGGGGAATCTCGAGGTATCGAGATTGTTGGACGACGGCCGTCGTCGACGTGAGAAGCGAGGGACGGGCGGGGAAAAGGCGGAATTAGCGCGCTCCCTCCCTCAGGTTTCGGGATATCGCGATAATTGGCCGTGGATGTGTCGCGTGCAACGTAGCCGCCGCCGTCCATTAACGATCCGCCCGATCTCGTTTCACGTCCGATCACGGGACGATATTCGAGGAACGAGGCCGAAGAAAAACTCGATCTGCCTTGGGATACGCTTTTTCCACGCGTTGACAATTTTAATTCGAAAATTCGTTCGTGAAGGGGGAAGGAAGAAATTTTGAACCGCTCGGTTTTGAGAAAGAATGGTGATACAAAGTTTCGACGAAGATTTTGGAATTTGTACGTTTTACTTTGTCAATTTTAATTCGAAAGTTTTTTACAGAAGGGGAGGAAATTTATGGAAAATTATAGATCTTTGAAATTTTTTTTTTTCGAAATTTAATGTTAAAAATGCTTTTTCGAATTTTGCCAATTTTAATTTGAAAGTCATTTAGTAAGGAAGAATTTGAAAATTTGAAGTCAATTTTAATTCGAAAGTTGTTTATGGGATCTAGAAAATTGTAGATCTTGAAATTTAATCTTAAAAATGCTTTCTTGAATCTTGCCAATTTTAATTTGAAAATTTGAAGTCAATTTTAATTCGAAAGTTGTTTATGAGATCTAGAAAATTGTAGATCTTGAAATTTAATGTTAAAAATACTTTTTTGAATCTTGCCAATTTTAATTCGAAAGTTGTTTATGAGATCTAGAAAATTGTAGGTCTTGAAATTAATTATTAAAAATACTTTTTCGAATCTTGTCAATTTTAACTTGAAAGTCATTTAGTATTAATGAAGAAAATTTGATCAATTGTGATCAAAAACGATTCATTTTTGGCCTCTAAAAAAAATTGCTAAACTTTGCGCTTATGAGATTTATCCGTATGGAATCGCAACTCTTTCCAATCCGAATTTCCAACGTAGGACCGATCTCGACGATCGCATGAACGGTTCCTCGATCCTGGAAGCAAACAGGTTTCCACTCTCCTTGACATTTGCCTAGGAATATCGCGACTGAATCGAGGATTCAGGAAGAATTATCTCGCGTTATTGAAAGGAGGAACTGGCGAGTCCAATTATGGATCTGTCAATTGGCTGAAAGAGATAGGGAGATAGAGTCACCTTCTGTCTGTGATCTTGTCAATAAGGATTTTATTCTTTCGTTTTTTTTTTTTTTTTTACGAGATTTTCTGTCCGATTGTCGTTAATCGAATTAAAAAAAATTTGTTTAACAAAGTGAACTCGATTCGTGTCATCGATCGACTCTATATATTGAAGAATAGAAAAACTTTAATTTATAATTAAAATTATAAGTAAAAAATATCGTGACGAGTTAATATATAAGAAGAAAAGTTACGAATGAAAATTGATATTAGAGATATTAACAACGATCAAACGTAATTGAAGTTATGATTTTAAATGTAGAATAATGTATTACACGTTCACGAAAGTAACGACAATTAGATTAGATTCGAGTCAAACGACAAGTTACCTAGTTTTTTCTCTGTTAACAATTTTACGTATAATTTACGTAATCAATTATAACGTGCACCATTTTGCTCTATAGTTCTACCATCTATCGGATGACTCGAGCATCACTGCTTATTATTAAAAATTTCAAATTAAAAATAATTCAATTTTAAACTCGAACGATACAGTTTCTTGAAACAATACTCATTTTATCTTATACTTATATTTATATATTTTTCCACGATAAAAAAAAATGTTTTTTCAGTCACGTTTCAATTACGTCAAAATTATTCTATATATATAGTTTTATCTATCGCGCTATTTAATTTGACTTATTCGGGAGGGGGGATGAAACGTGAGGAAACACGAAACTTGGAATCAATTATTTCACGTCACACTTTAAACCGTGCCATTTTAATTGGAATTCGAAATTTCGGACGCGTGCTAAGTCTCGATCGAATTGGCGAAGATGCATCGGCATCGGTGAAAGTATCAAATGTAACTTCGGTCTCGCGTGTTAAACCTGTATAAATATCCTATGGTACTTTCTCGTTCAACCGCTAACCATCGGTACGAGGCGTCCCACGAATTTCTTTCTCTCAACCATGTCGCGACACCTTTCCAAACTCGATTCTTCTTTTAACACGGCTTTTAATAGAAGGAAAAAAAACGTAAGCTTTGTGACGTAACTCGAACACGAACCTCTCGAAAATAATTGCACAAGATATATATATATATATATATATAAAATAGCTTCCAGAAAGTATTAATAGAATCGTTATATTTAATGATCTCTTGACCACACTTCGATCGTTTCGATTATCTTTTTTTCCTCTCCAGCACGAAGAAAAATATCTTATCGACTAATTATCGTAAACTTTATCGAAATTGTTCCATTGAAAATAGACCATTCTTTTTTTTTTTTTTTCCACTCTGGGCACTGGGATAAATTTCTTATATCCAAACTAGGTCTAATAACAAAGGAAGAATATCTTCGAGCGAGTATAATTTCCAATAGACGACGAAAATTGATAATTTTTTTTCCTCACTCTGCACGTTAATAGATTTGATATTCGAGGTAATTAGATACGTGTGACGAAGAATATTTTTTGAATGTTTCAATTTGTTTCAATTTCACCAATAACCGATTATAATCGACAATTTTTCCACTTCGAGGATTCCACTTCGGGCACTGTTCACGGGTAATCACAAAGTAGGTGCGAACGAAGATCGCGCCTTTCGAAATTTTACTTCGAATTTTACTGTACAACTTCACCAATGAAAATTTACAATTCTTCCACTTCGGGTTACGTGGTTGAAAAGTATCTTTGAATACGATTCGTAATGTTATTTCACCAACAATTGGCAAATATTGACAATTTTTCGGGGGGTCGATCGTCGATGGGTTTTAGAATCGGGGATAGAACGTTTGAAGGAAATCGTCGGCATCGTAATCACCCGTTAGCGTGATTCGGGGACGCCCTCGGGCTCGAAGCCGCAGAAAAACCGCTCCAGAACCTCCCTCTTTCGTATTCTCGACACGTTCCGCCAGTTTCGGCCCGCAACGACCTACGACACTCGCCGAGAAAATAACACGCGATTACGTGTCGCTTCGATCGAATTGGGAGGGGAAAAAAAAAAAAAAAAAAAAAAAAAATGTCAAACATTCGTCACAGGTTTATTTTACACGAGCACGAACGAAGAAATGGATTCTTTTTTCACCAAAATATCCTCAAACATTCCTATTTACATTTTTACTCGAATTAAAAGGCCACAAGCTTTAAGGAAGAAAGTTTTAACATGTTCTTAATTAATTGTGCGATTCCATAAAAGAACTATAATAGAAGAATTTATCCTCGATTCTTACGCCACATCCTAATCCTTTTTTCCGATCGATCGATCGATCGATCGATCATAATAATCACGAAAAATATATCAGAGGAAAAGCTTTTCTTATTCGTCTTCCTTCGCTCGAAACCGAAAACCATCATCCAAGACTACGCTTCCTCCGCTTCTGAGATCTACCACGCGAGTTTTCTTGCACGCTTCTTTTATTTCTTGTTTTTCCATGTCCTTTCTCGAATCGAGAGAAGGATTTTCGCGCGGGATTCATCGATGAAATTCGCGGAGGCACGAGCACGGAACAGGCGCGCGCGCGCGCGCGCACGCACGCTACACCGCCGCGAGAACCGGTTCTCCATACGTTTTAATTTCACGCTGACATCGGCGCAATTCAGTTTACACGGATACTGGCCATTTTCTAGCGCTAGCGGCCGCCACGCCGATCGAAACGAGGAGAGAGAGAGAGAGAGAAAGAGAGAGAAAGAGATTAATATACGCGGCCGTGGCGCGCGTATTTTCGAAGCGCGCGTTTCCCAGAAACGCGGCGGCAGCCTCCGTCCAACCTCTTTGGTCCCACGATCGATAGACCGATCGATCGATAGATCGATCGAACGACCGACGGCCAAGATCGCGATCGATCTTGTTCCGTGCGATGGTTCGCGAGATCGATTTTGTGCAACTCTTTGGTATATGGATTTGTCGTTGTTTTTCGATGCGTTTTCGAACGAAGGAATTCGAATTTCGTGTTTGCTCTCAGCGAGGAAGAGATCGATTTTGTTTATCAAATTCTTTTTCTTTTTTTTTCTTCTTTCGTGTTTTTTTCGAGCGAATGAAAAGAAAGGTTTCTTCGATTCATCGAAGGTCCCTGATGAAAATAAATTCATCGCGATGTCACGTGAATAAAAGTGGAAATATTCTTCTCTCGATATTTGTTATTCTATAGAAGAAAAAATATCTGTTCTCTGGAATGTGAGAATCGCGGTGGACCTATCTTGAATTATCCGTTCAACACAAGTATGAGGTATTTCTCTTAAAATCGATTGATGATCGGGCGTTATGCTTCAATGACAGTTATCTATGCGACAAGAAAAATTATAAAATTAAGGAAAAGTGCTCACGACTGATAATTCCATAACGATTAAATTCTTGGGAAGTAAAAAAAGAAGTTTGATGTAATCAGAAGAAAGTTATTTCATGGATCATACGTCGCAAACACTTTTTGTCCATCATTCGTAATTCCACTACGTACGAAGAAAAAAAATTTGAGAATCGAAGGAGATTGTCATAATCACTTTTCAAGGAATGGAAAAAAAAGAAGAAAAAAAAATCTTTGGATCTGAGAAATTTTGTTAGTCAGATTGGCGATCACTGCGAGACTGTTCGTCACTGACAATTTCACTAAACGAAAACGAAAACGAAAATATCAATTTTTGGGGAGGGAAAAAAAAAAAAAGGAGAAAAATGTTGAAAGTAACGAGGAAATTTTCTCCGAATCGAAGGACTTTTATAAAGTTTGTGGATAATCATAAGTCGCGACACTTCGAGTCCATCACTGTCAGTTCAATTGCGCACCCACCGAACTTTCAATCCTTTCGTATTATACCAAATTAATTAATTATGAAACTTCCTTATTTCTGTTTTTCTTCCTGCGTATACACTTAAAAAAAAAAAAAAAGCACACGAACAACAGTTTCACAGTCTTTGAAAAATCGGAAGAATAAAATCAGTCTTTTACTCGAAAAAAAAATCACCCAAATTCGGCCGAATCCATCGATCTTTGCACATTTTAGACGCTATCTTCTTCTTCGTCTATCACTGCCTCGACGAAATTCTCATCGCTACTTCCATGTGATCGCGCAACGGGCACACCATGCACTTCTTCACGGCTCACTTTCAAACACAGTTCCTTCGATATTTTTTCCTCACTCCGTCTTCTCTTTCCGTTTTTCCATTAGATTCACAGAGATGTTCTGCTTGTTGCGTTCGAATCACGAATCGATTCGATTCGAAGACACTGTATCGACGAAGAAAGATCGACACTACGCGACAATTTGACACCTCGTTTCATCACTGATCGTTGAATCGATGAACACTGCATCGCTTTCGAATCGTTGCGTTTCGATGGTGGTGATCGAAAGGGAATCGATGAAATCGTCAATAAACTTCGATCGAAACTCAAACGTAAACTCAACGTGAAAGATGTTAGAATACCTGTCACTTTTTTTTACTCCATTATTCGATTTTATCATTATATTTGGAATCAATGCCTAATCGATCGGTCAGTTCCGTTGTCAGTCCATTGTTCGTCATCGAACTCCTTATTCCACTGCTCTATTTCTATCAACGTCACATTGTCATATTTCTTCGTTGTATCCATCAAAATATTTGACTCAGCGAGCTTTCCGATTCACCGCTGTCACTGTGCATCGCCCTACTGCCTTCCATTCGATCGGTAAAATCGTTGAACTTCGACCACTCTACTACTCTAATCCATACACATCACTTTGTCACGCGGTCATGTCCGTCGATCGTCAAAGTCGCGCACATTACGTCCCGTAATACGTCACTTCGTATGTATCGAGTCGAGTCCAGTCGAGTCCGTGTCTATTCGTTCCTATTCGACCAAAGACAATCTCTCTTTCTCCTAACCCAGTGACGACGTTTCGGATTCTTGAAAGTGGATCGACTCACCTGCAGTATGTATCCCCGCGTGTAATCCTCGTACGTCCAGCCGAATGCGGCTAGTAAACGTGTCACTTGCGCGTGCTGCAACTGGTTGAACAACTGATCGAGCAAAATCTTAAGGCGGATCGGTAGTGCGCGCGAGCCGTACAGTACGAGGGATGCGACGTCAAACGCGGCCGTCGGCTCGACACTCTCTGAAGCCGGTGGCCTCTCCTCCTTCTCCGCGACATCGCCTCCACCACCAACACTGCCACCACCACCACCGCCACCACCACCTCCACCGTTCCTCTCCCCACCACAGCTCCCCCCACCGAGTGCCGCGCCCCCACCACCGCCACTTGCATCACCACCTCCACCTCCGCCTCCTTCTCTGGACGCCGCGGCGGCAGCAGCGGTCGTCGTCGTCGTCGTCGTCGTCGTCACCGTGGTCGTCGGCGTCGCCTGCTTTACCCTCCCTCCGCCGCTTTTGTCCTCCCTACCAGTGGCACGGGGGCTGGAGACGACATCCCCACTAGACGACAATCGCGCCAGCGCTGCAACACACAGTGGAAAAGAGACGGGTTAGAAAGAGAGTCGTCCACGTTCGTTCGTTCGTTCGTTCGTTCGTTCGTTTCTCGCCGCGCGCCGGATTAGCGCGTGTGTTGGTGACCGTGGACAAACGCCCCCCCACTACCGCGCTCGGTGGCACCTCCCACCCCCGCGCCACCTATTCCCCCCACCCACTCTCGTTCACGGTTGCTGTCCTTTCGTTTTGTTCCTGTGTTTCGCGGCCTCTAGCCCGCTCCGCCGACCGTTCCGTATGTCTCTCTCGCTTCTGTCTCTCCGGGTATCGTTCTCGAGCAACCTAGGGTCGCCGAGGGTACTTACTTACCCCCACCCCATCACCGCCGGACTTGCCCCCACCATTGTGTCGTGTGTTACCAACACACCACCACGTCACGGGCCACCGTTACCGACACGCACACGCACAACTGCCGCCGCGACGATAGTTCCACTAACACCGATACGCTTCTGCTTGCTACCAATACTGCGAGCTGGAATGTACGACCGGTCGCGATGCATCCCCACCATCACCATTTTCTCATGAGACTCGGCATCCATCAACCTGCTGCTGCCGCCACAGTGTCTCGCTTCGTACCAGCCGATCGCTGCTGGCGCGATGCGTGTCTTGCTACCACGATGCAATTTCGAGGAGTATCTTCGCTTTTCTTTCAATTATTTATCGATCTTCCTTTTGACAATTATTAGATTTTGCTCGTTTTGCTCGTTTTCTTGGGTGGAAATTTTAGTTCGAGAATTCGACACCGAGTAACTGAACGACTGTTTTCTTTGAGAACAATGTCGGACAAATGTAACTATAATGACTAAATTGTAAACGTATTTTTTAAATATAATAGTAGAATTCTAGTAGCGACTCATTATTTAACGTATCTATCGATCCTTCTTACATTTAATCGATATAAAAACTTTTGCAATATTCTTTCTACCTGAGATTTCTCAATTTTTCGGTCGAGCAAAAATTGTAATATTCCGTATATATATCAAACAAAGAGTTGATATTCCTTTTCATTTAAGATTTCGTCATTCGTTAAATACGAAAGGATCGAAATTCCAATTTCGAAATTCGTCCGAACGAACTTTTCTACGTATCGTGCAAGCGTTGAACAATCCATCGGTCGGAACGGTAGAACGATCGCGAGGTAGTTTCACGAGGGAAAACGCCTGCGGACACGATGGGCCAAGCGGTGCGCGTTGCTTTCTCAGAGACACCGACACCGACGTATATAGTCGTCGGGACGGTGACTCGTAAGGTCTCGAGGCGCTTTCCCTCCAGAACCGTCACGCTTTTCGCACCTGACGATTCCTATCTCGGGACACGAAAGTTTATGGACCTTCTTACCACGCAGCAAATGCACACACAATCGTACCCACCGTAAACCGTACCCCGTCTCTTTCTCGATGGTATCGTTGCCGGGTTTCGCGTACGACGAAAACATTAATCGAAAATGTACGCGTCAATCCTTGCCTTCGCCTCTATCCGTGCCTCGATCGATATGCTCGAACGATCGAATGATTTATAGGCTAGGTGGATTTTAATCGGATAATACCAAGGATCGATGCGTGGCGTTTTCCCCCGATGAATTTGAAACGATCACCGCCGATGATCACGGCGAAGATGTGATTATTGAACGAATTTTTATTTTATTACTTTTAAACGGGGCATAGTTACGTTTCTCAAGTTATATAACGCGATGGAACATATGCTTGCCTCGAAAAGATCAGGGTCCCCCGATTTGACCGTCTTCTTTGATTCTCCCAATTGCAGAGCAGATGCATTCCGCGATAACATCTGGTTTCAATTGCTTCGTAAATGATACGAAAATTAAAGCGATTTTCATTTTTCGAAGAACGTATCGATTAAAAGATTCTTCATATTAAGTGTAAATCACGTCGTAATAATGTAACGCGAAAGTATAAAAAGAAAAAAAAAGTTGGACGGTACACTCCTCATTACTGGCAAGTATATTGCCACATCGAAATAAGAATAGGATTACAAGTTACTTATATATAAAGGAATGGGCGAGTACTTTCAGGAAAGCGCTCGTGCACGTGTCCCTCTGTTGGCGAGGAGAGGAAGAAGCGCAGCGAATACGTTGGACTTATCGCAAACTTCTCGCGTCGCGTTAAAAAAGTGAACGAGGTAATTTCATACTACTACTCTTTCGAAAGGCCATTCAACCCAAACAACCAACGCGGTTCGAAACCAAAACGTGAGATAATCGTTCATTGTCGCGAACGATGGGAAAGTGGCGGTGGCTACGTAATGATCCATTACGCGCGTCCTTTCTGTTTCAGATAACGTCGAGAGGGAGCATTGTGACGGGGAACACGTCGGCCATGATTGTCGCTGTCCAACGTTAAGGTGCCATCATATCGTGATGTATCGGGCCCCATGACGAGCAGGCCCTTGCCACGGTCCCACCTGGGGGAATCAATAGAAATCAACGAGTCATCTCGATCGGGCGCCACTTGTCATTAATGACTATCCGATTTTCGATTTAATTAAACCGCGATGATGATCTCGCCACCTAGACCAGTCAGGGTCTATCGCGATGAGGAAAGGCAGATCGTTTCTGGAACGATGGAGGAGGTTGGGATGATTGGACCCGGGTTGCACGGGTGCTTTGGACTTTTTAAAAGGGGCTTTTTCAGGGTTGATGAATACGGGGGTCTTTGTTATCCTGGGGGAGGGGTAAGAGGAAGGAGTAGGCAGGGGATGGGTTGAACGGGCTCGTTTGCCCGTTTCCCGAGGATCTTTGGGTGTTTTTGATGAGCGTTGTGATTGGAGGTCGAGAAGTAATTGGGTAGCGAGATTTAGTGATGGTATTAAGTGCATTAATAATCTCGTGGTATCGAATGTATCCATAATTCGTATCCATAATAACCATTTTCTCAATGCTTTCGATAAATATTAAAATTACGTTGATTGGATTATTTAGTAATATACGAATATTTTATAATATCATATTATAATATATATCGATTTTTCTATTCGTAAACGAATGTTTCTTCAGAGACCATTCTTTCGACTACTCGTGAACGTGGGTCTTCGAAGGAAGCAGCCTTCTTGCCAACCCAAGTCGGAGCCGTCGACAGATGGAGCTACGTGCTCGGTTCTGTCCTCTTCCACGCTTTCTAGCCTTACAGATACGGAAAAATCAACGCGTTCTCAAGGGAAGCAGTTACATTCATCACGCGCATCTCTCACACATAACCCAACATCCATCAACGATCCCGTACTATAACGAAGACATAAAGAAGGGAGCTCTTTAATCTTTTAGGCCCGAGTAACGAACCTATAATCTTTACGCATCAAATTAAATAAAATTTATTATGGATTGATCGAATTAATACACGTGTATTTCAACACACACACACACACATACGCAAACATATTTTCCTTTATTATTATATACACGAAAAAAAATTTAACAAAATAAAATATCGAATCAACACCGATCGACGTAAATTCCCATTCAATTTCAAATTTCTTTCGAAATAAATCACCCGTTTCCCAAATCCGATTTTCAATACAGTCGTCTCAATAAACATCGTCGAAAAAAAGAACGAAACGCGTTTCGCGAAACGTTTCATCGCTTTTCCCTCCATACGTTGTTGTTATCTATTCTTTTTTCCCCTCTCTCTCTCTCTCTTTTCCCTTTTTTCAGAGCCAGCGGTTTTTCGCACGACAACGAATTTTCCAACGGACGAATCGAAGGGTGATGGCGCACGACGTCGAATTTCATCGATTCCTCTATTATTTTTACTCCCCCCTCCACGAAAGACATTTAAACGAAAAAAAAAAAAAAAAAAATTCTCTCTCAAAGAGAACCACTTCGAAGCACAATACGAATAATCTATCGATCCAAAGAGAAATCAAGAATAACTTCAATCCCTTAATAATCTTAACGAAAAGAAAAAATCGAGCTAAAACCTGCAACTCTCTTCCCCGTTTTCCGGGGGAATAAAAATAAAAAATACACGCTTGCGTGCGCAAGCTTTTTGACCTCGAAAACAAAACCGAACGAAAAGAGAGGAGAGAGAGAGAGAGAGAGAATACCCTTCCCACGTTCGACAGGGGAGGGTGTTCGATCGTGGGAGAGGTGGAGAGGTAGACCTCCCCACGAAATGGAGATTCGAGTGCGTGCATGCATAACCGATGGCAGTAGTCGATCGCGCGCGCGCGCGCGCGATGATGCCGGGACGTAATATCAATATACGGGAGGAGGGGAGGGGGGAAGGAAGGAAGGAAGGAAGGATGGTCGCTCGCGTCTGATTTTCCGAGCGCATCGGCACGTGGATAATGTTTTAATGGAGTTTGCGGAGCGCGAGGGGGGCGGGGGGGCGGGAGGGGGAGGGGCCGGGGCCAAGGGTGAGCCAGCCACGGTTTACATACCATTTACTCGCGCCCTGTAACCTCGCCAGCCAGCCTGTTTACAGTGCTGTACAAACTGTGCTCGCGTTGCTGCCGTGACGCGATCCTTCCTTCCTTTATTCCTATCGAGGAGCAGGCGGTTTTCTTCGTTCCCTCCTGCACTCCTCAAGTGATATTGATATACGTTTGGAGATTTCTTCGAGGATACGAACGATCTTCGAACAAGTGCAAGGAAGGAGGACGGAATCGAAAAGTTCTCGGATTTTTCGGATACGGGTTCTGTATTTAGAGGAAATTTAAGGAAATTTTTTATTATTAGGATTCGTCTTTAATTTTATAATTCGAGATATAAGAATCCTGATTCTTTTCGACCATGTAGAATATATTTCTTGAATAGTTAGATGAATTATTATTAGTTATTCGTGTGTAATGACGATTGTCACGATTTATGTCGATAATGCAGATAGATTGTCAGAGGTTTGACCCGATTCTGGGGAAATACAGAGGCACGTTGTATCATTCAGTATCGTTTTATTATTAGGATTCGTCTTTAATTTTAAAATTCGAGATATGAATCCTGATTCTTTTCGACCATGTAGAATATATTTCTTGAATAGTTAGATGAATTGGAGATGGATTTCGCTTGAATTATTATTAGTTATTCGTGTGTAATGACGATTGTGACGATTTATGTCGATAATGCAGATAGATTGTCAGAGGTTTGACCGATTCTGGGGAAATTACAGAGGCACGTTGTATCGAGGATTTTATTATTAGGATTCGTCTTTAATTTTAAAATTCGAGATATGAATCCTGATTCTTTTCGACCATGTAGAATATATTTCTTGAATAGTTAGATGAATTGGAGATGGATTTCGCTTGAATTATTATTAGTTATTCGTGTGTAATAACGATTGTGACGATTTATGTCGATAATGCAGATAGATTTCAGTCAGAGGTTTCTGGGGAAATACAGAGGCACGTTGTGCCCATTCAGTATCGAGGGATTAATTGTGAATAATCGATGGGATGACAGGAGGTGGTGGATTCACAATCGATCGATCGATAAATGGAGTTCGTAAAAAAGTGATCGAAGGAGATCGGTGTTATCGTCGCCTAAGAAACACGCGATGCAATTTGAGTTCGATGATTTCGACGTCTCACCGCGCCGCCATTACGTCGTTCGCGCAAAGTAAGCAAGAAATATCACTTATTATGTTGTTAGGCAGATTACAAGGATGGCGCTTGCGCAATCTTCGTCCGACTTCCTGGGACGAGCCCAAGGCACGTCACCTTCCATCGAGAAGAAAAGAGTATAGAGAGAGAGAGGGAGAGAGAGAGGGAGGGAGAGATCCACTGGTGGAATCGTGAGTGACATTATGCGAAAGATGCGAGATAATCGCGAATTCGAGCTCCTTTGTGAAACTAGGCACGTGATTGTTGGTAAGATTTTTTTGCAGTTTGACATTGGGTTACAACAAGCATTAATTAACGACTGCCTGGGATTTTTGGATGACCTGTCCATTAAGGATGATAATTGGTGTTGTGTTAATTTCGATTCGAAATTTGCATTGAATGGACAAGGATTTTTTTCGATCTTGATGTTGGATTATTATGAGGAAAACTTGGCGGAAACGCAATATTATGTGTGATTATATTGCTATTTCTTATTTTCTGATATATACGCGGTCATTTAGTAATGTGAATTAACAATTCTTTTTTAAGTAATAAATAATTCTTTTATAAAGTAGCAAAATCTTTGTACATTCGTATCCATTGATTTTTTATTAATTTTATTTTTTATATACCGTTTTGCAAGAGGGGAATCGAAGCTTCTAAAAAGCCCTCTCTCTCCTCCTCCGTCGAAAGGAAGACTCCTCTCGCGCAATTCTTCGAAGAATTCATTTCATCCATTCATCCATTTCGAAAAATCCTGATCTTCCGAGACCCGTGTATTTTCTCTTTAGATTATCGAAATAACAATTAAGATCTAACTAAATTGTCGTAATCATAGAAAACTCTCGACACGTTGCTCGATCGAATCGATCATCGATAGATTAGATCGATACGGACCGAAACATTTTAAACGCGGTGTCCTCTTCCCGGTCAGTCAGCTGGCCGGCTGAATCGAACGGTGACCGAAGGCAACAGGTCGCGGATGACGTAAGCGAGCGTCGTTAATATCTTATTCCATCGTTCGAACGAGGTTGAGAAAAGAAAAAAGGGGCTCCTCTCGATCGAAAAAAAAAAAAAAAAAAAAAAAAAAAAAAAAAAAAAAAAGAAAGAAAAATTGCCTCGTGACCTTTTGGCATGCCTGCCTACCACACATCACCGCGTGAAACTCGTGCAGCACGCAACGACGCGCAAATATCGATTTGCCCGTCGTGGGAGGAGGAGGAGAGGGAGGGGGACGATCGAGCTTGTGCCGATCGATCTCGAGGAACGTGTCAGGGCTGGAGTATAATCCTTTACGTAATCCTCGTTGCGAAACCATCCTTCTGAATATATATATATATATTTCGTTTTAACACATTGTCCATTTTGGACGAAAGAAAAAAAATGAAAGGTTACTCGTTTTATTGTTTCTGATCGATATATAGATAATAATCATGTAAATTCTTCATTAAAAAAATTAACCCTTTAAAAATACGTACGATGAAGAAAGATCGTCAGCGCCTCATTTATTGAAAATAAAAATTTCCTCGAAACGGGGTAAATTACACTTTGGAATCAAATAAAATAAAATTAAAGATATAATATATAATATAATATATAATAAAAATAAAAATAAAAATAAAATAAAAATAAAATTAAAGAATATAATAATATGATATAATTGTGTGTGGTATCGTTTTTCTGTCATTTCATGAACACTTTCTTTCGTTTCGTATTTTCACTTGTTTCCAAAAGCGAAGGAAAGTGTCTCGTCCATTAAGACACGAATCGGATCGGTTTGTCCCGATTTAGGTAGATTTGAACGATTTAAATGCTCGCGGGATTTCATATGTAGAGCAAATCGCCCGTAAAAGCGAAATTAAATATTTATCTCGAGATGGTAACGATCGAGAAAAGCTGGGAGAGAAGGTGAGGAGATCGAAATTTCTCTTCTTCCTGGCCACCCTCGCGGGACTTGCGCCCATTGTCCTTGGTACCTGTCAACAGGCCGGTCACGCCACGTTTCAAGCAAGGAACACGCGTTTCCACGGGGGTTATCGTGCAGTTTTTAGACAATGGGCCACCTTGCCGCCCATTTGACACTCGCGGCTTCAAGGGACGCCGCTCCCCTTGAACCGCGCGCCGGGAAAAGGAGCCGCTAATTATCAAAACTATCATTTGTTACCGGGACGGGGGGTTGCGAGCTCTCTCCGCATGGGGGCCGCGTCGTTAACTTGCTCCGCGCGTGAAATGGATCCTTTTTACTCCCTCTTTCCCTTATTTATCCCGACTCCATTTTCTTTTTCTTTCTCTCTTTCTTTTCGAACGCGTTTCCAATTTCGAATGGATTTTATATTTTTCTGGAATTGGCGTAAAACGAATTAAGGAATGATTTCGATGGAACGAATTATTATTTTCGAAAATGGCACTATATCTATATATATATATATGATAGTTTTTCGATCTAAAAAAAAAAAAAGGGAATGTTTGAATCGATTTCCAATTAATTTCGGATGGATTTCGAATTATTATTGAAGCGAATTATTATTTTTGAAAATGGTACTATACCTATATGTATATATGATAGTTTCTTGGTCTAAAAAAAAAGGGAATCGGTTTAAATCGGTTTCCAATTAATTTCGGATAGATTTTATATTTTTCTGAAATTGGCGCAAATAAGGATTTCGATGGAACGAATTATTATTTTTGAAAATGGCACTATATCTATATATATATGATAGTTTTTCGATCTAAAAAAAAAAAAAAGGAATGTTTGAATCGATTTCCAATTAATTTCGGATGGATTTCGAATTATTATTGAAGCGAATTATTATTTTTGAAAATGGCACTATACCTATATATATATGATAGTTTCTTGGTCTAAAAAAAAAAGGGAATGTTTGAATTGGTTTCCAATTAATTTCGGATGGATTTTATATTTTTCTGGAATTAGATTTGCAAATGAAATGATTTCGAATTATTATTTTTGAAAATGGTACTATACCTATGTATATATGATAGTTTCTTGGTATAAAAAAAAGGGAAAGTTTGAATCGGTTTCCAATTAATTTCGGATGGATTTTATATTTTTCTGGAATTAGATTTGCAAATGAAATGATTTCGAATTATTATTTTTGAAAATGGTACTATATCTATGTATATATGATAGTTTCTTGGTCTAAAAAAAAAAGGGAATGTTTGAATCGGTTTCCAATTAATTTCGGATAGATTTTATATTTTTCTGAAATTGGCGCAAATAAGGATTTCGATGGAGCGAATTATTATTTTTAAAAATGGCACTATATCAATAGTTTCTCGATCTAAAAAAAAAAAAAATACTTCTTTCTATTTTCTCGAAATAAATATTCGAGAAGGATTCCAATTCAATGTGAAACGCATTTGGATTGATTTTGGATGGATTTTCTGGAATTGACGCAAATAAGGATTTCGATGGAGCGAATTATTATTTTTGAAAATGGCACTATATCTATATATATATGATAGTTTTTCGATCTAAAAAAAAAAAAGGGAATGTTTGAATCGGTTTCCAATTAATTTCGGATGGATTTTATATTTTTTTGGAATTAGATTTGCAATGAAATGATTTCGAATTATTATTTTTGAAAATGGTACTATACCTATGTATATATGATAGTTTCTTGGTATAAAAAAAAGGGAATGTTTGAATCGGTTTACAATTAATTTCGAATGGATTTTATATTTTTTTGGAATTAGATTTGCAAATGAAATGATTTCGAATTATTATTGAAGCGAATTATTATTTTTGAAAATGGTATTATATCGGTAGTTTCTCGATCTAAAAAAAAAAAAAAAAAAAAATACTTTAAATATTCGAGAAGGATTCTGGTTCAATGTAGAACGCGTTTAGATCGGTTTCCAATTTCGAATGGATTTTATATTTTTCTGAAATTGGCGCAAATAAGGATTTCGATGGAGCGAATTATTATTTTTGAAAATGGCACTATATCAATAGTTTCTCGATCTAAAAAAAAAAAAAAAAATACTTCTTTCTATTCTCTCGAAACAAATATTCGAGAAAGATTCAATGTGGAACGCGTTTAAATCGATTTCCAATTTCGAATGGATTTTATATTTTTCTGAAATTGGCGCAAATAAGGATTTCGATGGAGCGAATTATTATTTTTGAAAATGGCACTATATCGGTAATTTCTCGATCTAAAAAAAAAAATACTTTTTTCTATTTTCTCGAAACAAATATTCGAGAAGGATTCTGGTTCAATGTGGAACGCGTTTGGATCGGTTTTCAATTTCGAATGGATTTTATATTTTTCTGAAATTGGCGCAAATAAGGATTTCGATGGAGCGAAATATTACTTTTGAAAATGGCACTATATCGGTAGTTTCTCGATCTAAAAAAAAAGGGAACGCTTCTTTTTATTCTCTCGAATACGTATTCGTACCTCAAGGAACGCTTTCGCTTTCGATTCTCTCGAAACAAATATTGGAGAGAAGGATTCCGGTTCTCCGTCGTTGAGAATTTGCATGGAGATCCGCGTTACCAAGCTCTTTTCATAGATACGCCGTAGGGAGGCTCGCGACATAGTCTTCCATTCGATAGCATTTAGTTACGCCAACTATACCTCACGCAATTCTCCTTTCTCCCTTGCCGTCCCTTCCCTTACCTTCTTCCACGGAGGTTTACTCCTCGACGGAGGGACAATGAGATCTCGTCAGAAACGCGTCACGCCCCTGTGAACAGACCCCTCACCACCATCACCAACGCCTGTTCGATTCCTCGTTTACCAAAATTACCAGAATTTTGAGATTTAATCAGATTAATCATAATTATCATTGAAAATTATTATTCATTCCTATCTTTCTTTAATCTTATAAGCTGCATGGCTAATCATTGTAAAAAAAAAAAAAAAAAAAAAAAAAA
>NW_025224135.1:3860560-3948060 GCF_014066325.1 Apis laboriosa
TTTTTTTTTTTTTTTTTTTTATATGTATTTTCGATCTGCTCTTTGTTTTCCTATTTCCTACAAATCGAACGGAATAGCGAATCCGCACAATCCCTGCGGACATCCGCGTTTGCGATCGCTTTTTTCCTCGCGCCTTCCTTTTTTTTCACTAGCGCGTGCTAGTGAATCGCGGCACCGATTTCCGGTTATCCTCCACAAAGATTATCCTCCGCTCGTACGTACGTTGCGCGCGAAAAATTCCGGGGAAAAATACACGGCGATTGATGGAATTCGATGAAAATTCGTGAAATTCGGGGGGAGGGGGGAGGGGGAAGGTTGTTTATATATCGGGGAATATATATATATAGAAGATGGAATAACGAAAGAGTCTTCATTTCCCCCTCCTCCCTTTTATTTCTTTTTTTTCAATGCTAGATGGAAGCTTTGTATTTGACGTGATAGTTTAATTTATAGTTTAATACGTTATTCTTTCTCCTCTTTTTTCTTTTCTTTTTTTCTTTTTTTTTTATCGATTTGATCGTGATCGAAGTGGATTCGTAGATTTTTCTACGCTCTTTTTTAAGCAGATTAATATTAATCCTTTATTTGCGGTCCACAAATGACCGAGAATTCTCGTTTAATTTCATTAAAAACGTGTGATGAGAAAGTATCATCATGTACGATTTTAATTTAAAAAGAATTCGTATTTGGAGAAATAATTTGAATAGATTATTATTAGATAGGATTCGAGAAATTTAAAAATTAACTGATTACAGAGGTTTTCTTAATGAACTCAATAGAGAGAGAGAGAGAGAGAGAGAGAGAAAAAAATTCAATCGCTCTATTCGAGTTAACACCATCGACGAGCGATTCAGCAGAAGCGCCATCTCGGAAAAGACAATGCACGGATGCATGCGGATCGTTGGGCAGAGGGCGCAGGTATAGGTCGGCTCTCTACACACGCGGCGCATCGAGGCCGTTTCTCATCCGGAAAGCCGACGATTAGGCCAGTTTTGAAACGTAATGTGGCCGCCGTCACGAGGCCATTTGTCTTGCAGCGCGTCGGTGGACGTCGCACCGCGGGATATAACATTCTGTCCCGAAGCGAGGAACGAACCGAACAAGTCGAGAGAAAGGAGAGTGTTTGGTGCGTGAAAGACGGAAACTAACCTAACTGTTGAACGAGCGAGAAGGAGGAGAGTGGATCGAAGGGAGAAGGAGGCCGCAAAATAATTGTTCGTCGGATGAGTTCGGAGGCCCTCTTGTATACCCAGGGACCTATACCCGACACCAGACGACCCAATTCGACGTACTTTTGTGATCCAAATGGGATGAGTCAACGATTGATGTTTCTGCCGGTCTTTCAGACTCCGCTGCCCCGTTGGATTTTATCGGTTTCGTCCCTGTCGATGCCCCTCTCCGCCTCCTCTCCTCTCCCTAATTCGTTTTCTCGATCATTCTCCGCTTCCTTCGCCTCGTCCTTCTTTGTCTCGCGCGTACGGCAATTTCTTTTCGGTCGTTACTTATATTGCGATGCGAGTGTCGTCGGAACATGTATACTTTTTTCTTCTTCTTTTTCAGGTTAGGTTAATCGAGATACGGCGCGATTCAATTTCGTTGTGGAACATTTGGACATTGTATTTGTCGTAAAAGTTTAATTTATCTTGGAGGTAAGCATTTCTATGTTTATTTTATTTTATTTTATTTTATTCGCAGGTTGGCTGAAAAGATTGCAAGATGGTTGTTATTGTTGGATAGTGTGTTCGATACGGCGACATGTGTCAGGCTTGCAGAGAGAAGAAGAGTATATGATTGAATGGTGGGCGAATCGAGAAATGATTGACAGTTGGAAGAAGTTTAATGACACGTTTAAAGGTTAACGGTCCATCTCTCGGAGATGAATCGAAATGTTAAACGTACATCGACGAATTTAAATTCAAATATCGAGCAAAAATAAAATAAAGATTAAGGATTAAAATTTGTCGTAGATTCGAATTCACTCGTTTCCCTCGACCGCCGTTCCCCTCCTCCTTCCAGCGTCTCAATCCGACTTTCCTAAAAATCGTCGCCGCTGGATAGCCGGGTTACAAGCAGCGGACACGCGAGGAGAACAGGTAGAGATACAGGTACGGATAAAATAGTTGGGACAAGCGGCGGGTCGGCGTGTCCTGTCGCGTGACGTTCGCGACGACGTCGGCCCTCCCTTCTTTGATGTGGCCGCCTATGGCGGCTCCCTTCGAATCACCGTTTGACATTTTCACCGCGGGGGACGTGGCACGATAATAATAGGTTTAACTCGGCCCCCCGATTCGGCTGAAATTGGCTGGAAACCAACTCCGTCCCCGTCGATTTTTCCGCATTTCTGATCCAACCGCCGCGGCCCTAAACCTGGATTAACCGGGAGACGCCGAGGCAAACGGTGTTCCAGCGCAGTCTAGCAAAAACGGAAGCCAATCCTCCCTCGCCCTGGCTGAGGATGAATCGAGTTGACTCGGGACCAAGCCAGGTATAGTAACCGGTCGATCGCTTCCGCGGATGATGTTTGGATAGGCTGAAAAAAATCTCGAGGACAAATTTGTTTGTCCAGTCCTCTGCCGATTCTTTCGCTGGAGTGAAAGAAAAGCCTGTTGTCCAAAATCTTCGATTCGATTTTTTTAATTCTAATTCCTTTCTCACGGATTCTTCTCGAATTGGACGATCGAAAAGAAATATAATTTTTCGCGTAAAATTGGGAGAAAGCGTACTCTCGTTAACCGTACGGCTACCGTAAATCTCCAAACTTTCCCTCGTAATATCGACGAAGCATGCAACACGAACCCATCCTCCCACGGGAAATAACCATCTAATCGACGCAACACAGGTTTCTGCTCAAACCTCTCCTTCGAGTCGACGTCTCAATACCGCGAAATTCTCTCCCTATCGTAACAAATGTCCCGTTTCACACCCGTGTCTTCTGCGTCGAGAGAGGGAAAAGGTGGCGCCGCGCTTTTCCCATTGCCGGATCGCCGCGATAACAGGGAAGATATAGGCGGGTGGCACGCGATCGTAATAACTTTATCTGGGTTGTAACCAGATGACGGGTCCACCAACCTTGAATGGACCGATCAATTCGGCCTAACGTCTTTTTAACCCAATTAATTAGCGAGCGGCCGCGGCTAATGCGAAATACTTGTAGTTGACCGGCAGTGACGTCACCCGTCGGAACGACGCCCCTCGCTTCCGCCCCCGTAATAGAAATTAATCGCGGCGAGGCCGCGGTGTCGATTTCCATCGATTCGACCGACCTCCCGCGAAACCGCGACGTTTCATTCGATTGATGGGCGATTCGTTGTTCATAAGGGTTGTTAATAAAGTGGAATAAAGTAAAGGTATAATAGAAGAGTGAAAATGACGCGTGATTATGACTCTTAATTAACTTATTAATGTTGGATATAAAATCTCTAAAGTTTCTTTGAATTTTGGAAAATAATATCGTATGATGTAATAATAATCTTTTGATTTTTTGAAATTATTTTAATTGTGAAAATCATATGGTCATTTTTATATTGTAAATTATAAATGTTAATAAAAGTTGGAATTATAATATGACTTTTAACATTTCTCGATCGGTAAAGAAAATCTCAAGCTTCTTTGAATTTTATACGGTTTGGAAAATAATAATCTTTTCCTATAATATCTACTTTATAATTATATGATTTTTTTCTGTCAAAACGTGTATTTGAGTATAGCTTTGAAATTACTTTAATTGAGAATCATATATAATCATTTTTATATTGTAAATTACAAATAAAATGTAATAAAAATTAGAATTATGATTTGATTTTTAACACTTCTCGATCGATAAAGAAAATCTCGAGTTTCTTTGAATTTTATATGTGGTTTGGAAAATAATATTGTATGATGTAATAGTAATCTTTTGATTTTTTTCTGTCGAAATATATTTGAGTATAGCTTTGAAATTACTTTAATTGAGAATCATATGTGATCATTTTTATATTGTAAATTATAAAAGTTAGAATTATTATTTGATTTTTAATATTTTTCGATCGATAAAGAAAATCTCAAGTTTCTTTGAATTTTATACGGTTTGGAAAATAATATTGTATGATGTAATAGTAATCTTTTGATTTTTTCTGTCGAAATATATTTGAGTATAGCTTTGAAATTACTTTAATTGAGAATCATATGTGATCATTTTTATATTATAAATTATAAATGTAATAAAAGTTAAAATTATTTGATTTTTAATATTTTTCGATCGATAAAGAAAATCTCGAGTTTCCTTGAATTTTATACGTGGTTTGGAAAATAATATTGTATGATGTAATCTTTTGATTTTTCTGTCGAAATATATTTGAGTATAGCTTTGAAATTACTTTAATTGAGAATCATATGTGATCATTTTTATATTGTAAATTATAAATGTAATAAAAGTTAGAATTATTATTTGATTTTTAATATTTTTCGATCGATAAAGAAAATCTCGAATTTCCTTGAATTTTATACGGTTTGAAAAATAATAATCTTCTCCTGTAATATCAATTTTATAATTATATGATTTTTTTTGTTCGAATATAGCTTTGAAATTACTTCAAAATCGTATGATTGAAAATCATATGCGATCATTTTTGCGTAGATAGTAAATTACAAATAATATAATATAAGCTAGAAATATATGCATGCATGAGTTAACGTCATGCTTACTATAGATAGAAAATTAATGGGTTTAGGAAGTTGTTGAGAGAAAAACTAACCAAGGAAGCATGAGATTAGGATGACACAGCTCGTCTCCTTGCTCGCCTTTAATCCTATCCTAGAAGCTTGGATCAGCAACCCGGTTGCTGATTCCTTATCTAAATAAAGTACCCTTTTCATTTTCCTCCAATTTGGTTTAAACCTTAAATGAAACATTTGTGCGTATTTAACTTCGCCACACAACCTATATTTCTTATATCAAAAAGTTTAAGTTTTATAAATTATTAATAAATTTAATTAATTAATTAAAATAAATTTAATAAAATTTTTTTAATAAATTATATCGACCTATAAAAAAATTTCTCCGATATAAAAGATTATTAATATTTATTCAATTCGATTTCAATTTTCCATTTAAAGTCTCTTCTTGTGCACATAAACCTTTCTCTCGCAAGAATCACGCAATTCCACAGTTTCCACATAGGAAAAGAAACTGAAAAAGAGAGAGAAAAAAAAAAATTCACCCTCGAATGCTCGTTTGACTGGGGCGCCACTCCTTCACGAAATCTCAAAGTATAGGTCAAATTTCAACATTGTGTTCGCCTCCCCTCCCCCTCCCCTCCCTCCTTTTTTTCGTGCTTCCTCGTGCGCGATGCGATGCACGAACGGAAACGACAATGGAATTATCGAAATTATCGGGGTGGGGAGAGGCCCGTGGGTCGAGTCGAATGGTAAACACGGGCATAAATGCGGGTGACTCGGGCCAAGAAAGAGAAGCCAGAGGCGGTTAAGGTTAAGGCGCGCCTCCACGAAATTTCGAAAAACACTGAGTTACCCGCAAAAACCCTGCCAGCCCGCCTTTTGTTCCCCTGTCACTTTTCGCTAGATCCGTTTCGAACTTTGCTTCCCATCCCCGCCGATATCTTCTTCTTCCCACCTTCATCTCCTTTTTATTTTCTCAATTTTTAATAAAAGTTTCGTTTAATTTGGGATAAATCGGGATGGAATTTTTATTTTTATATTGTGATTGCAAAAATAAATTTTTGTAAACGAATATGCTATTAACCCTTTGCACTCGTATGTCGCCGTATAGGCGACATTATATATTTTACCGTTGCACTCGTATGTCGCCATACAGGCGACATCTTACATTATTTGGGGTCGAATTATAGCCAGATAATGTTACATAATATTCATTTAATTAAATTTATTTACAATTAATTAAAATCATGTTTTCAAGAAATACGACGTCCCTAACATATTATATAGATTTTCATATTTCAAAAGAGTGTGAGATGCAGATTAAATATGTTTATTTGTTAATTTTTTCTAGTAAACTGGAAATTTTAATTTATGTTATGTTCGCATAAAAATATTTTCCTTTTGATTGATTATGAAAAAAAATTCCGAGTTGATGGGTATCCTTATCGAATATATATACGAGTGCAAAGGGTTAATTTCGAAGCGTTGTTTTCTTGTCATTTTTTCGATATATGGAATGAAATAGTGATTTTTATAAAGATAGAGTGGGTAACGAGAGATCACGATCTTGGAAATATTCTGGAAATATTCTTTATATAAATTAAAAGCAATTACTCGTTGCTTAGACTTTTCAATTATTCAAAAAATATCAAGATAATAATTAAACTGTTTATTAATATATTTGTGTATTTTATGATATATACAAATTTCATTTCTTATTCGTGAAAACGCGTTTACTTTGCACGAATATTCGCAAGCTAATTGAAATGATTCTAGAGAAAAGTATTTTTACCAAAAGTAATTATTTATTGCTTAAACTCTTTTTAATATCAAAATAATAAAATATAACAATTAAACTTTGGATATTTACGAAAAATTTGTACCTTCTCTACATATAATATCCAAACTCCATTATTTTTGCATAAATATTCGCAGGCTAAGATCAATTACTTTTTGCTTAAACTCTTCAATTATAATAAACGTAACAACTGTCAACATTTACAAAAATGTTACATAAAACTTTGATTTATTATTCGTGAAAATTTTACAGGAATATTCACAGACTAAAATCAATTAATTATCACTTAAACTATAAAATATCTTTAATTATAATTAATATAATGATTAAACTGCTAACATTTACAAAAAATTTCATCTCTTATTCGTGAAAATTTTATTATTATTATTACGAAATATAGGCTAAAATCAATTACTTAAACTCTTCAATCATAATAAACGTAACAACTGCTAATATTTACAAAAAATTTGTTTTTGTTATTCATGAAAATTTTATTTTACACGAATATTCACATACTAAAATCAATTAATTATCACTTAAACTCTTTAATTATGATAAATATAATGATTAAACTGTTAACATTTACAAAAAATTTGATTTCTTATTCATGAAAATTTTATTTTACACGAATATTCACAGGCTAAAATTATTATTATCGTTTAAACTCTTCAATTATAATAAACGTAACAACTGCTAACATTTACAAAAAATATGATCTTATTCGTAAAAATTTTATTTTACACGAATATTCTAAAATCAATTACTTAAACTCTTCAATCATAATAAACGTAACGACTGCTAAAATTTACAAAAAATTTGATTTAAAATTTGATTATATATATAAGAATAATTTTAACAGTTATATTTTATGGATCTGTAATATTTATTTTGACTTATATTTTTCATATTTGTTTAATTATTTGAGTTCGAGGAATTTTGCCTCGAATTCGATTTGATAAATTAATATATATATGTTGAACAGAGATATTAATATTAATTATAATATATCTAATATATTTATATTTAATAAAAGAGTAAATATTAAATTAATAAGTTAACAGAAAATTTTAATTTCTATAATATATTTTCAAAATATATTCAAGTTCATTAACTTTAAAATTTCAGATATTTATTAATAAGATTTTCAAATTAAATTATCTCATATTTTTCTGGAGTGAAATATTATAAAGAAATATATAAACGTGACAACTGCTAACATTTACAAAAAATATGATCTTATTCTATAAAAATTTTATTTTACACGAATATTCTAGAATCAATTACTTAAACTCTTCAATCATAATAAACGTAACGATTGCTAAAATTTACAAAAAATTTGATTTCTTATTCCATATTTTACACTTTACTTTAACATTTATTTTAACAGGTTAACCAATTGACAATTCTAAAAGATATCACTACTGGTCCCTACGAACGGATGAAGAAAGAGAGCATCGATCAAAGAAGAAGAAGAAGAAGAAGAAGAAAACGGAGAGGAAGCACAACAAAGGGAGGCCGAGAAAGAGAGGAAGGAACGCGCGATATATAAAGACCTTAGGGCGCGCAGCCTACGAGGCCGTGGGTAGCCATTGACAGAAACGGCCGTGTCATCCAGTCATGATACGTCCCATTGTGCCTCCGAAGGACCTTCTGGGGACTGCATTATCGTCTTCCTTATATCTTTTTATTAGAGCCTCGCACCGTGCGTCAGCAACATCCTAGTCCAACGATCAGCCCCCCCCTCCCCTCCCCTCCCCTCCCCGAGCAACTCCTTTCGAAACTGGCTCTGTAATTAATTTCAACTATCATCGCCGCCACTTTCGAGAAAGACAACGGTGTGGACGTTCCTCGATACTTTTTAGAGGTTCGAGAAAAATTGAATTTCCAATTTCTTGGAAAAGATCGCGAGGAATAATTATTTCGAGCCGATTTGTTTCGAGAAATTGATAACTGATTATAACGGATATAATTCAATGGATATTATTATTTTCGGGGATATAATTTTTAAATGTTCGAATTGGAACTTGATTCTGATTGAGAAAATTGAATTGATTCAACTTGAGGTTCAAGGAATCGATAGGAGCATAGAAGATTCCAGATAGGAACGACGAGCGTTTCGACATGTGTTCCATTCACGTATCGATACATACGGAAGTTTGGCATCGTGGTGGTAGGCTCCACTAGCCTTAATCGCCAATGGCAGTTCTCGATTAACCGTTTCATAAGTCGTAACGTGCATCGCAGATGATAAATTGTCGCTTGCCAGTAGTACGTACAGGTGTGCGCTCCTTCCCAATTCTCTCCTATTTATTTTATCTTCCTTTCCAAATCGAATTTCCCTCTCCTCCGATTTTACACTTTACATTTTCGACAAGACAATATATATATGTATATATATATGAATATATATGAATATATGTATATATATATGAATATATATGAATATATGTATATATATATGAATATATATGAATATATGTATATATATATGAATATATATGAATATATGTATATATATATATATATATATATACAAATCACACGACGAGAGAGAAAAACATGCTGGAACAATCTGTTTAAAAAATCTTTTTTGAAAAAGGAAGAAAAAGCATAATGGAGGAAACAGAAGAGGAAGAAGAAGAAGAAGAAGAAAGAAGAAACGGGTGATCTCATCATCCTCTCCCCGTTTGGAGGTTATCGGTTGAGTTGCATTGTGCCTGGCCACGGGGCCAATGGAGCTTAATTAGCCGAGAATCTGGCAATCAGCAGGCACGCCGTGGCAAGAGGGTGCAAAGGTGACACGGTAACCGGCGGGGTGATTGATTTTAGCGAAAACGCGAACGGGGGAGGGGTGGGGGAGCAATTTGTCAAGCTGTCGACGTTCCATCTCTCGCAACCTCGCGCGGCCACGCAGCGTGAAGAGATAGATACGGATCTCCTTCTTCGGCTGGCCCTCTCCTCTCTCTCTCTCTCTCTCTCTCTCGCTCTCTCGACTTCTCCTCACCGTCAGCGCCTCGTCCGCCAACTTGCAATAATGCAAGTTCCTCCTCTCTTCTTCCTTTTCTTTTCTCCTCCCTCCCTTCCCCTCCTTCTCCCTTGCCCCCGTTCGTTTTGCCGCTTTTTCCTTTCCGCCCCCCTCCTTCCTTCTCTCCCTAGGTGGTGGCGCAGGTCAAGCAACAGCAACTGGTGCTCTTCCGTGACTCGACTTGACTTGATTCGAGATCAAATTTTGGAGGGGTAATTTATATTTAGATTTTTATTTAGATTTCTTTTGATTTTGTGACTTTCTATTTTTTTAATTATATCATTCTTTTTCCTTCTCCTCCTAAGTGGTGGTGCAGGTTAAGACTCGCCTTTGACTTGATTTGATTCGAGATCAAATTTTCCAGATGGATAATTTATATTTAGATATTTATTTAAATTTTGATTTTATGACTTTCCATTTTTTTAATTATATCATTCTATTGAATAATGCAAGTTTCTCTCTTTTTCTTTCCTCCTAAGTGGCGCAGATCAAGACTTTGACTTGATTTGATTTGAGATCAAATTTTGGAGGTCGAGATGGATAATTTTTATTTAGATTTCCTTTGATTTTACAACTTTCTATTTTTTTAATTATATCATTCCATTGAATAATGCAAGTTTCTCTCTTTTTCTTTCCTCCCCCCTCCTTTCTTTTCCTCCTAAGTGGTGGCGCAGCTCAAGACTCGCTTTTGATTTGATTTGATTCGAGATCAAATTTTGGGGGGGTCGTGTTTTCCAGATGGATAATTTTTATTTAGATTTCCTTTGATTTTATAACTTTCTATTTTTTTAATTATATCATTTTATTGAATAATGCAAATTCCTCCTCTCTTCTTTTCTCCTCTCTTTTTCTTTTCTCCTAAGTGGCGCAGATCAAGACTTTGACTTAATTTGATTTGAGATCAAATTTTGGGGGGGGGGGTAATTTATATTTAGATTTATATTTATTTATATTTAGATTTTTATTTAGATTTCTTTTGATTTTGTGACTTTCTATTTTTTTAATTATATCATTCTATTGAATAATGCAAGTTCTTCCTCTTTTCTTTTCTCCTCTCTTTTTCTTTCCTCCTAAGTGGCGCAGATCAAGACTTTGACTTGATTTGATTTGAGATCAAATTTTGGGGGGGTCATGTTTTCCAGATGAATAATTTTTATTTAGATTTCCTTTGATTTTATAATTTTTTATTTTTTTAATTATATTATTCTATTGAATAATGCAAGTTCCTCCTCTTTTTTTCCTTTCCTCTCCCCTTTTTCCTTCTCCTCCTAAGTGATGGTGCAGGTTTCTATTTTTTTAATTATATCATTCTATTGAATAATGCAACTTCCTCCTCTCTTCTTTTCTTCCTTGTCTTTTCTCCTCTCTTTTCCTTTCCTCCCTTTTCCTTCCTTCTCCTCTTAGGTGAAGCAACAGCAACTGGTGCTCTTCCAAATTTTCCAGATGGATAACTTATATTTAGATTTTTATTTAGATTTCCTTTGATTTTATGACTTTCTATTTTTTTAATTATATCATTCTATTGAATAATGCAAGTTCCTCCTCTCTTTTCCTTTCCTCTCCCCTTTTTCCTTCTCCTCCTAAATGGTGGTGCAGATCAAGACTCGCCTTTGACTTGATTTGATCAAATTTTCCAGATGGATAATTTATATTTAGATATTTATTTATTTAAATTTTGATTTTATGACTTTCCATTTTTTTATATCATTCTATTGAATAATGTAAGTTCCTTTTTTCTTTTCCTTTCCTCCCCCTTCCTTCCTTCTCCTCTTAGGTGAAGCAACAGCAACTCTTCCAAATTTTCCAGATGGATAACTTATATTTAGATTTTTATTTAAATTTTGATTTTATGACTTTCCATTTTTTTAATTATATCATTCCATTGAATAATGCAACTTCCTCCTCTCTTCTTTTCTTCCTTGTCTTTTCTCCTCTCTTTTCTTTTCCTTCCTTCCTTCTTCTCTTAGGTGATGGCGCAGGTGAAGCAACTGGTGCTCTTCCAAATTTTCCAGATGGATAATTTATATTTACATTTCCTTTGATTTTATGACTTTCCATTTTCTTAATTATATCGTCATTTTATCGAAAATTGTCAATACTTGCTTAATCGACTTTTCATCCGTTGTCGATCTGCATTGTTGCAGATCGGGAGAGAAGACAATGAGTCCTTTCGATTCTTCCACCAAAAAAGCTTTGGAAGCTTAGCTGGCTTTGGAAAATGGAAAGGTATTTTCGAGAGAATAAAAGGAAATACAAGGAGAAACAGCTTGCTTTCCCCGTCAAGCGGAAAACACCCGTTCGATCGAAGTTAAACCAAATTAGGGAACCAGTCACTCGTTTTGGAAGACTGACTCGTTAAAAACTTCTATTCACTCTCCAAGCCAAATTTATATTCTATTTATGTAGAAATAGAAGTCGAAAATATAAATTCTTTAAAAAGTCTGCATACCACACAATATCCTAAAATATGACGTGAAGAACAATGTATAATATCAAGTATAATAAATTTTCTTAGAATATCTCGATATCAATCGTCGATCCAAGTGCGTTACCGATTTCCATCCGCAACGATCGCCGGACAATGGATCCGAATGGATCGAAGAAATCGTCCATCCCTCGTCCCGATTTCGCGCGTGGGAATGGGAGAAAGGTCGGCCGGATCTCGAAGACACTCCACCTCGCCTTCCCCTCCTTGGTCGTCGATCGATAGCGGAAGAACAACGAGTGGAGTGAAATTTGAAAAAAAAGGAAAAAAGGAGCGACAAAGAGGCGTACGAAGGAAGGAGAAAGAGAGAGAAAGAGAGAGAGAGAGATCGAGGCTAGAACAATCGGTAATACAGGTGGTGTAGGAGGTTTATTATCGACGAGCAGATAGAAAGGTTGATCGAAACTGCGAAATCGTAGCACCTTGCCTAGATCTCCGCCCGTTTCAGATTATGCGGGACGGGTGTGTCTCGAAACGTGATCACGATTCCTTCTCCCCTCCCCTCTAACCTTGGCGCGAGAGAGTCAATAAATTTCGTTAGGGAGAATGAATGTATTATTGAATGTATTATTGAATGTAGTATTGAATGTATTATATTATTTATGTATATTATGTATATTATTTATTATATAAATGATGTATTATTTTATTATAATATGATATATATATTTTATATGATATATATATTATATTTATTGAATATGATATATATTTTATTTATTTTCTTTTTAAGTAAAAGAGCAGCTGAAATTTTAATAAAAATTTAATTTAATGCGAAAATTTAATAACGATTTTTATTGCAAATATCGATATTTGCAACAACGAAGGTTACGATATTTTGTGGCTTAAGAATCGTGGCACGATACTTAAAATGTTCAAGTAACAGCGCGAACTAACCTTTAGACTTTGGATTTAGACGCTGGATGTACCTTCTCTGAAAAGGCGCGTTGAAAAATGAGGCAGTTTCAACAGAAGAAAAAAATATCATAAATATCATCAACTTTGTTCCATTAACACGTAGCACGCTATTATTCTTTTCAATCGTGTGGAAAGCATCGAGATACGATCGTCGTCAGAGATCAACGTGACACACCAAGATCAAACTTATGTAAAAATGAGAAATCAAATCGTTAGAATATGATAAAAGTGTTAAAAAAATTTTTCTCGACGAGAAAAATTAAATTTGACAATTTTTAAAAGAATAAATAAATAGTTGTTGTTTTTATCGTCAGAGATCAACGTAACATACGAAAATCAAACTTTTTTCGTAAGAACGAGAATTCAAATATGTTAGAACATGAAAAGTGTTATAAAAACTTTTTTCGACGAGAAAAATTAAATTTGACAATTTTTAAAAGAATAAATAAATAGTTGTTCTTTTCGTCGTCAGAGATCAACGTGACACACCAAGATCAAACTTATTTCCGTAAAAATGAGAAATCAAATCGTTAGAATATGACAAAAGTGTTATAGGAACTTTTCTCGACGAGAAAAATTAAATTTGACAATTTTTAAAAAAATAAATAAATAAATAGTTGTTCTTTTCGTCGTCAGAGATCAACGTGACAGAAAAATTAAATTTGACAATTTTTAAAAGAATAAATAAATAAATAGTTGTTCTTTTCGTCGTCAGAAATCAACGTGACAGAAAAATTAAATTTGACAATTTTTAAAAATCAAGATCAACGTGACATACGAAAATCAAACTTTTTTCGTAAAAACGAGAATTCAAATATGTTAGAATATGATAAAAATGTTATAGAAACTTTTCTCGACGGGAAAAATTAAATTTGACAATTTTTAAAAGTAAGAATAAATAAATATACCTAATTTATTTCGAAATACCAGCCTGCAATGAAATCCACGAATCTCGGATTGTAAGAAACGTAACATATACGAGGAATCGTTATAACGGCGGTGTCGAGAGGTTAGCTCGCCCTGGGGGTTGGTGGTTGCTGGAAGAGCAGGGTTTGTCCGCGTTCCTTTTTTCTTTTCCCGCCCGCGCACTCCCCGTCGCCTTTCATCGCATCATTAACACCGGGCCTGAACGAAAAACGTTATCTCGAATCGAGGTTTATTAAAGAACGAAAGCGAATGCTCGTGAGGAATTGGATTCTACCGTCGAGCTATATTCCTTCCTGTTTTAGATTGTTTTTTTAATTCTTTTCGAGAAGGATGATTATATGATATGATATAACGGAAAGAAGGCTTGAAACGATTTTTGTCGAAATCAAGACGAAAATATTTAGAGGAAAATTTGTAAAAAGTCTTCTCGTTCAATTTATAAAAGTAGTAGTCTTGAACAAATGTAGAGGGGATAAATGAATCGATCAATTAATTCGATCATCGATAGTGTTCTCAATTGTCTAGAGCCTTTACCGATTGGTTAACCGACAACTATTCCATTATAGTCAATTGAAACGAGATAAGCAAGCTGAAATAGAAAATGCTCGAAAATACTATAAAAAATTGCAATTTCACGGTAGAATTATATACACGGATATAAATTTTGTATCGTACAACAAATTGATAATAATAAACACGAAGAGAAAAATAACCAAACTAACCTTAAAATACTTCAACAATGTAACAATGTATATATTTTCTCTTATTCTTTCTCTTATTCTAACTCAACTTCGAAGATGGCAAGAACGAGAATATCACGACAATTAATCCACAATAACAACCGTATAAAATCAAAATTGTATTAAATTCCTCGGGAGACAGGTTATCGGAGGGAAGAGAAAAGCTTTTTCGACGTGTAACGCGCGCTCGTTGTCCTCCGCGTCCCATTAGGGCGATAATTAATGACGGCTCCGAACATGGTCGTAAATATCGCGTATTATTATGCCGCGATACACGCCGCTGGCAACATGGCGTGGTGTCACATTTGAATAACACGGCCGCAAACTAGTGCATAAATTTCTAATTACAAGAAAGGAAACGCGCGATTATCATACGAGAGAAGACTGGGCCGGCGCAGAGCAAAATCGGCGCAGATTCGGTTGCGCGTCGTATCGGTCTTTAATTAATCGACGCGCTTCGACCGTTGGCCCCACGATTATCCTTCTTTACACGAAAGGAACGGGCGGAACGGACCACTCTTAAATTTTCTATTCTTTAATATGCACGAGAGACATACGTTTTGTTTTCCTAAAGTGGAATTTAGCATAGTGTTACGAACACTACGGTTTCGGGTTTCCGGATGAATTATCGAAGGAAACGATGGGTACAGATAATAGAATTCTATATCTACGAGATTAGAATCTACATGTGAATAGTTTTTACGAACTGAATTTAATATGCTGACGACTACAAACAAGCAAGTTTAACGATACGTTATGCGTTATAATAACCGAAACGAAACCATAATAATTTTATCCAAGTCGAGAATATTATAAAATTATAAAATTGGTTGACGAATTATTTTTGAACGAAGAAATATATCATTTGTTAAAATATTTCAAATCTAACGATTTATACACTTGAGAAACAGTTAACTTGAGAAAATTATATAGCAACATATAGTAACCTATATAAAGTATTTTCAGAATAACTTTACGAGCGAAACGAATATCGTAACGATATTATAACAAAACTCTCTCGATTAACAATCCTATTTTCTCAAAGCATCAATATCGCCGTTTCTCCGCCGTATTCTCCTTCCCCCCCTCCAATTCTTGTTTCAACAAGTGTTGTTTCGAGCAACAAATGATTCTCGCGAGTAGTAATATCAGGGAAAATCAAGCGGACCGCTGTGTTTTCCACGCAGTGATAATCGCCGACAATTCTAACAATAATGACGTTTATTAGCGGATTAATTAAAACCGAGGCACGGCCATAATAATCACTTTGCGAGCCATTCTAATGAACTTAATTATCGGCCACGGGATCTCGTGAAATCGCACATTGTATGCAACGTTACGGCCACCGTGGTGTGATGTAAACCAGAGAGGCTGATTAGTATTCCGCGTACACCGCTCTTCCACGGACTATTTATATACGCGGACGGATATAATCGCGTGTATGTACACCGAGTATTTATATTCCACTTATTAATATATCGCGCGCGCGCTCCTACATAATTGACTCTGCGAATCAGTGTGGAGAACAATCAGGCTGTACTGTAAAGAGGATGGATACGCATAGAGGATTCGCGATCGAGAGGTTGCCTCGACGTAAAGGACGCAAATACAGGGAGGGAAGGGAACTGCAGGCGAGGCTAATCACCTGCAAATAAACCGGAACGCGCGTGGCAAAAATTTAATATTCCATATCGTATGGAAAGAAGATTAGAAAGAAGAGAACATGGAGAGTATCCTTTCACGTTCGAGTTAACAAAAAGATTAATAATCAACGTTAGATTACTTCTCGACAATTTTTTTCTTCCTCTTCTATTTCCATTCTGCACAGCAGAGGAATTAAAAAAATTATATCAAATATATCATAATCATTTCCCAATCGTTACCAATTTTCGGATTGGCAAATAATCAATCCAAATAGCGGAACGGAGGTATACAAGAAACCACCCACCCGTGTAATCGTTCCATTCGTTAATACTCGGTTTACGAGGGCGGCCACGCAACCCCATAAACAGAGGGTCTTACGGGGGCTGGGAAAGCCCCGGTGACATTAAAATCCATAGTTTACACCCGTAACCAACGTTTACGGCCTTCTTTGACCATCGCCGCCATTCAACGTCTCTGTCATTCCAATTAGGACGTACTAAACTCTCCCCCTCCCCCTTTTTTGCCGGCCCCTGTTTTCAGGGTTGAATCCTTCCTTTTTTATCGGTCTCTCGCCGATTTTTCTCCCTTTTTCTCGTTTTCTGATTTTAAAAAAAAAAAAAAAAAAAAAAAAAAGGGAGAGATCTTCTTTCACCCGGAAATTTTCCTTCAGAACGCTCGACGCACGCTTCGAAAATCCCTTTTACCCCTTCATTGCGAATATTTTCCGGGGGGCTGGAACGAATCGCGGCTCGCGCCGCGGGGGATCCTACGGAAAACAAGATCTCATCAAGATATGCTCGTACAACGTTGCACCGTTCCTGCAACTGCCATCCACCATTAACCGGGATGAACCTGGTCTCTTATATTACAGGGCAGAAAAAAAGGGAAAAATACACGGAGACGCGAGTCACGCCATCATCCTTCCCTTTTTTAGACTCTCCTCTTCCTTCTTCCTTCCTCGATGAAGAAACTATTTCGAGAAGAAGAATAGCGCGTTTATACATACATTTACACAAAAGAAAAATCAATTTTGCAATTTTGCGTTTATGCAAAGGGATCAGAAGGAGAAAGAAAAGGGGGGCTAAGGTAACAGGTTATCGTACACCAATGTGACGGAACCTATCGCTGTCAGAGCTTTTCCAATCGCGAAACGAGGAGAAGTGGAAGCGAGCGAGCGAGCGAGCGAGCAAGGCAAGGCCGGTCCCCTTCTTACATCCGCGTCTCTCTCTCCGGGGCCCGTAATTACCGGGATCGGCCTTCACCGCGGCAATTTGTCAAGGCTGTAATAATCCCCGTGGCGGACCTATGGCATTGTATACATATATATATATATATGAAATACGTGTATATCGGATGCCTCCCACCGTAGAGTAGCGAGATAAGATCGGAGCCGGGTCTCCGGGTCTCGGATGAAAAGCAACCATTTCGAGGGACGTTCTTTTGACGCCCGCCTCGAATTAAAGCCGATCTCAGCCTCGTTTCGACCGTGCAAATACACCGTCCTCCTTTTGTGGAGATGCATTTTGATTCCTCCCCTTGGAGAGGTGGTTGAGAATTTGGGATTGTTTTTTCGGGAAAACGGGAGAAATGAATTAATAACTCGTTGAATTGTTGTTATTTTTAATTATTCTTAATTTAATTTAATTATTTATAATTTTTAATTTTATTTAATTAATTCGAAGAGTTGTCGGAAAGAAAAGGAAATCGAGAGTTAGTTGAAGTTGGTTGTTGAATTTCGAACGGCGAAATACGACGATTATTGTTCGAGGCGTTAATCAAATTCTTCGTCCCCGTGGATCCACTTAAACGATTGAATAATTCTTCGAAACCTGTGCTACCTCTGTTACGATCGAACAACAAAACTATCCTTATTCCTGTTCGAATGATTAACCCTTTGCACTCGTATGTCGCCATACAGGCGACATTATATATTTTACCGTTGCACTCGTATGTCGCCATACAGGCGACATTATATATTTTACCGTTGCACTCGTATGTCGCCATACAGGCGACATTATATATTTTACCGTTGCACTCGTATGTCGCCATACAGGCGACATCTTACATTATTTGGGGTCAAATTATAGCCAGATAATATTACATAATATTCATTTAATTAAATTTATTTACAATTAATTAAAATCATGTTTTCAAGAAATATAATGTCCCTAACATATTATATAGATTTTCATATTTCAAAAGAGTGTGAGATGCAGATTAAATACGTTTATTTGCTAATTTTTTTCTACTAAACTGGAAATTTTAATTTATGTTACGTTCGCATAAAAATATTTTCCTTTTGATTGATTATGAAAAAAAATTCCGAGTTGATTGGTATCCTTATCGAATATATGTACGAGTGCAACCTATTCGTTTCGATTCGAAAAGAATTATTTGTATACGCCTCGATTTTCTCTCGAAGAAAGAGAGAAAAAGTTATTTTCTTCTTTGACGAGATTCCGGGTGACGAGCGGCGGACAAATAATTATCGCGGTGGAGAGGACGTTGTGCGCTTTCCATTTCGAGTCCCGTCGGCTTAATACTCGTGTCGCACGCGAAAACGCCGCCGCTGGGAAATTAAGCACTCTCGAGGCCGTCACGAGGCGGAAAAAGAGGAGCGCCAACTCATGTCCTCGAAACGATCCTCTCTCTCGATCGATCGATCGATCGATCGATCTTCCACCGATTACGACGCGACGAAAATCGTGACACGAGCCTTTTCGCTTTTAGGCAAGGATTATTCGATATTCGTGGACGATCGAATTTTATTTTATTTCGAGTAGTTTTCACGTATCGAATATTGATTTTTTTTAAGGAGGATGAAGAAGGTTCGAGAAAGGAAAAATCGAAAATGATAATAAATGATGAAAAATTTCTTTCCAAAGTTCCGGCAATTGCGATATTCGATCGAATTTTATTTTATTTCGAATAGTTTTCATGTATCGAATATGGATTTTTTTTAAGGGAGGACGAAGAAGAAAGATCGAAAATGATCATTCGATGAAAAATTTCTTTCCAAGTTTCTTACAAAGTTCGGCAAAGATATTCGTGGATGATCGAATTTTATTTAGGGTTGGTATTTAAGGTTTTACGTATCGAATATTGATTTCTTTTAAGGGAGGATGAGGGAGGTTCGAGAAAGGAAAGATCGAAAATAATCATCGTGTTCGAAAAATGAAAAATGACAAATTTCTTTCCAAGTTTCTTCCAAAGTGCTGTTAAGGATTTTATTTCGGGTTGGTATTTAAGGTTTTATCGAATATTGAATATTGATTTTTTTTAAGGGAGGATGAAGAAGAAAAATCGAAAATGATCATCGTGTTTGATGAAAAATTTCTTTCCAAAGTTCCAGCAATTGCGATATTCGTGGACGATCGAATTTTATTTTATTTCGAGTAGATAGTTTTCACGTCGAATATTGATTTTTTTAAAAGGAGGATGAAGAAGAAAGATCAAAAATGATCATCGTGTTCGATGAAAAATTTTTTTCCAAGTTTCTTCCAAAGTTCCGGCAAGGATATTCGTGGACGATCGAATTTTATTTCAGGTTGGTATTTAAAGTTTTACGTATCGAATATTAATTTTTTTAAAAGGACGATGAAGAAGATTCGAGAAAGATCGAAAATGATTATTCGATGAAAAATTTCTTTCCAAGTTTCTTCCAAAGTTCCGGTAAGGATTGCGATATTCGTCGATCGAATTTCATTTCGAGTAGCTAGTATATATTATATTTATTTTTATTTTTATTTTTTAATTATATTATTAATATTTAAAGTTTTACGTATCGAATATTGATTTTTTTTTAAGAGAGGATGAAGAAGATTCGAGAAAGGAAAGATCGAAAATAATTATCGTGTTCGAAAAATAAAAAATGAAAAATTTCTTTCCAAGTTTCTTCCAAAAATTTCTTTCCAAATTTCCGGCAAGGATATTCGTGGACGATCGAATTTTATTTAGGGTTGGTATTTAAGGTTTTACGTATCGAATATTAATTTTTTTAAAAGGAGGATGAAGAAGATTCGAAAAAGATCGAAAATGATCATCGTGTTTGATGAAAAATTTCTTTCCAAAGTTCCAGCAATTGCGATATTCGTGGACGATCGAATTTTATTTTATTTCGAATAGATAGTTTTCACGTATCGAATATTAATTTTTTTAAAAGGAGGATGAAGAAGATTCGAGAAAGATCGAAAATGATTATTCGATGAAAAATTTCTTTCCAAGTTTCTTCCAAAAAGATATTCGTGGACGATCGAATTTTATTTAGAGTTGGTATTTAAGGTTTTACGTATCGAATATTGATTTCTTTTAAGGCAGAATGAAGAAGGTTCGAGAAAAGGAAACATCGAAATTCTACAACAATGATCTAGTGATACTTATTACAGATGTTATTTTATCGTTAAAAGATTTACCACGAACGCGATTCAAATTCCAATCTAGTAATACTTAATACTAATCTTAACTTTTAATCTTAATAATAATCTAATAATATTTAATACTTATTACAAATATTATTTTAAATTTAACACGATTCCAAGTACTTATATACTTAATATAAATGTTATTTTATCCTTAAACAATTTACCACGAATCGTGGACAGAATCGTCTCCACATCGATTCCTTTGTTCTAAAAAAAAAAAAAAAAAAAAAAAAAAAAAAAAAGAAACTTGACATCAAACCATAGAAGACTCCCCCCCCGAGTAAACACTCGAGACAAGGGAACGGAGAGTTCCAGTTTCCTCCTCCATCCAGTGTCTCTCTCCCCGTCCTCCATCCACCACCCCGCAAAGCTTTCGCTTTTTCCACGGCGAATAAAATCGTCGTACGCCGGCCGGATTGGCTCGAGGGGTCCCACAATGCATCCGCTGTGGGCTTGGTCCGCGCCAATATACATTCGAGGGGTGCACGACACGAGGAAGAGAGAGAGAGAGAGAGAGAGGGGGTCTCGTGGAGGCTGTCGATGTGTAAATAGGGCACACACCAAGAGACACACGCCCCGCGCGCCATTGTGCGTGCCCTCTCGTCTCGAAGGGTGCCCCTTCTGTCCTTCGCACAAAGGGTTGTCCCGGCCGGCCCAGGGTTTTAAAACTGAATTTTTTATCCGCTCGACAGGAAAGCGGCCATCATACCGTTGTCCCCTTTCCGAGCTTTGTTCGCATGCACGCACGATACACACGTGTATATATATATATATATATATATATGTTACCACGACTATGTTCGACGTAAGCGCCGTATGGCTCCGTTTAGGCACCGGCATTGTGCGAACAGGTTCCCCTTTCAGGGATACTGATTTCGTGATCCGGTGATGAGGAGACACGTACTCTCCCCCCTCATTCTGACGGGAATGAGGGAATGCTGCGTAATAATAAATACGTCCTCGGGAGTTTGCCTTGCTAAGAAAGAGGTAAGAAAGAAGAATCCGAGCTGCATATTTCATTTCTATTTTATTTATTATCATATTTTACGAATATTTACGAATGTATTTTGTATTGTACACATGTACACGCGTGTCTTGCTTAAAAAAACTTTTCGCATCAAAATATCCCTAGCAGAAGTTGGTCCCCTTCCCCCCTTTCCCCCCACCTCTCCTTGATCCCTGGAAAACGAAATAGCTCGCGAATACGAAGGGTGCTCGAAAGTACACACGGATCCTAGCCCGAGGCGGAGCATCGTGTCGTTTAATTATTAGCCCCCCCCCCCCTCCTCTCCTTTCTTCCCACCCCTTCAAGAGGAACAACAACAACAACAACAATAATAATAATAATAATAATAATAATAATACACATCCGTAACACATCCCATTGTTTCCACGTCCTAGGATCCAGCCATCCACGAAAACGAAACTTCGAGCCACTCTCTCTCTCTCTCTCTCGAGAAAGAAGGAGAGAGAGAGAGAGAGAGTGGAGGGATGTTAAGTACACAGATGCACGCGAGCCTACTCATAGAGCCCCCCTCGTGCTCGCAACGGTGATTAGCGATATTTTATTTCGCATGGGAAAACGGAGGGGGAGAGGGGGAGAGGGGGAGAGAGAGAGAGAGAGAGAGAGAGAGAGAGAGAGAGAGAGAGATGAGAACTGGCCGAGTGGTGGTGGGCCTCTCTCGTTTCGGGGAGAGCCGAAGGGGGCGGCAGCAGCCTAGTCCCCCTTCTCCGTTTAGGGCAGAGAGGCCTCACGAAGGGAGCAACGATGTCGTGATGGACGCGATTGCGTCCACGTATTCCGCTTGGCTCGGCTTCTGGGATTCAAAATGGGGGATGCGTACTCGAAAAGGGGGAGGGGGGGGGGGTTGGACGTTGCGAGTGTATAATTTGAGATCCGGTGGGGTAATAGAAACGATGATGCAATACGATAGATGTGCGTATATGTATATTAGTTGACGAATCGACGAAGAAATCTGGTGGAATTTTCGTTCTTCTTCGAATCGGTGGGAAGGGTTTATTTGTTTCGAGCAAATGGAGGACGATTTGAAAAATTGAATTCAGTTGAAATTGCATGGAGGATTAACATTCACCATTCTCATCCAAGCAGCCATTAAAACATTCCCCTTCACCCTAGAAAAAGGGAGTTCTGTATATATGTATACATAATGATGACGTCATCTTACAAATAATGCACAATATTTCTTCATATATCGGTGGAAAAGAAGAGGAGGGAAGCGTAACAGCTTATTTCCAGCCATCAATCATAGCAGCCCCGGCTACTTAGCCCGCTTCTGGTTTCCCTATATTTTTCCATCCATTCGCTAACTTTTCAATTTCCCTCCCCCTCTTCCGGGAAAGTTTCACTCCCAGTTTAGAAATTATGAACGCGACACGGTCAGAGTTATAAATGTATCGTGGATTCCTCGACGCAGGTGTAAATGCGACGAGGATTCTTTTTGTCCAATACTTGTAAAGTATAATTCTTTTAATATAATTCTTTTAATCTACTCTATTGCGACGATTTGATTATTATTTTTATTTTAAATTTAATTTTCTAATTTTCCTTTGAATTTAATTAATTGATTATTGATTATTAATTATCGATTTTAATTGATATTGATTATTAATTATCGATTTATTTGGCAAGATCATTATGTATAATTTATTAAATGAAATTCTAATAGAAACAGAAACAAGAAGAACTCTTCGAGTCGAAAAAAAATTTTCTATCCTTTGAATTTATAATTAATTATTAATTACATCGATTATTTATTTGGCAAGATCATTGTATAATTTATTAAAATTTATTGAAATTCTAATTCTAACAGAAACAGAAGAAAACGCAAGCAAGAAGAATTATTTTCGAAAGAAAATTTTCTATCTTTGAATTTATTTAATTGATTGTTAATTACATCGATTTATTTGGCAAGATTATTGTATAATTTATTAAATGAAATTCTAATTCTAACAGAAACAGAAGAAAACGCAAGCAAGAAGAATTCTTCTCAAAAGAAAATTTTCTATCTTTGAATTTATAATTGATTATTAATTACATGGATTATCTATTTGATAAGATCATTGTATAATTTACTAAATGAAATTCTAACAGAAACAAAAGAAGAACTCTTCGAGTCAAAAGAAAAATTTCTACCTTTGAATTTAATTAATGATTATTGAATTTTATTAATGATTATTGAATTTAATTAATTGATTGTTAATTACATCGATTTATTTAGCAAGATCATTGTATAATTTATTAAATGAAATTCTAACAGAAACAAGAAGAACTCTTCGAGTCAAAAGAAAAATTTCTACCTTTGAATTTATAATTAATTATTAATTATATCGATTATCTATTTGGCAAGATCATTGTATAATTTACTAAATGAAATTCTAACAGAAACAAAAGAATCGAAAGAAAATTTTCTACCTTTGAATTTAATTAATTGATTATTAATTATATCGATTTATTTGGCAAGATTATTGTATAATTTACTAAATGAAATTCTAACAGAAACAGAAGCAAGAAGAATTTTTCGAGTCGAAAGAAAATTTTCCATCTTTGAATTTAATTAATGATTATTGAATTTAATTAATTGATTGTTAATTACATCCATTTATTTGGCAAGATCACCGTATAATTTATTAAACGAAATAATCCATGAATATTTCATCTTTCTATATATTAAAAAAAAAAAAAAAAAAATAGTGGAAACCTCGAGACAATCTTCCTCAATGTAGCACAGCAAATAATGAAACCACTCTCCTCCAATCCCCTAATCTTCCCCTCCAAGCCAAAAAAACCTGGAAGAGCGCGAAAGGGATACGAGCAAAAGAAAACAGAAGCAGAAGGAAAACGCAAGAAGCAAGAAGAACTGTTCTTCGAGTCCTCCCTTTCTCGAAAGAAAAGGGAGACAAACAGGGAGATAGAAGCAGGATATATATCCGCCATTTCTCCCCATCGGGCGTGGAATCATCGTGCTCGCGCACAATGAACCTCAAAAAACTCCCTTCTCTCCCTTCCTCGCCCTTACCTACGCGCGCAACACCACCTAAAACTCGGCGAACTCTGGTCGTCCCTTGTTAGCAGCTGCACCCTCCCCCCTCTCTTTCGCCCGTTACACAATACACCCTCGACGCACACACGGCAGCCCCTCCACCCTCCCTCCTCCTCCTCCCCCCCCCCCCGAAAAATGGACGGGTGGATTAACCGGTGAACGGTGAACGCACCTGGCTTCCACGAGGAATCCACCAATCGTCGCGCCCCCTCCCCCCTCCCCGTCTATACCTCGTGCACCCTCGCGCCGGACGGGGGTTGAGAAAAGCACCGTGGTGACAAGCCGTGGTAACGCGATACCCCCACCCCCTTTCCGACCCTGTCCGATCCCTCCAATCGCGAGTGTGGACAAACACGCTTGGGGGAGAGAGACAGGGAGAGAGAATACTTGCCACGAGCAGTTGGATCGAAATTAGGGAGTTAATTGTGAACGGAGGGGAGGGGGAGAAGGGAGGGGTGTGCGAGGAGTCGAAGAGACGAGTTTCGAGAGAGGGTTGCGGATGGCTTTTTCGCGGTTGGAGAGAGAGAGAGAGAGAGAGAGAGAGAGAGAGCGCTTCCTTGGTGATGCATTTGAAACTTCTTTCTTTTTTGTTTCGAGAGAGAGAGAAAAATTTGGGGTGAAAATTTTCGAAAATTTAGTTTTTTATCTTTGAAAATTGGATTATTAATTGGATTGTAATTTCTGGTGGAAGGGAGCAACAATGATACAAAAAAAAAAAAAAATCGACAACATCATCTCCAACTTGCTCGAACGATCCACTACGAGACCTTAACCTTAACCTTAATCTTAACCATCCAAAAATAAGGAAGAGAGAGGGGGGAAAAAAATAGAAAGCGACAAAAAGTTTGAAAACTTTCACAAAAGTAATAATCTGTACCGGTCGAGAGAGAGAAAAAAAAAAAAAAAAAAAGGAACATCAAAGAGCGTCGAAATCTGGAAAAAGTGTCGTTTTCCAGAAGAAAAAGCCCGCTTCGCCGTAGAAGGGAACACGGCTCTGTTTGATGTTCCCGGGATCCCAGGGCCCCCCGTTTTATTGTCTTATTGCGAGAGAACCACCGAGTTGTTCTCCCCATTCACCGTCTCTCCACGACACGTTTATGAATTTATAGCTGGGCTTTGTGCCGGTAATCCAACGCGGGGCTACCTACCTACCCCGTTTATTGGGCCCTTTGTTATCAACCACTCTCCCCCCTCCTCACCCCCCCTTCCAGGAGAGAACGAGGAGAAAAGAAAATGGAAGAGGGGGGGGTGCGAGAAACCCAGGTTTCGCAACCCTGAAAAGACGGGAATTTCGTCTTGCGTCGGCGTAATTAAGACACCGAAGGAAAAGGTACACCTAGCGGGGAAAATCTTTGGAAACTTTTCAGCCGAAAAGATGGATGCAGGAAGGGTTGTTGGCCTCGCTGATGATGCATAAATTAGGCACGCTAATGGGCGGCGGGTTGGGTAGAGAGCGAAGAAAAGAGGGGGAGGAATATTAATGCCGGATCCGATGGAAATCGGAATTGCGTAATTGCGCTCCCTCCCCTCCTTCCCTCGTCGCGATTCGCAGGTTTCCTTTTTCGCTTCGCTCTTTGCCCGATTGGGACAGAATTCTTCTTCAAACGATTACGTTATGGAATTTAAAAGTACACAATGAAATTTTATTTGCGGTTTTATTATCCAATGTTGCCAGCAACATTGTTGCCATTATTATTTATTATCATATAGTTGGTGTCCATTTGTTTTTCTTCGATATACAATTAAATATATTCGTTCAGCTAAATTACGTACATTTTTGTTTATTCTTTTCACTATCTAGATTATATATTATATAGAATTTTGAACGATATCATTGATTTATCATTCTCATAATGTTTCACGAAAATTTTTATCGTAATTCCAAGAAATTTATTTTTCGTTCACTTTTCTTATCTTTGTCGTATTTATTAGATACTTAACATCGTCGAGTAATAATAGTTGCGAATTATGTTATGGAATTTAAAACTTCGCTGAAATTTTATTTGCGGTTTTATTATCCAATGTTGCCAGCAACATTGTTGCCACTATTTATTATCATGTAATTGGTGTCCATTTATTTTTCTTCGATATATAATTAAATATATTCATTCAGCTAAATTACGTACATTTTTGTTTATTCTTTTCACTATTTAGATTATATATTATATAGAATTTTGAACGATATCATTGATTTATCATTCTTTATAATGTTTCACGAAAATTTTTATCGTAATTCCAAGAAATTTATTTTTCGTTCACCTTTCTTATCTTTGTCGTATTTATTAGATACTTAACATCGTCGAGTATATATATAATAATATATATTGCGAATTCTTCGATCGACATTCTCGAATTCTTGAAGAGCGAGAACCTCTTCTTCGAAACTTGTACAGAAAAGAAGAATCCTCTCTCCCATTTAGACACAACGTATAAAACAATGGTATGAAACCATTCGCCTTCGAGCCACGTGTTCTTCTTAGAAACTCAAAAAAAAAAAGAAAAGAAGGAGAATAAAGTCGTTTCTCCTTAATAACGCATCCTCGAAGAAAACAAAATTCACCCCGTCCAACATCTGTCCTCCGCCGCCGCGCATTCCTCCACCCATTTCAATCCTCCTCTCCTCTCGTCAGAGAATCAACACGTACACGAGGTTTCAAAAGGTGAATCGCGTCCCGACGACGACACGGCCCGAGCACCTGCCCCGAGAACGGCGATCGATGCTCGAGAGGGGCGATACCCGAGGATAAAGTGGCGTGAAGCGTTTCGGCGTCGGCCAGACGCGGAAGCGACGATGAAAGCGTCCGGGTACCGATTACCGAACACGTGTCATCTTTCCGCTCGTTTCACGCTCGTTTACGTCGGCCAAGAAAGTTCCAATCCAAGAAGGAGAATTGTACTATTCTTTGGTGAAAAGAGCAAAGGTTTTTCGACAATCCTGACATCATACTCATTACCATTGAAGGAGTCGTAATTTGTATATTCAAAAGGATAAAAATTAATTATTTTAAGAGTGGAAGTTGAAACATTTTCGAAAATATTATTATTATTTTGAGATTCCATTAATAAATTAAACAATAATTAATCAGCCTATTAGAAAATAAAAAAAAATTTTCAATTCCACGCTATCGAGAGGAGATAAAAGGAAAATTATTCATGAAAACATTCCTCCTTTCCAAGCAATAATAAGCTCGTGATTTGTCCTCGAGGTGATTAACCTCGCATCACGTCAAATAAAAATAAAGTTGCCTGTAATATTATACACTTACAACTTATATACGCATGATCACAATCCAACCCATCTACGAGTAGTACATACAAGCGTCCACAAACAAAAGAATACTGATATACACGCTGGAATCAGAAATTCCGTGGGAGAAAAGTAATTGTTCCCGCTGTTTGACGAGAATAATAATCCCGATCTACGTTAATTCGTTTACAACTTCCGTGGCATAGGTGAAACAGGCGAAGAGAGAGAGAGAGAGAGAGAGAGAGAGAGAGAGAGAGAGAGACAAACCGACAGACGTTTAATGAGTTTGGCCGCGCGGGGTATAGGCGGAGGTGGTTATATTCGTGATCGCTAATACAGGATGGAATGAATGGAAAATGAACGGAAGTCTCCGTGAAATCGCGCGACTCCTCCCGGAAGACGGCCTCCCGGTCACGATACACGTCCACCGCGTTATCGTGGCCGGCTCGCTCGATCGATCCTCGAATAAAGATGCACGGAATCGGGGGAGGGAGGGGGGGGGGGAGGGGGGAGGCTTCGGCTGGCTTCGCGTTTCACGTGTCAACGCGTCACCGGCCAACCGGGTGAAACGGCTCGCGAGCGATTGTCATGGGTGCGCTCGTGTCTTTCCCTCCTCTGCATTGCGTCCAATCCTTCTTCTCTCTCTCTCTCTCTCTCTCTCTCTCTCTTTCTCTTGAAAAATAGGCTAAAAATGGGATGGGAAATTGATGGGAAAGTTAATATGGAAGTCTGGAAGATTCTTTTTCTCAGTCTCTTTTTAGATTGAATTTTGGTTTCTTTTTTTGGGGGGGGGAGGGGGAGAGGAGGGGGAATTATTCGACGATGTTAAGCGTCTAATAAAATACGATATAAAAATAAGAAAAAGTGAAACGTGTAAATTTTTGAAATTATGTGCTTTCTTCTGGAATTATTTGAGAATTATTCGATCGAAGAATTCGTAACTGTTATTACTAGATGATGTTTAAGGGTCTAATAAAATACAAGATAAGACAAAGATAAGAAAAGATAAGAAAAGTGAATGAAAAATAAATTTCTTGGAATTATTCGAGAACGTTGATCGAAATATTCGAAACTATTATTACTCGACGATGTTAAGCGTCTAATAAAGATAAGAAAAGTGACGAAAAATAAATTTTCGAAAAGGCTTTTTTGGAATTATTCGAAAACTTTGATTAAAGAATTCGTTATTATTATTACTCGACGATGTTAAGTATCTAATAAAATACGACAAAGATAAGAAAAGTGAACGAAAAATAAATTTCTTGGAATTATTCGACGATGTTAAGCGTTTAATAAAGATAAGAAAAGTGACGAAAAATAAATTTTCGCTTTTCTGGAATTATTCGAGAATATTAATCGAAGAATTCGCAACTATTATTACTCGACGATGTTAAATCTAATAAAAATAAGAAAATAAATAAATCTAATAAAGATAAGAAAAGTCTAATAAAGATAAGAAAAGTGACCGAAGAAAATAAATTTCTTGGAATTATTCGAGGACGTCGATCGAAATATTCGAAACTATTATTACTCGACGATGTTAAGCGTCTAATAAAGATAAGAAAAGTGACGAAAAATAAATTTTCGAAAAGGCTTTTTTCGAATTATTCGAGAATATTAATTATAAAATTAATTATAATATTAATAATATTAATATTATAATATTAATAAAAGAAGAATTCTATTATTACTCGACGATGTTAAATCTAATAAAAATAAGAAAATAAATAAATCTAATAAAGATAAGAAAAGTCTAATAAAGATAAGAAAAGTGAACGAAGAAAATAAATTTCTTGGAATTATTCGAGGACGTCGATCGAAATATTCGAAACTATTATTACTCGACGATGTTAAGAGTCTAAAAAAAAAAAAAAAAAAAAAAGTGTAAATTTCTGAAAAGAAAGGAGACGAAGGTGGAACGTTCAATTTATACGTGCGCGCATTGCAGAGGAATCTCGGGTAAAAGTTGGAGGAAGGCGAAGGTTTCTCGGTGTTATACAGTCGGTGGTTGAGGAGGAGCCATAACGTTCTAAGCCGTCAGATCCGACATATGGCAGCGAACTCCGACCACGACTGACGCCAGGCGACCTGCGGTTACTGTCATTTATCGATAATCGTTTTCTGCTGCTCGTCCCAGAATATACTACCCTCCCGTTAATACGCGCTTCCGGCATTCAAGGTAAGCGCAACCATCTAGGACACGCGCCGACCGGCCTTATGGGAATCGAAAATTATCGAGTTGTCGAGCGTGGCTGTCGACAAATTGAGTTTTAATACCTTAAGGAGAGGAAATAGTTTGATGGAGATTTTTTTTATTATAAATTTTTGGTCGAAACATCGACATTAGCTTTGACATATTTCGGAAGAAATATTTTATAAGAAGCAGAAATATTTGAAATGATATTATATTATCTTGAATATTGAATTTATTGAATATTAAAATTAATTAAAAACGCATGAACGATGATTAATTGGAATAAGAAGCGAATTTTTTAACTGACGAATTTTAAATTTCAACAAAGAGAAGGTTGCAAATATTATTTTTATTATTAAGTTACTTCATCGAAAATTTATTTTTAAAATAATCGTATTTAAAATTTACGACCCGTTACACGTTCACGAGAAAACACGAAATTCCCATCCCCTTAATTCGTCTGCTTAAACAACACGCGGTGGTAGCTCGAAGTAAATTGTATTTTTCGTGAAAAACATCCAGAAAGTGCAAACAGTGCACGCACGTCACTGTATTCATTCCGTTATATTACATCGTCCATTATTCAGAGGCGAGCGTATAAATTTCTCCATTGTACGGGGTTATACTTTTGTACAATTGGGAACATTTTAGGTAGCATAGCAATCAAATGAGAAGCTTGATCAGAAACCAGTACGCGCGAGCACTTTTTTCACTCCTAATAAATATCGATACTTTCACTCCTAATAAATAGAGATCTTCTTCTTCGCTTTAATAAATTGTTTTTTTGTTCTTTTCTAGAAATTTATTCAACAAGAATTAATCGATCAAAAATAAAATTCTAAAATAAGAATAAAATTTAAAGACTCGTCGTAAGATTTGACAAATAATTTTTGAAAAAATTTGCACTCTCGATATTAATAAATTAATAAATTATATGATATTGATAAATTATATAAAATTCAATATCTCGAAGGTTGACAAGCGATTACACTTTCGGTACAATTGAGAATATTTTATTCTAGATATTTTCAATTTAAAATTATTCACTCCAAAGAAATTTCTCTCCTTCTCTACCTTAATAAATCGTTTCTTTGTTCTTTGTTCTTTTCTAGAAATTTATTCAACAAGAATTAATCGATCAAAAATTCTAAGATAAGAATAAAATTTAAAGACTCATCATAGACTTGACAAATAATTTTTGAAAAAAATCCGAAACTTTTTCAGTCTCGATATTGAAAATTCAATATCTCGAAGAGAATGCAATAATAAAGTTGACAAGCGATTATATTTCCGTACAATTGAGAATATTTCATTCTAGATATTTTCAATCTAAAATTATCCACCCTCCAAAGAAATCTTTGCAACTCTTCTTCGCCTTAATAAAAAATCGTATCTTCGTGTCTGTTAAGAATATTTCTAGAAATTCATTCAACAATAATTAACCGATCAAAAATAAAATTCTAAGAATACGAATAATATAATTTTAAAGATTCGTTCGATAGAAATAAATAATTACTTTAAAAACTTTTTGAATCCTCTCGAGGAGGATGCAACAATAAAGATTATATTAAATTAAGGACATTTTCAGGAATTTATTCGACAAAAATTAATCAAATCAAAAATAAAATTCTAAGAATACGAATAAAATCCGAGAAATTCTCTCGATATCGAAAATTCACAATGTCTCTAGAAAAATGCAATAATAAAGGGTTGACAAACGACTATACTTTCGTAATTATAAACATTTTATTTTAAATATTTTCAACCTAAAATTATCCACCCTCCAAAGAAATCTCTCTCCTTCTTTACTTTAATAAATCGTTTCTTTGTGCCTGTTAAGAATATTTCTAGAAATTTATTCAACAACAATTAACCGACCAAAAATAAAATAAAATAAAATTCTAAGAATACGAATAAAATTTAAAGACTCGTTCATAGAAATAAATAATTACTGAAAGACTTTTAGAATAAAAACCAAAAATCTCTCTCGATATCGAAAATTCACAATGTCTCCAGAAAGATGCAACAGTAAAGGGTGGATTATATTAAATTAAGGACATTTTCAAGAATTTATTCGACAAAAATTAATCAAATCAAAAATAAAATTCTAAGAATACGAATAAAATAATTTTAAATACTCGTTCATAGAAATAAATAATTACTGAAAAACTTTTAGAATAAAAACCAAAAAACTCTCTCGATATCGAAAATTCACAACGGAGGATGCAACAATAAAAGGCGGGTTGACAAGCGGCCGGTAGATTTACGCCGGTCGATTAACCCGCCACGCGTTCCGCCGCGTTTGCGCGCGGCCGGATCCGGGTCGAGGATGACGATCCCAAAAAGATCCCCGTAGGTCGGCGCTCGTAACTTCTCGCAGAGGCGCAGCCACCTCTCTCTCTCTCTCTCTCTCTCTCTCTCTCTCTCTCTCTCTCTCTCTCTCTCTCCACTTTCTTCCAGGTAGCCGAGGTTGGAAAAAGCCGAGGAAAGGTGGGCGGTGCCCGCCATTTCTACGATTCCTCGTACGCTCTCTTCCTTCTGCTCTCGCTTTCCATCGTTTCACACAGGGTGACAACGCCAGGCTGGATGGACCACCGTGCTCGCGGTCCAATTTTATTGCTATTCCTCCGCGTACTCTCGTCGCCTTTGTTCTCCCCGCGACCTCGTTTCCGCCCTCTTTTCAACAGGGACGTATACAAGGTTGTAGGATAGGTAGGATACGAGAGTACGTGGAAGGAGAATGGACGAGATTTTGTGGGGTGATGATGGGTCGAGATAAGAATGTACAGAGTAGTACAGAGCAATCGATTCACTCACGCGGTAGGTTTAATTAAATTATTAATTAATTAATTGATTGATTGATTGATCAAATTTCGATACGAGTGAGTTGATATTTAAGGACGAGAAATTTGAAATGTGTTATATTCGATCGGTTGCTCGATCGGTAACATCGAACGATTAACGCGTACGACAGTTGTTTCTCTGTGATAACTCGAGTGGACAGGTTTACGATCGTCGAATCGGGTTCATGCATTATTCATTCAGCCGGGCTGTTGTACATTTATACGTCTCATTAACTCGATTCGCCTCTGAGAGGTCTTTCAAAAACGTGATAATTAACTTGTGCGCGTAATTAACAAGGGGAAATATCAATGTTATCCATATATGATTTTTCTTTTTTTCAAGGCGGCTTCCATTTTCAAATTCTTGCACGGCCTTAATCTTGAGTGTGAACGCGATACTCCGATCGGATTCTATTCAAATTGTTAAGAAAAGTTAAAAATAGTCGTTTAATTAAGGGGCTGTGAACTCTTGAAGGCGCAACAACAACAATCGTTCCATTTGTTGTTCAAGTAACACGCTTCTTCTCGAACGAACAAAGGACCACCATAGACTGCGTGGGATCGTATCCATTACCCCCTGTTACATCTTCATTTGTTCACGGGAGACGTCAACGCTTTCACATGTTCCGTATCATTGAATAATGCATTTATTTCGATAATCCGTGAACGGATTCTACGAGGTGAGAATCCCTCGTTTACACGCGGTGTATTCTTTCATAGGTGTTTCAATCTCTTCCCATTAATACCACTCTCGGTAGATGAATGAGAATTATTTGTGTAACGGCGTACATCTGTTGTTAACCTTCGTCGAATTTTCATCAAGGAAGCGATATCAATTCCAAATAGTTAAATTTTGAAAATAAAATTCCAAAAAATCTCGTCGCGAATTTATTATCACGATGTATTTCCATACGATAACGAAATTCTAATCGAGAATATTCGATTAGAATATTCACCGATTCATCCATCTCCATTTCGAGATTCGAGTAAGGGAGGCGAAAACTTTTGGGCGTCGTATCTGACCCAGATCGGAGGCGGCGTGACAGAGCGACTCGAGGCGACGGTGTTGCGAAAAAAAGGCAGCGCGTGTGAAAACCGGGAGCGCGTCTCGGTATGGTATGGAAATGGCGCGGCGGGCGGCATTGTATGGAAATGGCGTGCGAGCAGGGAGCAACCACTGTGACCAACCGGCCTCGTAATGTCCCCGTCGTGAAAGCCATCGGTGCCGCCTCGTAAAATCCGCACGAACCGTGTGTGTTACGAGCCTTGTCGAGCATGCCGTTGTCCTGTCATCCATCCGCAAATATTTCGAGGAGAGAATTATCACTCGATACCTGGCCTCGAGAGAGAGGGAGAGCGAGAGATCGGTAAAGTAGAACGAACTCGATCGAAGGTTTTCTTTTTTGAAATTTCTTTGGAATGCGTTTCGAGATTTGAACGAATCTCGAGGAGAAGGAATATTTCTTTATTTTTCACATCCATTAATTTTAAAATCTGAAAGCGATAGAAGAGACGGAAGTACAAGGGGAAGTGACAGAGGAAGTTGAATCTCTCCCTCTCTCTCTCTCTCTCTCGAGAAAAGATAAATATTCCGATTGTCACGCTCTACGGAAAAACTCTCTCTCTAAACTCTCACTTTCCAAGCATTATAACGCCCTTAAGAAGCATTTATCAGCTGCTTTCACACCAGAAAATTTCAATACAACGATATTAATTACCTCGTTAAAATAAAACTCCTCTAATTACGTTTCGATAAATTTCATTTTCCATCTTCTTGACTTCAAAATATAAAATTTATAAATCAATATAAGGAATATAAAAAAAAAAATAATATACGAATGATAAATAAAAAAATTTCGAATTCAAATTTCTGTCGGTCCGGCAACGCTCGAGATGAACACGAGGGCGTCGTGTGCGTCGAGTCTCGCTTAATCGGCGGCGCGAGAAAGCGGTAAGCAGTCCCAGCGCTCGTAAAATCAACGGCGCACGTTGTCGAGCACGCGGCATAAGTTGTCGTGGCGATGTACACGCGTTTTAATGTACCCACGGTTGGCGTACATCACGCGAGGCCCGCACCGACAGAGACGCGCGCACGCGTGCGCCGTGAAAACCAGCCGGCAATTAGCCTACGCGCCCTTTTCTTTCCCACCTTGTTTCTTCTCTCCCCTCCCTCTCCTCCTGCCCCCTTGACGAACCGTGTTTTCGCTCATTGCTTCACGGTTGCTCGTACGCTTTGACGGACACCCAACCTTTATCGAAAGAATAAAATAGAGTAACTATACGTCTCTCTTTCTCTCTCTCTCTCTCTAAAATCTAATTATCCAATTCGAACTTTTTAATCCAACAATAATGTAATCTTTTTCGATGATACTTTTAAAATATGTACGTTCAAAATGTCAAATGTTTACAAAAAAATTTAAATTCACTAATTTAACAAGCACACTTTCTACATACATTTCAACCTCCCTCTCGGATTCACGCTCTTCCGTTCCAACAATTAACCCCATAACCCCTCGCGCCCATATTCCATCGCATCATCTCCCCGTATCCTTCCCATCCCTCTAAATCTCCCGTACGTATAACGCCTATATATAACGCGGTATGCGGCACCGTACGACCAACTAACTAACCAACCAAGGAATCGAGAGAAAGCTTCACATACACACACACACACACACGTATATATATACGCATACACGGGTGGAAGGGAGGTCTCGCTCGTCGGATCTTCCGTTTTTCCGTGGCGGCCGTAAATTACACGGTCGCGATAAAACCGCCGAATAAAATTTACACGACGTTCACGGAACGTCGGCGTCAGCCGGAATCGAGCGAGACACCTCCGTGGAGGGCGAGAGGTTCCCTCGTCGAGGTCCGACCTCCTGTGGACATCGCGGAACGGGACGTCCGTCGTAAATGTCGTTTCGCGCGAGGGAAGGGGAGGGGGAAGGAGGGAGGGACAGGTGTGCACGTCACTGCTCCCACTGCTTTTTTCTCCCGTGTTGGGAATAGCTTCGCGTTGGAAATTGTAATCGCTGACGTTTTTGCTCGCTGCGGACTAGACACTTCCACAGTTACGAGTTTTATATTTATTGTCTCGATAAAGAGAGAAAGGAGGGGGGATAATTTTATCGTTTTTTCACAGTTTAAGAGGTTTGTTTTGAGAGTTTGAATTTAAATTTGTACGAGCATTTATTCAATAGAGAGGGAATAATTTTATATATGTCGTTGTTAGTTTAAGAGCTGATCTTTCTGGTTTTGGATTTTTAATGAAATGGAGATAGCGTGAATAGTAAAGGCTTTAGCTTCTTTAGCAGAGAGGATGTGTGGAATGTATGGAACGAGAAGACGGTCGAGTTAAATTCTATTCCTTGACACGGGTTCACCTCTGATTTTTGCAAGAGAGAATGAAACGAGTTGATATCTTTCTGCTAGTTTCTGATTCGCGAGGAACTTTTCAGAAAAGGGATTTAGAATTTCCAAGACTCGAGCCATTTTATGAAACTTATTTAAATCATATTCCATCTATTCTATCTATCCCATTCATTTTACACACAACTCCGTATCCCAAACTGGACGGAGAAAGCAGGTGCGTGACGAGGCGATCGAGACAGGCGTCCCCGACGAGTGGCATTCGAGGGACAACTCTCGCCTCCCTCCATCTCGATTCTAGGTATCGTAGAAATCGGCCGATCCTAGGATCTTGAAAACGGTATCGAGGAGAAAGAGGCGGACGAGGCAATAATCTCGATGGCTCGCCAATTACGCCCGTCTCGTGGCCATCTGCTTCCTCGGGAGGATCCCCGAAGATCCATCCTTCCCTCCACCATCCCCCCTCCTTTCTCTTGCTTTCGAGGGGGGGAACTTTTTCAGGGCCACGGTCGTCGAGAAAAGAAATATATATATCTTGATATCTCGATAATTTTAAGAATAATTTGAATTCGGATGAGACATTTTTCCTTTTTCTCTCTCTCTTTCTCTCTTGAGAGTATCGAAATTCCAGATATAATAATATCTGAAAACGGGAGGAAACTATCAAGCGAAACAACGAAGGAGAATAAAAGGAGAAGGAAAGAAGAAGGATCGAGGGGAGAGAGACGAGAGATTGGGCGCGTAAATCGAATCGTCCCGATCACGAGAGCCCCTTTCTCTCTTTCTCTTTTTTTAGGAGAGGAGGAGGAGGAGGAGGAGGAGGAGGACGAGCCGATTTACGGGGATATTGTGACCGTGGGCGCACACAGGCCACGACAGACGAATATATACTATAATTACGCCGAAATCGTAGTTAGACGGTTGGCCGCAGCAGGCCCGAAAATTGATCACGTACCACGCCGGGGCCACTCTGTTTCGCGCTCTCTGTCATTATCGGGAATAAAAGTCACCGCTACTCCTCTCCGCTACGGGATTCGTTGCGCTCAACCGGCGACAATCTAACCCGACCCCTGCGCCCCCTTCTTCCTTATGTATCGACGCGTATACTGGGTGCTCCGTGACTCCAACTCTTTTCCTTCTCCCTTTTCTTTCCCCCCTCCATTCTCCTATCCCATTCGAACAATTTTCATTGAAATTTAAATTCGTTACTTATCATTAAAAATATTTTTAGTAATTATTACACGATTTCTCTTCGAAAAAAATTAAATTATATTTCCAGAATTCATCTGTTTGAATATGTTACAGAATTTAAAGTTCACTGAAATTTTATACGTGTGTATTTATTATTGAATGTTGCCAACATCACTATTTCACAGTTGCTACGCATAATTAAATATATTCATTCAGCTAAACATTTTTATTTATTGTTTTCACTGCCCGGTCAACAGAATATTTTATCGTTATTTTATCTACGATCGGTGAAACATGATAGTGTAAATTTAATTCGCGGACGAGGAAAGTAGCAATAATTTAAACGAGTGAATATAATTCTAATATACTTATCTATATACAATTAATATACATCATTTTGAAAAGAAACTTTCTCGAATAAGTTATCCTTCGAGCGTGCATTACGATATTAATCGAAACATATACTTTTTCGTTATACACAATAGACTGGGATTAAACGGAATAAAATTAATCGATTAAACTAGAACAGTTTGATCGATAGTATAATCACTACTCAACCTCATTTTAATTTTTCATTTCAAAACTTGCAAAGCTTATATATATATATACACACACACATACACACAGAAGATTAGGAGAATCGATCTCTGTTGCGCGGAGTCGCAATTATTCACGGTAGACGCGAAAGGAGGCGATGCGAAATAGGAAGCCGATTAGCATAAGGGCGAGAGACGTGTATCCATTGTCCCTTGCGCGCGGCGGGGGGGAGCCGGTTTCGGCCGGCCGTGTCCGCGGCGAGGAGTCGTGGAGCGTGTCGCGGCGCGATGGATAGGCCCCGCGTGAAAGCGAGCGGCGCCCTCCCCGTCTTCGTCATTTTCACACGCCGCTGCGCCGGAATCGCAGCCTCGCCTCGGCGGCCGCTCCGCAACAACAAGCGGGGCCCTTGCGTAACAAGAGCGGACGCGGTCACCCGAGCGGCCTCGCGACGCGCTCCACGTCCCTTTCCTTTTTCCCTTTCTGATCGATCGCGGGGATCGATCGCACGGGTCGCTCTCTTCGCGTTTCCCAATCGACCCGCGCGACGGTCCAGCGATGGGATCGAGCCTGCCCCGGGCAGGCGTTTGTTCGAAGACGAGGGAATTTTTGATGGAAATCTGTTATCGTTCGAGCTGTGATATATTCGAGTTGGAATTTGAACATCGTTTTAAATTTATTTTGGTAGATTGTTGGTAGATTTGGAGAGGTAGATGTTATCGTTATTATTAAATTTATTTTAAATTAAGATAGCAATTTAAAGTTAAAGATTAAAATATATTATTAAATAGGTGAAGATAATTATTTGATGTTTTCAGAATTGTTAGTAGATTTGGGAAGATAGATGTTCTTGGAATTGTTAAGGAGGTGTTATTTTAAATTTATTTTAAATTAAGGTAGAATGTTATAAGTGGAATTTATTTTTTAGAATTGTCTGAGAGTTGAATATTTGAGTATTAATAGATTTGGAAAGATTGTAGAGAATGAGAATGTATTGTTTTGAATTTGTTTTAAATTAAGTTTGAATGTTTTTTAGAATCGTTAGTTGATTTGAATTATATTGCAGAATGTTGATTAGAATATTGCAGAGTTGAGTATTTGAGTATTGTTTGGATTGAGGTTTAAGAAAGTAGATGTTCTTGGAATTGTTAACTGTTAATTTAAAATTAACTGCAACAAGAAAATAGATAAAGTTAAATTATTTAGTGTTTTTAGAATTGTTAGTAGATTTTGAAAGATAAATGTTCTTGGAATTGTTAAGATATTATTTTAAATTTATTTTAAATTAAGGTTATAAGTGAAATTTATTTTTTAGAATTGTCTGAGTGTTGAATATTTGAATTAGTAAATTTGAAGATGTTTTTGAAATAGTAGGTTTGAACATTGATGGATGTTCTTGTGAGAATTTCAGAAGGTATTAAATTGGTAATATGGTATATTATAAATGAATTGTATTTTTTAGAATTGTTTGAGTATTGAGTATTTCAATAGAGATTTGGAAAGGTAGATGTTTTTGAAAATATTAGTATGTTCTCGTGAGAATATATTATTTTAAATTTACTTTAAATTAAGTTAGTTGAATTATATTGCAGAATATTGCAGAATTGAGTATTTGTTAATAGATTTAAGAAAATAGATATTCTTGGAATTGTTAACTTAAAGTTAACTGCAGCAAGATTAAAATAGATGAAGTTTTTAGAATCGTTAATATTTAATCGATTCTATTTAAATATTGTTAGTTCTTGGAATTGTTAGTAAGAAGGTATCATTTTAAATTCATTTTAAATTAAAACGGTAATTAAGGCTAACCGCGATAAGATTAGTTTAATTGTTAATAAATTTGAGTATCCTTTGAACAAAGTTGGGCATTGAACCCGTTGTGAAAAAGTTAGCTAATTAAAAATTTCGAATAAAGTTGCTTCGAGTAATTACTTATTAAAATCCCCAAATAACATTTATTCAACATTATTATTACTTACGATCATTATATTATATTTCGAACAATAAATTATTGTTGTAACCAACTTGCTACTAAAAATAGAAATAAAATATTAATTTAATAATAAATTTTCTATCGAACGAAGAACTAAATACAATTAAAACAACAACTCCCTCAATTTAAAATTCCTTTTCAATTCCCCTCACATCATCGCGATTTTCAAAATATCGGAAGGAAAACGCGCCACGAGAGCCACTACAGAGAACTCTACTCTAAAATTCCATAAAAGCCGATACTGTGTACTGCGCTATGTATAAAAGAATTGGAAAGAATTGTAAGAAAGAGCGAACAAAGAACGAAAGAAAAGAAAAAGCGAAGAACACAGCGTCCGAGATTTCGCCTAATTACCCCGATCCGGGTCGGTTGCACGGTCGTTTACGGTCGGTCGTGCGACCCGGGTCACGGTGGCGCACGCACGCACGCGCGTTGCGTCCGATTTCCATCGTGTAACGGGAAAGCGCGGCGAAGGGATTTTTCCTCGAGCGGCCACGAGCGAGCCTAATTGACGCGTAATTAAGTAACGCGGAATTGCGCGAGTCTTGCGGAGCATTGCCCGATGAGCTGGCCGAGTTCGCTCGCCACCAGCCAATTTTTCCTCGATGATGATCGCGCGTACGCGAGACTGCACAACCTCTCTCTCTCTTTCTCTCTCTCTTGCCCAATATTCCCAACTTTGTTCGTTCAACGCGTTTTTTTGTACGTTTTTTTCTTCCTCCTTCTCTTCTTCCCCTTCTTCTCGCCATTAAACACATATACACGAATTTGGAACACGAAGTTTTATCGAAGTAGATTCGTTACTTTCTTTTTTTGCGTGGAATCTTTTTCTTCGTGAGTATTTAACAAGTTTTACTTTTTCCGATTTATTCGTCGCGGAATAATTATCCTCTCAAAACTCTTGCAATTCTTGGAATCAAAATCAGATTCGAATAGGGAAATAATCGAACACGGTGTATAATTATATTACATCGAAATATTCGTGGCGGAGAGTGGTGTATCGTCTGGCTACGATTTTTCCTACGGAGGAAAGGTGGATTTATGACGAATCCTGGCCCATTCCCCTGCGAAACGTGGCAGGTCCTCGTTCACCTAGCCGCATAAAATCGCCTTTTGCGTTACGCACGACAGTTGGCAACGTAACGAGATCAAGATACACGGCGTGTTCCCTCTTCACAGAACATTTACTTCGATCCGTTTCCGCGTCTCCCGTTCCCTTTCTTTTGCCGCTCTCTCCCCCCTCCCTTCCTCGTTTCCTCGACTCCACTCGACTCGACTCGTTCTCGCTCGTTTCGTAAGACACAGCCACCCAGAAAGACGATCCTTTCGCATAATTTAAACGTCCACGGTTGTTTCTATCCCCACCCTTTCACCGCTATTTTTCTAACTTCCGTGGCGGGAAATTTAAATCCCGCGACCTTCTTTTTTTGCGTATTTTTACGGAAACGTCGCGTGTTCGTATTCGAGAGAAAAATTTTTCTTTAGTTAATATAATGGAATTACGTACATTGTCGTATGAAATCGAAGAACGACAAAATTTGTTTTCTATATAATAATTTTGAACTGACGCTTAACACTTGTAGGGATAATAAAGGACAAATGAGGAGCGCGCGTTTAAAAAGATGCGCTCTTGTACAAACGATCATTCGTTTCATTGGCCTCTTGGAAAGTAGCAATTAACCGGCCCCCCTTAAGAAAGATCGTAAAAAAAGTGGTACACTTAAGTCCAATCTTACGACTCTCCGAATCGAGGCGCAAACATATAATTCTTGATCAAATTAAACCGAGCCAACATAGTTGAAATACCTTCGATTCACCTGCCAATAATTTCACCCCTCTCCAATAATTTTTCCTTTCTTTTCTTTTCAATTTCCTTCAAACGGGAAACGTTTATTCTTCGACTACTCGTAAAATTTCCATTATTCCTATCTCAAATAAAATAATAATAATTACACTCTCTCGAATTCTCGATAAAATTATTTAAATCCATCGAAACCCATTGCGATTTCTTTTCCCATAAAATCGTTCACGATGAAAAGTAAGAGTAAAAAAGAGCCAAGTTTCCAAGGATTGAGACGGAGAATCGATCGATTCGCGTGTGGCCCTTACGCGGCCCTTATTAACCGGGCCCATCGCTCATCTGGAGGGGGGGCTCTCTAACCGTGGCGCTTCGACGTTATAAATTTATCAGCGTGAACGGGGCGACCGGAGGGAAACGCGTTGATCGAAAGATGGAGGCAGAGAGTTCACCTCTGACCCGGCCAACTATTTCCAAGTGCACAACGCTCTCGTGCCGCGGAGATATTTATTGGAGATAATTATAAGAGCGGTCGTAAAAACTGTTGGGACGTTGGCCAGCCGATATCTCGCACGGGCCTCTACCTTTATACAAGGTGTCCTTGCGCTTCTCAACCCACCTTTTCAACACACTTTTTAACTCCTTAATTCACGAAGAGGGTCTCGACAGAATATCAAAATATCGTAACTATTCGAAAGAAAAAAAGTCCCTAGGGGTTTCTTATCTCTCTTAAAACTTGCGAATTTGCACGAGTGTCGCGAAGACAATTATCCTATATATATTATATTATATTATATTATATATATTGTATTATATTATATACATTATATTATATTATATATATTATATTATATTATATATATTATATATATTATATTATATATATATATTATAACAGAGAAAAATTTCGAGTACATTATTCATCAAAAGCGAGTACACACGATGCTCGAAAAATGTTGCGCGTGGACGATGCGCGCCACAGGTGCGCGCCACAGGTGCTCCTCTTCTTTCGGGAAGCAATCCGTGTCCAAGACGTCGTCGACTACCCTGGCCCGATTATCGCGTCCAATGTATCATCATCCGCAGAATTTCTGCAGAATTTCGAGGTCGACGATCCAATTGAACTCGTGTTTGCGAGAGATTTGCGAAATCTTGTTGGATCGAAAATTGGAATTTTCACGAAAATGGAATACGATACTTTCGAAGCACCGTGTAGAGAGTTGGAAGTCGAGGCGGTTGAAGATAGCAGCCGGATACCGGTGCCAACCCGCGGAATGAAAATCGATCAGAGAGGCCGGCGCGAGGATCGAGATGATGCATCGATATCAAAAGTTGTAGAGTGGTTTCGCGCGCTCCACGTTTCGTTCCCTCTCTCTCTTTCTCCTTCTATACTACTCTCGCACACCGCGATCGAATCGACGAAGGAAGGAAGGAATATGTCCGGGGCAATTTGGATTTGAATTATTCGCAATTTTCTTTATCTCATTCCCACTTATATATATATATATATATATTCGTGTCGTGGAAAAAGATTCGAAGCAAAACGTTTCGCGAGATTTTTGGCCTGGGTGTGTAAAATCCCTGTTTCCCGTGAAATGGTTTTCGAGCCGAGTCGGAAAACGGCCGGTCTTATCGCGGTTACCATCCAGCGGATGGAGGGGGGGATGGACGGGGAGGCGTGTTGGCGGGTTTCGCGGCGATTCGTGCGTGGTGATTCGCGGATATTCGAAGAGAAATTGCGATTCGTAGGTGGCGGAGATTATTACGGTTGATGGCCGGCAGCGTGGAACGGTGCCAATGAGAATGGTTATCCGATTTAAACCCGTGGATCTGATCCACGTACGTGGAAATTTTCTCGAAGTTTCTCGAAGAGATTTTTACACTTTTTTTTTTTTTTCCCCCAACGTAACACGATGCATCTCTACGAACAATTTTCAAATTTTTTTTTTCTTGAAAAGGGAAATTAGAAATATATATATATATATATATGTAGAGAGAGAGTTTTAAATGGAAATTTATTTAAAATTTCGCTGTTGCACGAGCAATCGCTTCTTACTTTACTGCGTCGAGATTTTTGTCTCTACCTTGTATCCGTTAATCGTATGGTAATCGTATGCAATAGCCGCTTGTCTTGCCTTTCGTAATACTTTCTTCGCCGATAACTTCTTTCCCCCGTGTTTTACGCCCTGCATTACGTGTACAATACTCGTCAAGCACGATCATTATTTAAATATATATATTAACCTTCTTCTTTTCTTTTCTTTCCTTTTTAAATTCGAAGGGGTGCAATGTAAAGCTGCAACCCAAATTAATAGAAAATTCAACGAAATCTTGTAAATCTTGAGAGAGTATCGAATCTCTGTCAAACACAGAGAGGAATTTTACCTTAAATTCTCATATACTTACTTTTGACTCTTACGTCAAAATCTGCATAAGAAAGAAAGGAAAAAACGAATCTTATCCATCTTATAGCTACTCCCAGAAGAGAGAAGAACTCGAACTTTTCCATCTCCATACGGAAATCGGGCGGAGGAAAAGAGAGGCAAGCAAGGAAAGGAGAGAGACTCGGCGGGGATAGGGATCGATTTCGTAACGCAGGAAGCGGCAGCTGAGCGCCACGTATACACGCATAATTCCAGGTTCTTTGCGGAGTGGCACGGATGCCGATCGGCGATACGAGCGCCGACAGGAAACATACTTTGCGAATTATTGTCCCGACGACGTGCGTCCCCCCCCCCCTTTTTTTTTTTTTCCTTTTTATCGTGGAAACGAAGAGGCGTGTAACGCCGGGGTGGATCTCCAGCGGAGGCGAGGTGCGTGCGACCGCGCAATTTTCGACCCACCACCACCACCACTCGCAACCACGCGTGAACACACGCGTGCAAAAACGCGCGCGGCACGCTCGCCTTCGTTACGGACACGGTTAACTGGCTGGGACACGCGAGCGGTGGACACGCGGCCGTTTTGTACGATTTCAACGACAGTTTGGCTTTTATTTGTTCCGGTCGTTCGATCCCTCCCGTTGGGGGGAATTGCGAATTAGTTTTTTTTTTCGCGAGAAGTAGAAATTAAATTAGACTTTTGTATGCGGATGTGTTTGTGCAAACGATTAAAATACTCGAGATGATCGATAATTGATAAATCCACGATATTTATATAATTTTTGAATGAAATAATATAAACGAGAGAATGGTTGTCGTTATTAGTTTCTTATTTATGAATAGAGTAATATAAATAAGAGGATTCTTTCTTATTTCTTTATTTTCAAGAATAGTTGGTTATTAAAGTTAAAAATTTCTTATTTATAAATTGGATTAATATGGAAAGAGGATTTTTATTTATTTTTGTTTTTAAGTTGTTATTTATAAAGAATGTAAGAATAATATAAAGGAGAATTATTTATTCTTATCCTCAATAATACTCTGTTATTAGTTAAAAATCTCTTATTTATGAATAGAATAATATAAATAAGAAGATTCTTTCTTATTCTTATTTTCAGGAATACTCGGTTATTAATTAAAAATCTCTTATTTGCGAATAAAATAATATAAAAAGAGAATTTTTATTTATTTTTGTTTTTAAGTTGTTATTTATAAATAATGTAAAAATAATATAAAGGAGAATTTATTAATTAAAAATCTCTTATTTATGAGTACAACGACACTAGCGCCACGAGGCCACTACCTCAACACATTCTTAATCCCAATCCATTGCCTCTTTTACATTATTAAAAATTCCACCAAGATCTAAATCTCATAATCATCGTGGATGCGTCGTTAAATAAATAAATTACCTCCACTTCTCATCAAAAAAGAGGGAGGGGGAGGGGAGAAAAAAATGCACAAAAAAAATGCGGAATCCATCAAACATCCGGTCCAAAAAACATCCCGTCCATCCTATAAATCCATCGCAATTCGTTCGATAGCGTGCACCGTAGGGCACGTTTAACGCGGAACGGGCGCAGTAATCCAAAAAATGGCGCGTGTGTATATATATATATATATATATATATATCGAGGCGTATAAAGTATGGCGTTGCAGGTCGAGCGTGGTAATTAACAGGGCGGCATTTTTGCCCCCGCGAAATCGTCGGCATTCGATCGGAATCCCGTCGGAGAGGCCGACGCCGTTCACGTGCACAGGAAGCAACCGCGATTGGAATCTTCTCCATCGTTCCGGCTCCATTTCATTTTCATATTTTCGTGTCCCGCTCGAACGATCGTTTCCCTCGTTTTCTCGTTGCGCCGCCTTCTCGTTTCGCGCGAGGACCTCGCGCGTCGCCGTTTCTTGCGTTCGTTGAGAGATAGCAATATCCGTCGGTCGGTCGGTGTACAGTGTCGGTTCGTTCGATCGATAATTTGAAAGTGGTGGGGAGATACGAAGTATATAAATACGAAGGAGAATGTTACGGGATATGTGATTGTAAGTTATTGCGTTTATCGTGACGATTAAATTACAAGCGTTATATTGAAAGAAGCGAAATTTCTTCTTTTAAAATATTATCATTTAAATGTTTCTATTGGATATGGTTTCGAGTCCCAACAAAAATTGGATTTTCGCGAAATAAATTTTGATCTTTGCGATAAAACATTTCTTGGTTATTATTTTAATTATTTCAATGATACTTATTTTAAATTTATATTCATCGTTTCGACAAATATTCGTTCAAAATTAATTATCTAAAAATGTTTAGAAATATTCCAATATACTTTTGACACGATAGTTTCAACAATTCCAATATGATGAAACATTTCTTGGCTATTATTTTAATTATTTCAATGATACTTATTTTAAATTTATATTCATCGTTTCGACAAATATTCGTTCAAAATTAATTATCTAAAAATGTTTAGAAATATTCCAATATATTTTCGACACGATTCTAACAAAAATTGAATTATTATCGACAAAATAAATTTCGATCTTTACGTTGAAATTTTATTTCGACAAAATTTTATTCAAAATTCAATAAAATTTCTACTTCGAATCATCTATACTCGTACATTTCAACAAAAATTATCTAAAAATATTTAAAAATATATATTTTTGACAATAGTTTCAACAATTCCAACAGAAATTGGATTATTATCAACAAAATAAATTTCGATCTTTACATTGAAATTTTACTTTCTGAATTCAAAATTCAATAAAATTTCTACTTCGAATTATTTATATTTACGTTCGTCGTTTTGATAAAAATTACCTAAAAATACCTAAAAATACCTAAAAATATTTAGAAACATTCCAATATATTTTTGATTCCAAAAAAAATTGGATTATTANTTCTAACAAAAATTGAATTATTATCGACAAAATAAATTTCGATCTTTACACTGAAACTGACTTCATTTTCTAAATTCAAGATTCAATAAAATTCCTACTTCGAATCATCTATATTTACGTTCGTCGTTTTGACAAAAATTACTTAAAAATGTTTAGAAACATTCCAATATATTTTTGACACGATTCCAAAAAAAATTGGATTATTATAAAAACGAAATAAATTTTGATCTTTACATTGAAATTTTACTTTCTGAATTCAAAATTCAATAAAATTTCTACTTCGAATCATCTGTACTTACATTCGTCGTACATTTCAACAAAAATTATTAATTTAAAAAATTATTAAAAATATTTAAAAATATATATTTTTGACGATAGTTTCAACAATTCCAACAAAAATTGGATTATTATCGACAAAATAAATTTCGATCTTTACATTCTGAATTCAAAATTCAATAAAATTCCTACTTCGAATCATCTGTACTTACATTCGTCGTACATTTCGACAAAAATTAATTTTCAAAAAACGCATCGAAATTCCCCCTCCACAAAGAGAGAGAGAGAAAAGAAATCAGAAAGAAATCAGATGACGAGTGGAAGTAATTGCGGGGTGCACGCAGCGTCGGCAATTACAGAGACGGATCTCGATGGTAGATTTTCGTGCGGGCACGCAAGGGGCCGGCTCGATGTCCCGGGCCCCGGGTCGCTCGGTTGTCGCAGGAAGCCGAAAATCGCGATAGCGGATCTCGTGCACGGTGCACGCCGCGCAGAAATTTGCAATACGAATTAATTAGGGGAGAAGGCGCTCCGCCACCGTCACGCCAATTAATCGGGAGAAAGGTGTATATATCCTCCTCTCTGAAGGGTAGCGAAATGCTGAGAATTCTGGCCGACCATTTCTCGTGGAATCTCTCGCATTTCTTTACTCGTTTCTTCACCGCAACGTAATTAACACGCGAAGCACAATTTCGATAATTTCGAAATATACTTTGCGAATAATTTGCAAGAAAGTTTTCGTAACGCAGGGGAAGAGGAAAGAAAAAGAGGAAGAAAAATTTCGAGTGGTTTCGCGTGATAGTCACATTCTTCTCCTTCCTTCGAAGAATGGTTTTCCCGAAGTGAAAATGCAAGATTAAAATGCAAATGGTTCCGCACGATCCAGTATGATACAGAAAAAGGCTTGCTCTCGATATAACTATACCATTCGTGTTCCAACGTCATAAACGACAGGACGCTTTCCAGATCTGAGAGAATAAACTTCGTTCCCTTTACCTCTGGAATCCAACAACCCCTTTCCCCTAATCATTGAATTATTACAATCACAAGTTCCAAGAAAGAGCTTACTAACCTTCATCCATCCATCATTGATAAACAATAACAAATCGAGTCAACCAGAGAAGAATCTCTCTGTAAAAAAATTAAACAGAAAGATATTCTTCTTCACAGCAAAATCGTCCATCCATTCCTCGTTCTTATTCAATAGAACTTTCAGAAACAACATCGATTAAAAGAAGAAAAAAAAGACCAAAAAAATCCACATATAAATCTATATACTTCTTGGAATTATTCGATTCCGAGAAACAACCGGCAAAAAACACCTGAAACACCCCCAATGTGTGTTGGAGGATCGCCACGACGACCGCCATATTAATTCGCCCGTTAACACTTTGCCGCACGGCAACAACCGTATAAAATCACTTCCTTCGAGGTGGGAACACCTGTCGAACACCGATGCGCGACGTTTCGATCTCACGCGAGAGGCGGACATTCGCCATCGAGCACCCGCAACCGTTCATTATCGCGTCCTCGTGTCGACAATGTTCGCTTCCACGGAGCGTTTCAATTTATGAAGAGATAGGATCGATCTCGAAAAATCTCTCTAATAATTGAAAATAATTGATGGACAAATCTCGTCCCGTGAATTGAATTAATCGTTGGAAATATTTCTTTGTGAATGAACATATACATATACACGTTTAATTTCGTCAAAGTTAAAAAGAAGTCTCTCACCTCTTGATGAAATACCTGCCCCTCCTCAACGAGAGCGATAATAAAAAAAAAGAGCAGGTAATGACGAGAAGTAGTGCGAATTTTCGGCAGAATTATACGGCGTGCGATACGCGACTGAAAGGGGATATGTACACGTTTCGAAACAACTGGTTCGAAAAGCGGCCTCCTTAAACTCGCGGCAAGGTCGATAACGGTTTCCCTCGTGCGTTCGAAAAGATCGAAAGGGGTGACCGCGTGTGTGCTTTCCGAGGTCTACGCCCTCTTTGGCCGCACCCCTTGGCCGGGATTAAGGCCTCCCCCCCTCCCCTTCCCTCCTTTTTTCCTTCTCCATTTCAAGCAGCGCGTTGCACGAGAGGGCGGGACAACGGTCGCGCAACGTTGGAATGTTTTCGTATCTGAATTTCATTATAGATAAATCGTCCTCCCCTGGACAGCTAGAATTTCCCCCTCTCCTCTTTTTCTATTCTTCGTTTCGCGGATTCGCCGTGTGGCGGCGTTATGGTCTCGAAAAGGATTCAGTTTTTTAAATTCTGCAGGAATAATTTTTGTAATTCGTACACTTTCTTCCCTTTACTTTTTTCCCTTTATCATCTTACGTGTGTATATATTGTTATATATTGTTTCGAGGTAAGTGCACGATCGATGTCGCGATTTTTGCGGCCTTACTACTATCGTCTGCGCGGTCTGTGGGCGGGGGATGTGCTTCCTTCCTGTGCGAACCGGTGCTTTGTAGTCGTCTCGCGATGGATTATCCGATATGGAAATATGGTGTGTCTTTAAGCGGTAAAAGGAAGTATTCGTTCGTGTCTCGGGACGATAAAACGAAGATCCGTATATATATATATATATATTTTTCTATTCCTATAGATTTAATTATTGAATAAGTATTTTCAATAAGAAGAAGGAAAAATTGGAAAAAGGTTTCGTTTTCGAATATTTACAAATTCCATATTTAAAAAAGACCACCCTCGTGGAGTGCACACGAAGAATCCTTGGATTCGATTGAAAATTCGTTGCATAGTGGGGAGGGATCGAATCGAGGCCTACCAGGGCCGGCGTCGACCATCACGTCCGCTTAATTATTTACGTCTGCTCGTAAATTACGCTTGTCGAACGGGGGTTATTGATGAGATTGTTTCGTAAGTCGATTACAAGTTGCATTCGCGTTTACCGGCGATTAAGCTACCCGCGTGTGTGTCGTGTGCACGGGCCGGCGGAATTTCAGCGAAACCTATCCAACCGATCGATCTCCCTCCACCTTCGTTCTCTCTCTCTCTCTAGATCGTGCAATTTACAACTTGTCCCGCCTTTTTTCCCATTGCGACTCAACTTTAATCACAGTTATTACTTATTCCTGCCTCCCGCCCCTCCCCCCCCCTCGCCCTTCTCTTCCTCGATCGCGAAATCGGGCTCGGGTCGAAACTGTTTCGAATTAATTTCAGGAAACGATAAAAAAAGAAGAAGAAAAAAAAAGAAAAAGAATATTGCCGAGAATCGATCGATAAGTCGCTTTGTACAATTTTTATCCTATATATTGCGACTGTCAATTTCGTTTCACAAAAATTAAATAATTATTTTCATTTCTCAAGCAAGGTGATAAGTTTCTTGAAGGAAGCTTCAAAAAAGAGAAAAAAAAAAAGAATTTTAATTTTAATAAACGTGTAATAAAAGTGTGGTGTCGAGAAAGAGATAGAAAGAGAGAGAAGGAAAGAAAAAGAATAAAAGATCATTTCACAACAACCACAGATATCCACAACAACAAGCATTTCCCGAAACAGCACTCAGCGGAATTGCCAGGCCATCGAGAGCCAGTCATCGAAACACGGCCACAGAAGCCCACGGTAACGCGCGTAAACTTTTACGACTTCGCATTCGAAACACTCGGCACAATTTAAAGATTGGCCAAGAAAAAGAACCTCCTCCTTCTCCATGCATCCTGCTACACCCATACCTACGGATATATATACACATATATATATATATACATACACATGCGCGTAAATATAAACGGGAGTAAAGGGGGATAAATTCCCCTCTTGCGTATACGAGAGAGGTATCCGGTAATGGGATAGAAAGAGAGAGAGAGAGAGAGAGGAGGGCCGCGCGCAATTTGAAACGCAAAGGTGGGGTGGCGCACGTGGCCTCCCCTCCCCTCCTGTATCAATTCTGTCAATTGTCAATTCGCGTCGTTTGATGTGCGGCCTGGTAAACGTAATCCCATTTGCAACCATCACAGACACAGAGGTCGTCTTTTCTCAAGCTACAACAATCCAGCCCCCTGTTCCAAGCTTCGGCCTTCCTTTTTAGAAGAATTATTATTATTAACCGGCCGAAAATTCGAATCTCATCCTAAACACGGCACTTCCCCTCCCCCTTTCTATTCAACCTCCTTTCGTCCGTCCGTTTGTTTCTTTCTTTCTTTCTTTTTTTTTTTATTATTATTTTTTTATTATCGCGTTTCTTGTTCCTTCCACTATCTCCCGTTTCCGCGCCGCTCTTAGGGGGAGCTTTGCACGCGAGAGAGGCAATCGGAACGGGGCTGCCCTTTTCGAATTTCTTTCCAGTTTCCTTAACGATTCTTTCCCTTTTATACGGAGGAGAGATCTCTTCCTCGTTGATTATTATCTTTTGTGCGCGTTTCTCCCCACCCCTTTCTCCTTTTCGCTTCTCCAGTCGATTTGGATTCGTTCATCTTTCTCAGAATATTTTTGATAATAATAATAGTAATGACAATTATTGACAATTATATAAAATAAGTTCTTTCCTTAATTCTAGATTTTATTATTATAAATCAGGTGCAAGAGTAGCCAATTGTTTCTGCCAATTCTGGGTCGGATTTTCGTCGAGCGAAAATTTCCTCCTCATCTTTCTCGGTGTATCTGAACGACCCTAAATCTTTGCTATCACTTTTTCCATGTTTCGTAAGATACAATTTTTTCTCTCTGTCAGTGCAAACCATTTGAATACCTTCAACAGCTGATCTCCTAAGCAGTGACGCTATATCGCTTGAAATTGTCACACAGGAAGAAACTCTTGAAGAATTTATCGCGACTCTTCTTAAAAAAAGAACCCTCTTTCGATGGATGGTGCCATAAACGATAAAGCAATTCAAATGAACGTAAAAAAAAAAAAAAAAAAAAGGGAAAAGGAAACTAATAATCCTTAAAAATCCTTACAAAAAAAATCCTTCCTCAAGCATTTTCTTGCTCATCCTCGTACGCAAGAAGGAAAAAAGGAAGAAAATGAAAAGAAATCGAACAACGAACGAGAAGAATCTTCCCCCGATGAACCGTTAACCTCCAAGAATACTAGCTAGGAGGAATGGAGAGGTTTGCACAACGAGTTGAAATTAATCGGCGCCCTTCTTCTTTCAATGGACCCAGTCCATCCGCCACCCTTCCCACCACCCCCTATTCCTCCAACGGTTAGGTATTAATCCCGGTTTCGTGGGGGGATTACTGAAATTATTATACGCCGGCCAAGTGAAATCGGACAGAGCTGTCCGATGTCGATCGGGGGGTTGCGAAAGGGGGAGGGGGAGGGGGGAGGGGGGGGGGAGTTGTATCGAGATTCCACGGCGCGCAATCGCCGTGTTTTCCGTGCGTGTTCCTCGAGCGATGAACGACGACGACGATGATGAAGAGGGGGGGGGGGAGGATTGGAGGTTGGGAGAGGGGAGAGAGGGGGGGGGGGAGTTGAGAGGAAGGATGAGAACGGCTAGCCGAAAATAATGAGTCACCCACAGGCAGGCTCGTGGCCACAATGCGCACCATCCCCGAAATATCGTCGTATCGCGCGGCTTGGGAGGAAGGGGAATTGCCACCGGGAGAGGAACAAAAATTTTCGTCGGCGGTTTTCGAGCACAACCGGGGTTATCGACTGTCGAAGGTGGATGGATGATTGGATACTTTTCGATCATTCGGTGGATGTTCTCGTCGTAATTACTCGATTTTTTTTTTTTTCAAATTTCAATTTTTATTCTTACGCAATTTTAATCTGTGGAAAGTTTAGCCTTGAACAGCGTTCAGTTTCAACTTTTTTGATCGTGGTTGAGATATCAAACAAATTTTTGCTAATTTTGCTCTCGCATGATTTCATTGATCAGATATTTATTTTTTTTTTTTTGGAAAAGTATTTTACAGGCTTTTTTTTTTTAGAAATTGTAATCGAATAATTAATCAAAATATTATACTATATACACGTGTATTATCTTTACGGTTTTCGAATGAATGTAAAATTTGATTGTTGAATTTCGTAAGGAAAAGAAAAATTTTAAAATTTTATTTTAAAATTTTAAAATCTATGATAAAAATATGCGCAAATAATTACCATCAATATTATTATCGAATTATTTTGAGCCTCGTCGAATATTTATATATTTTTGTCGCTTCGTTTAAAGAATGAAAGATCGATCGCGTTTGAAGTTTGCAAACAGTTTCGTCGATCGTGGCGTATAACAGAGGGGGTTTGAACCCGCTCACGTTTTTTCTTTTTTCCTCTTTTTTTATTTTTCCTCTTTTTCCATCCACTCGCTTTTTCTACTTGATTTTTCCGCCTCTGTTTGGTTTCTTTTCAAAGCAAAGGGGTCGATTCGGCGGCCCGTTCGAGAGGAACGGGCGCGATTTAAATGGAAACTGGCGACAAATAAGGGTTGCGGCCGCGTTACACTTCGACAAACAAATCGTGTCTCGTTTAATTTCATTCCATCTCTCCGCTCTTCGATTTTACGAGTTCTCGCCCCCGGGGGATGATGAACACTCGTTTGCGATGAGAAACGTTTAGAAACGTTTATACGCGCCGTTTCGTATTTATAAATTGTTGCTAACTGTTCACCAGATTGACAACTCGAAAATTGTATAATCGTGTGGCATTTTTATTATTTTTATTTAGGTTATAAAAATTTTTACACTCGTTTAATTTGTTATATAATAATAATATTAGAAGACGAAACGAAGTGAAAAATTCTAATCTAAAATTTCTCCTTCGAATTTTTAATTTTAAATCGAAGATGGAATTTTTTTTTCTCTCTCTCTAGAATCGAAGATCGAAATCAATCTCCTTAAGAAAAATATAATATAAAATTTGACAACTCGAAAATTGTTGCCATAATCGTATGGCTTTCTACTATTTTTATATTATAAAAATTTTTACTCGTTTAATTTTTTAATAATAATTAGAAGACGAAACGAAGTGAAAAATTCTAATCTAAAATTTCTCCTTCGAATTTTTAATTTTAAATTGAAGATGAAACTTTTTTTTCTCTCTCTTTCTCTCTCTATTCTCTCTTTTCTTTCTCTAATTAAAGATCGAAATCAATCTCCTTAAGATATAATATAAAAATATAAAATATAATATAAAAATATAAAATATAATATAAAACTCATAATAATTATAGCTTAAGAGTTTAAAAAATTCTCTCTCTCTCTCTTTTTTTTTTTACTAATTTACAAACGGAGGAAATAATTTCCGACGAATCATCTCATTGGCGAAAGAAAAATTTCCTTCGGTATCGATCGATCGAGCCATCGAAAGAAAATCTCGATCGTTACACGGGACGAGGCATCGCCTTTCGAAGCGTCGTTGCATCACATGTCGTTGCGACGAGCACGGCCAAACGTGACGCAACACCTTCAGAGATCAAGGTATTCACGATTAAATGCAAATACGAGAATGGCCGATTAGAGAGGATAAGGATGATTCCCATCTCTGTAGACTCTGTCCTCTGATAGTGAATCGTGAGTTACGTGAACAGGAATCAAAAGATCGCTCGATAAAAATTCCTTTGATATTGCAATCATTGCGGATCATTGTTGTGAATTTTTTTATTTGAAATTTATCCCATATTTTTTCCACCTCCTTCTTCTTCATTAATTGAAGTTTATCATCAAACAACAGAGATCTTCAATATTTATTTTTAAAACGCTGCTTCAAGCTTAATTTTTACAAATCAATCATTCGTTAATAAGATTATTATTCAATCTTAACTCTCCTTTCAAGTTATCTTAATGGTAAAATAATTGTTTCGAACATCTTGCAAACTTTTTAAATTTATTATATAAAGATATGTAATATTAATTTGTAAATCATTCCTCAAGTAAATTCCATCGTCGCGCTTCGACCTTTGATCTCCCATCGTCGACCACGATGCGTGAAAATCGATGAAATTGAGATCGGTTGATAAGATCGACGGAGAAGGAGACATTGAAAAAGAAATTCTAATCACATCCGTAATCCCTTCGAGTTTTCTCCTCGTGTTGTCTTTCTTTTTTTACAAAGAGTGATCATTTCACGGATGATTGAAATTGGAATCGAGCAATCGAAAGAATTTCGAAACGATAGGGATAATTATCCGGTTAAACTTGTGATATATGTGATATACATGTGTAATTATTTCGATTAATTGGTTGAAACCGAAAATGAATAATTACCACGTAACAGGATATTAGGATACACGGAATAAATGTTTTGCACATGATTTCAAATGCATTAATATTTTTGCATTTAATAATCGGTCGAAATTGGATTCGAAAAAAAAAAAAAAAAAAAAAAATTCGTAAGATCACTCGAAATTCGATGATCATATTTAGGAACCTGTTTGAAAGCAATTAGCGGATGGGATATCAGAGAATTTTTTTATTTTGTCCTGCTAAAAGATTTTAAATTGTACAGTTTTACATTTTGAATTATTTAATAATATCGCTTTCGATAATGGCGAGGTTAATAATGATCCTTTTTTCGACGTGAGTTATCCTACATAATACTCCTGACACACAAATAAGAACTTTATAATTAAAATGTAATTTGGAATGAATGAATATATTCATCTTAATTTTACCTTCAAGGCTTTCGTTTTTTACGATTTTATTCGTATATAATTTATCGCCGTATTAATCATCAACTAACGTCGCTCCTAATTTAATGCAATAATCATAATTTTCAATATTGTTCGATTTCTGATATTTTTAATAATTTTCTTTTTTGCCAATAAAGTTTGGAATAAATCGTAAAAAAAAAAAGCCAAATGATAAACTCGATTTTTATTAAAAATTTTTTAATAAGATTCAAACGTTCAATTTCAAGTAAAATAACGAGTAAATAATATAAATATTAACGTTAGAATATTTCATTGTTACTTTCGACAAAAGTGTTCGACGTGAAAATTTTAAATTTTAATTCGAACTCAAATATATCGAAAGGATTAAACCCTGGATGGATTTTATAATTCCAGCGATCAACATTGATTAATAAGAGCAACAACAACAAAACATTTTAAGTTGAAGATGATGCATCGCAACAACTCGGTCCAGCAGCCCCAAAAGGCTTTTTCATCGCGGCCAATGAAAAGGGAGGAACGCCACTTAATTAAATGGGCGAGCATCGTTTCGAAAGAATCGAGCCGAGTGGCACTCGCGGAAGGTCGGTCCTCCGAATGTACCAGGGTTACATTCACCGCTGTCGTGATTACCGAAAAGAGAGTAGCCTCGCCATTCAACGCTTCTCTGAATAAAATTTTGCGAACAATAACTGCGGGGTTGCGTATGTATGCGCGTTGGTTGGGAAGATTTTAAAATTTAAAATTAAAATTGAACGTGAAAGTTCGTTCTTCCTTTGCAAAATCTTTCCATTTGTGATTATTATTACAAGGGAAAATATTGGAGAACTGATAAATTTGAAAAATATACATTTGGGATGGTGGATTGAATTAAAATTTCCCTTTTGAGAATGAGAATTCTGAAATTAAGAATTTTTTTAGAGAATTTTGCGATTATTAGGGATTTTGATCGCAACTTGACCAATTATTTATATTTTTCTGATTGCAAATGAGTTTATTGAAATTTGTCGAATTAATAACGAATAATATCTGTTTAGAAGATTGTCAGATTTTGAAAGAAGTATCTTCTGGAAATTTTATTTAATTATAATTGTGTATTGTCCGAATAGTTGCATTTAAATTTTCAATGAATTAAAATAATGTAATAAGAATTAGCAAAAAGGAGAGGAAAAACGAATATTAAAAGTTTAAAGAAATTAACGTATTTTATATTTCATATTTTTATATATCTAATTATCTAGTTTTATTTTTTTGCGGTAATTGAATTTTCTTTCTCTTGGGAAAAGTATTAATAATGAAATTAACATCACATTGTGGAAATTCTACAAGATGATAAAATTTTTCCATTAGATCGAGAAATTGTGCTACTTTGTTGTTAAACATTTTTCCACATACACGCGCTGCGAATTAACTACTTCCTGCATTACCTGATTTACCCAAGATTTTAATTAATAGTTATATAACTTCATCTTCAAACCGTTTCGAAACCAGTCAAATATGCATCAGAGATCAATCCTGTTATTGCACAATCCATTGACAAGCTACGAAAGTGCTTTCAATCATATCATAGATATCGATTCCTTATAAATCATCTTATTCGATAAATCAAAACATTGGCTAATCATGCATTTTTATTGAAAATTATGAATTCAATAAATTCACTGAAAGATTAATTCTGTAATCTTAAATCTAGCATTTTGAAACATAGTAAAAATTTGTGTGAAATTTTTATAATTTTTTTCGCCTTTTCATCCTTATTCGAAATATTCTATCTAAAACTTCATTTAAAACTTAAACTTAAACTTAAACTATTTTTTATTCGAAAAACAAAAAGATTCATAGTTTACTACTATTTTAACCAATATATTATTAATTCATCATCGAGAATCATCATCGAGCGTCGAATGTAAGCTAATGATGTATCTACGTGAATCGAGAGACCTCGCGACGCGCAAACCGTTTTGGACAGTCGACCGATTGGATTCCATGGAATTGCGAGCCGCGAAGAGGGTACAAAGCGAAAGAGGGAAGAAAAAAAGGAGGATGAGTTAGGAAGCCAGGCATCCAGACAGAGCCAGGCTTTTGATCGTGGATGGCGTTTCGTGGCGGGGCGAAAATCCGATTTGTCAGGCAATTTGTCCCGCGACACAAAATTTAAATCGCAAAACGTATTTCGAGGACGCGAGACCGAGCGAGAGAAAGTGAAAGAAAGAAAGAAAGAAAGAGAGAGAGAGAGAGAAGGGTCGCCTGTGTCCTCGCGCCGTGGGGGATTCGAAAAGTGGATCCGCGATAATAAGCGAGGGTGAATCCGAAATTCGGTCGAGTAATCGTATTTCTCGTGGCCAGACACTTTCAGTGACAAAGCCCGCGTCGATATTGGGTTACCGATGGCCGTTTAACGTCTCCAACCCAGGATCGAAGGAAACCAGCTCGGGTACACTCGCTTTGATATGCAAAATTTCGCGTCACCGTGCGGTTGTTTCGTTTCGAATTCATTCGCGATTGATTGGATCGTGGTGGAAAAGGCAGGAATTATTTAAGTTGGTTCGGTGAATTGGAAGATGCTTAGGATGTATGTCGATTTAGAAAAAGGGGAATATGTTTTAAGATTCGAATGAAAATGTAAAAAGTAATAATAGCTAAATGATATATTCGATAATTTTGTAAGAGAGCACGAGAATAATTATAAAAATAATATATCATTAAAGATTGTAAAAGATGAAAGAATGAAAAATAGAAGAGAAGAAAAAAATGTATGAAACTAATACGTATAAAACCTATTCGTATAACAGTTATCTTAATTTAAGAAATTTTTGCATTTTTCAATATAAAAATATTATATGAATAATTTTTTCAATAAGAAATCAAAATATTATTACACATTCATATTTTTTGAAAGAATACAACACGTTTTAACATTATCAATGCTTACATACTTATTACGAGTACTTATACACTCGATAGTTTGCGATCAGCACCGCTACATAACCTCGCAAACTGTATTAAACCAAACGCAATCACGTTCGATTTCCCAGCACTCTCATTAAACATCGAATTGGCGTGATAAATATTAATACCAGTTACACTTAAACAGTACCTATCCTTTCCATGAAAATCAATTCCAGAAATTTGAAAGTATCAATACTTACGTATTTCATGGAAGAGCTCGTGCTAGGCGGTCGCAAAGGCCAAACAATTTGTTCATCATCGGTGTGAGGCGGCGGGGTGAACAGCGGGGCAAAAAACGGGCCAACCGTGAAACACTAATGAACGGTCGCGTTCGAGCCGATGCCAGGATCCGTGGCCGCGTTCGGACGATCGACGATTAACTTAATCGAGGCCTGGGAAGTCGCGAGAGAGTACATTTACTCGTCCGTACGAATAATTATCCACAAACTTACACCTGTACGATTCATACGATGTCCGGTCACGAACGTGTCACGAGCATCACGAGAGCAAATGACATCTCGAGGCAATCGACAATCACTACACTGTATAAACTTTGTTGCAATTATCGTTAAGTGATACGATTTTTTTTTATAGGTTAAATCATCTCGACTTTTATTTCGAATATTAAATTGTGGACGTTGTAAATTTATATTTTTATCATCACGATTATAAAAATAGAATGTAAATGAAGATTCAATTCATCATGTGATATTTTTATCGTATTATATAAATTTTCTCTATTTTGCGTACTTCGCCAATATCTCGTTCGTGGAATGGTTTAATAGAGTATCTTCGAGGAATCATCGGCAGAGTTAAATTATGGTTAGGAGACGCATCTTCTGGTCAAGGATTTTTCTATTGTATTCTGCTATAAATTTTTGAATTGTGACACTTGTCACTCGATTTTATCATGTCGTTAAACGTTCTTTTCGGACCAGGTATCGACATCACCTTAATTGTATATTTATTTTATATTGTGGAATCCCATCGTTTACGTCAAATTTTGTCTTCGGCTTTTTCATTTATAATCAAACAGCAATCGTCTCCCCTAATTTGAATTCCGGATGAAAAATTATCCAGCTACGCCTTTTTCTTAGAGAATCGATAAAACTGGATCTCACTTCTTTCACATAAAAATATCTCGATACACAACACACATATGCACTATTTAAAAACTTATTTACGTTATTTTAAATTTTAACTAAAACACGAACGAACAATCGTTTTCATTATATGATCCTTATGATTTTTGATACAAAACGTATATGACTGTCATTAAAATTAACTGCAAAATACTTTAAAATGAAATTTTTTAACAAAATCGATTGCCAGATAATTTTTGTATTTCTTGTAACGTACATATTAAAACGACAAAATGGCGGTTAAAATTCACGTAGCTACACTTTAATGGGAATACATTCTTAAATTAAATTTAATTTTCGCTATGGAAACAATTTACTTTTAAAAAATTCCTATTATTAGACTCAATCATATATAAATAGTCACTTTTTCAAACGAAAGTAAATATCAAATAAACTCTTTTCTGCATTAACAATAACATCAACTCACAACCAAAGAAAACATGTCGACATTTTTGTGTAATCATTCTTTGTCCCCCCACTCTTGGCGCCACTAGTTGCGCGGACAAAATCTGCGACGTTGCCAACACTGTAGAAGGGACCGACCAATTAAGACCAGTTTCCATCGTAAAAAAGAACGGTTGGCTGTAGTCGTACTAGTTCGTCGATAAATCACTATAAGTTTGCCATTATGGTACATGGGAGGACGGTATTTTCGAACCGAAAACGCGAACGCCTTGCCTGGGGCGGAACTCGACGGTCTCTTCATGCCGCGCAATATCGTCCCATCGTTCTCGACGATCCACACTGTCGCGGACCGTTGCTCGTTACGCCAGCCTCTCATGATTTAACGATCGAAAATTGCGAGACGCCCAAAATTTTCGGCCGGTGTCCCGTTACCGAGGCGAAATTTATTAAAGGGAGCACCACCAACCTGGCCCCCATTGTGGACCGTGCCTCGTAATTAAGACCTTTTTCGGAGGGCCGTGCGCTAATTATGATTACCGGCGCGTGCGTATGCGCACGCGTGCTCTTCAGTGTATAGACGAACAGTGTATAGACGACCTGGAAAATGATACGCGAAGAAAACGATCGTATACATTTCGACAATTTTCGTGTAAAGAGTATATCTTTTTATTTTTCATTTTTGATTGTGCATTTTGGTTGTATTTCTTTTCTGTGTGTATATGTGGAACAATGAAATGGATTGTCTCTTGCTGAAATGGATTAGTCTCTTTTGAAATACGAGTTTGAAGGTTAGTTTTAATTATAACTAATTAATTATAATTATAATATTAATTATTTTTTTCAAATTTAATGATATTTCTTTATCTTTATTGTAATAGAAAATCTTGTTTCGAAAATCTTAAAAGCATCGATTATACTTAATCTAATCTAACCTACTCGATACTGATATAAAATCGGTATATAAATTCGGTCGGTGATATAAATTCGGTCGTCTCATTTTAATCCACGTGTAATTATATTGAAAAAACAGAATTCACGAGACCTTTATTCCGCGAAATTGAAACGCTCATAAAGCTTCGCGTCACGTTCAAAGTAAATCAGAAATATACATTGATGCCGCATGTTCCGACAATCGTAATTAATCGAAGAAGTTCACCGGAGACGAATGCCACGGTACATTATTAATTTTTTTCAACCCGAGCCGGCATCGAGTCCTTAATTTTCGAGCGTCGAGACCAGCGCACCTTTAACTCATTAATTATCGAGGACATAGCTCGCCTAATGGCTTACATAAAAATCTTACGATGTCGCCGATTAAAAGTAAGGAAAGTCACGATAACAGCGGCGATAAAAGGCCGCGGATGAGACGTATCTTCGTGTGCAGCGACAATTACGATTCCCCGCCCGTATCGGTCGTTGTCTCCCGGCCAAATTACTTCGTACAAATTGATATTTACAGGTTATGTTAATTCGCGTGAAACCGGACCTTTAATAAATTCTGCAATATCAATCTTTCGCCGCGTCGCTTCCTCGCGCGCTCTGTCCGATTATAATGAAATACTCGAGCATCTTCTTCGTAAATTTTGCTCTCTTTTTTTCTTCCTATACACCTTTGCCTGGACGTGTTTGGATGCCAATTACTCTTCAATTTATTCCACGATTGCTGGTTCCTTGGCAAACGAAATTTGGGAACGAGAAGCAGTCGTGGAACCGATATTTTGTCAGAATACTTAATTAATGGAGTCAATATGCAAGATATAGGTATTAATTAGGACGTATGGATATTTTATTTGGGACATTGTATCGAGTAGAAGAATTCGAAATATTAATAATTGTTAATACGATGAATTCTATAGATATTCAATAGGATTATTATAATTTATTATCAATAATTTATTTTTGCTATACATGTTCTTTTTATTCATTCAATGATAACAGGTATATCGATATATTGTAAATTTTTTTTTTCAACTCGAATTTAAAATGCAAATTGTATTTTTTGTCGAGCTCACCGAATATCGATATAAATACGTAATTCGTGATAAATTAAATTTTAATATAAATCTTGAATGAGATTTCATTATAAATTGAAAACACATGTAAATATACATGTACATAACACAAACGTAAATACATATATATATATATACACCTATACGATATCGAGTTGACAGAACTGATTTAGAGCATAATAGCGTATCGACAACGCGTTAGGGAGAAAGTTTTTCGTGGAATGTTGTAAAAGGAAGAGAATTCGAGGATCACCTGTCGGTCAGGAAACATCAATAAAGATATTACGGCCATATACAATTAATCAAGAATCACCATGCTGGGAACGTTATACGAGAATTGAAACAGGTTCACCTGTCTCATAAAAAAAATTGTATTAAACACGTTGGAACCGTAAACAATTAATATAGGAATCCTCGATTTACAAGAAAATGAACGCGACGGATGGAAACAATTTTTGGTTTTGGATGGAGCCACCTGTCGCGTGTAAATTTAAAAATTAAATAAAAGACAAAGAAAATTTAATCAAATTTTTCGTCACATATTTAAATCTTTCACATATCTAAATCGAAACTCATCTCGAAATTTCTTCGCAAATTTAAAAAAAAATATACCATTTGTCAGATCGCTATATATTTTCACGAAACAGAGTCCAAATCGAAAAGGCACATTTCAGATTTGTGGAACAAGAGGATAATTTTTTGGGTGTAATAAGGGTGTTAAAATCTTCGGTTACACGGGGTCATGGGACAGATTTGGGTCGTTCGCTTTACGATCCGGCACACATATTCCAACCAACGTGTGTGCACCTGTGCAACACGCCGCTCGAAAACGTGGGGAGGTGGGTCGCGTGATGCATATTTTTCATGAACTCGCCACCTTTCGTGACACGGCCGAGTACGGCCCTTCTGCGAACGTATCCGCTCACCCATCTCCGGCTGCTCGTAAAGCGACCTTATTTTTTACGACTTCTCAGTCACGATTAGCGGAAAGAAGCGGAATGAAAATCGAAAGACGCTCGAGGTAACGAAAGCACGAGCCCCCCGCACGAACGGTTGCGAAACGGTATCCTCTTTGCTCTTCTGTCTCCTCAAACTCGTCAGGAAACCTCGTTAGTTAAATGACAATTTTTCAAGGAGATTCTACTTGATCAAACTTGTAACGTATCTTGAAATATTTGAGATATTTATAACGTATCTGTTATAGATGACAAGTTTAGAAGATGATACGTGCAGAATTTAATAAGATTCTTTTATCAACTTCTTCAGTTAAAATCTCTCATATATTTTTGTCTTTAACAAATGTCTTTAATAACGTTTGAAATATTTCATGAGCAAAGTTAAGAAAACATCCATAAGAATTTTTCAAAATATCCAAGAAAGATCCAGAAAGAAAATGTTTTATAAATTAATAATAAAAATAATAATAATAATAAAAAATTATAATAAATTAATAATAAAAAGTATAATATAAAAGTTAATAATAATAAAAATAAATTTTATAAATGTTAGAAATTTAATTCCTCTTTACGAGAGGATTCGTAGTTAATCTAATCGTCAATCGTGAAGGATGTAGATTTAACGTTGTCGAGGAAAGGAAAAATTCGAGAAAACAATTTTCACTGGATTCGCGACGACAGGATTGCAAGGATCTATGGATCGTAGTCGCGAAGAAGGGGGATCGCGTGAAACCCATCGAGGTCTCCACGCTTCGACCGATCGTCTCTTACCGATACGCCGTATGTTAATGAACCTGTCAGACCCGCGAACAACTAGCGCGCGCATCGATCGCGAGATATCGCCGATTTGTATGCATGACGCTTTCGGATTTTTATGCCTGTGGAAACCTGTGGTTTCAGGCGATCCCTTGCTCGGTCACTCTTTTTATGGATTTTGTTTAGGCCAACGAATCAAGATCGAAGGCGAATTATACGGTGATAAAAATTGGCAGCGGATTTTTTTCCTTTTTTTTTTTTTGTCGTTGGAATCGACCGTAATTATCGACGATGGATTTTCTTCCTTCTTTTCTTTCTTTCTTCTTCTTCTTCTTCTTCTTCTTCTTCTTCTTCTTCTCTTTTTTCGGAGACGTTGTTTAGTCGGATGACGTGACTTGAAAGAAATGACACGTGTAAGAAGGATGCGTCTATATTTATAATAAAAGTTTACGTGAGAAACGTTGAGTTTTTTTTCTCTTCATAGGTTGAATTGTCGAATTGATGGAGTTCGATATGATTGATTTGACAAACGAGCATCAACGGAGGAGTTATTTTTGTCTGATGAGCTTCTTAGAAATGTAAAAATCCTTTGTCGAAATATACAATTAATCTTCAAGAGGAATAAAAACTTTGAATATCGCGATGTCGAAAGCCGAATTTCTTTCTTGTCTCTCTTTTCTCGACGAATAGGAACAAAATATAATGGATGTTTCGTTTAATTTTTAGAATACAGAGAAAATTAGTTTTAATCAAAAAATTCCAATTCTTTTCAAATTCCAATTCGCAAGTTTCAAACGATTCGACGTGAAGAACGATTATTTCGAAAAGAGGATTGAAATAATAATAATAATAATAATAATAATAATAATAATAATATCGGTGGAACGAGTATCGCTATCAGCTAGGAGGACGAAAAAAAGGTGGACGGTTCCGTGTCGTCGTCGAAGCGATGTTTTTTGCTTCCATAAACTCGTAGCCAGGTCGACCAGGTGGCGTGGAGGCCCACCACCGCCGTGGATTTTACGACTTTTCCAGAATTTTAACGACCATACTGAATGTCCCCCTTATGAATTTTCTCGGCCGATGTCGTCGAGTGTATCGGCCCATTAAAATACGGGGGCCCTGAACGGTTCGTTTAAAGGCTGATAAACGCAGCGGGACGAATGGTGGACGAGGAGCGGCCTCTTTGGAACTATCAGTGTCTCCACCGTGAGTTTGCTCAAAGAAATTCGTTCGCTATTAAATCTTCCTTTTATAATAGAAGAGAATATTATAAGAGAAAAGTGAAAAAAGAAAAGACAGCTTCGTAGAATTAATAAAAAATAATTCATTAACAGGATTGTCGTTACGGACAGCCTTTTGAATTATACACTGAATTCAATGAATTCACTATATTAATCCTTTCTATGCAATTATTGACGTTCGAAATCGCTTTCGTATTTTCTATAGATAAAAATCTTGGGGACGAATTTCGCGTAAACAACCATTTAATTGTAACGCACACGTATTTTTATTATAAAGCATTTGATTATTTTTCAAGGTAAGGAAAAATATTTTTATCAAGAAAAATAGACTTAACTTGTAACTTGTAATCAATTTATCAACTTTCCTCGAACGAAGGGAAAGGAATATTTCTAAGTTCGATCTTTCTGCTTGTTGCACAAACAAACCTGATAGAGCTCCCTTCCTGCCGATTAATATTTTCCACTCCACGATTTTCGGCAAAATTCAGACTTCTCAATCCAGACTTCCTCCTCCCCCCGTCTCGCTCCATCCGGTCTCAATTACCACCCCGAACGGTGGTGGGTCCGTTCCATTCCACCCCTTCGCAGCGTTTTTCCCCCTTTTTTTTTCCACCCTCCTCCCCTTTCTGCCGCGACACGCGGTAAATGAATAATTTAACGACAGAAGCAGAAGCGCGCGCGGAATCCGCGCGGGTGTCACGGGGCGGGAAGACACGCGTGTTCACACGAGTGACGTGCCCCTCTGCTTTTTCGCCTTTTATGCGAAACGCGGGGAGGAGGGCGGGCTCCATTGTGCCCGGAGGGGAGGAGGGCGCGCGCCGCGCGGGACACTGCAACTTTCCAACCCCTCCCCTCCCCTCTCCCGCGACTCTGCGGCCCTGCGGTGAGCGACGTAAAAAGCGGACGGGGAGGGGGGGGGGAGTGATATTATTCATGATGTGAGCGTGGAGAGGACGAACGAAGCGGGTTACTTTGGGTGAATTAGTGATAAATAAGCGGCGTGCAGACGATTAGACCAATATTATAGAGGGATCCTGTATATTTGGGAAGAATTATCAGCAATACAATTATTTCTGTGTCCTTGTTAATCTTTCCTTTTTTAATTTTTTCATTTTACGTTCTATTAAATTACATCACTTACGCTCGAGCGGATTTAAGATTATGATTAAAAGGGTGTTGTTACTCGATAATTAATATTATCCATTTTTCATATTAATATATATTATATTTATTAATAATATTTATTAATAATATTTATTAATAATATATATTATATTTCGTGTTAATATATATAGGTATTATTTCCGCGTTCTTATTAATCTCCTTTCTTTAACTGTTACTTATATCGTTCGAGGACGATTAAAGGATCGAGGAGGGGTAATTAATGGAAACTCGAAGGTGACTCGACACCTTTGTTTATTCGTGACGAACGAAAATAAAATGTTGAATACGTTTGTTATTCGACTTGCTTGGCAAAGGAAAAGGCGCTATAAATCGGGGGGACGGCAGAGGAGAGGAGATTTCTCGAGGGATGGGACAGCGAAGGTGGAGAGAAACGGAGAGGAAGACGCATGATCGAGATAACAATGGCGAGGCAGTACGCTCGCGCGGGTACGCACAATGGCAGAGCGCGAGGCACTGTCAAAGCGGTGTCAACTGTCAACTGAGGGAGGAGGGGAGGGATCAAGTTGCGAAGGGTGGCAGAGCGTGGAGACACTCGAGATACGAACGAGAGGAAACCGCTTTTGACTCTCTTTGATGTTCGTGGATTCCATATAACTTCAGTTCGATGAATTATTCAGAGTAGTATTGGATCGAATCTATTTGGAAGAAGACGCGATCGATTTTTAATTCTTCGTATTTAATTCGTTAAGATTTTTAAAACAACAACGTACGAGCAATTTTTTATATATTTATATATATTTTATATATATTTTATATATTTATATATATTTTTATAATAAAAATAGAAAAAGTTAAAACTCGATGGTAAAAATCACGTTTCATCCCGATCCATGTATCCAACCACTTTCCACATTTCGAGAATAACGGAGAGGAGAGACGATTCTTGCAGCAACGCGGCCGCGAGGGGAGGCGGAAAGGCGCGGACTCATGGCAGGAAATTCCGGGCGACCGGAAGCCGGGTCGCTGTCTCTGGGGGCCTCCTCGTCGTCGTCGTCGTCCGCTGAGCGTAAACGGTGCAGAGTCATCTCCGAGCAGGCGAGGGGGGAGATGGATGCCAGGAGCGTATTAGCATGACAAAGGGACGCTGGGACGCCTTCTCCTCGCTTCTGCTTCCACGCCGCGGCGAGGGGCCGCCGCCTCTCAATTCAAATGCGATGGGCGTATATGCTAATATTCCGATCTGCTGCTAAGCGTTAATGCATTATCAGACAGCGCCGTGTCGTCGTCGTCGATGTCTTTGTCATCAGCGATGCCAAGTTGTAAATCGTATTTTGTGGAATTTCTCTTTGATATCTTTGGTTTCGTTTCGCACGACGATCGCACACGATGATGGAATTGATAATATCGAGCAAAACGAAGAGTAATAATACAAGTAAATATGTTTGTATAAAATGATTGAAATGCGTTTTTGATATTCTTTTTTGTAATAGTGATAATAATAATAATAATAATAATAATAATTGTTTTATGAGTTTCGATCGAATAAGCTACGTTCAACAAGTGTAATGAAAAGATCATTTTCACCGTGTACAATAGAACTCGTATCTTCTAAGCCGAAACCTGCTGTTCACTTTCGAAACTTCTCGACGAAACAATGCATCATACGTTACTAAACCGAACTCGTCTCGGTACGGTGTTCAAAGTTTCGCAACCTAGCACTTTCTCACGACTTCCTTCAACCCTCTATAATCGGCTCGACTTTTCGATATTCATTCTCGTAAAGGCAATTTCTTACTTTCGTATCTATGCCGTAATAGCTTTTCACTTTGTTTCTCTTTCTTATATGGTATTACTTTCGTAATACTTAAGATTCAAATGTTCCCTATACAATTTTAAATTACGTCCCTTTTTATCGTTACAAGAAATCATTGCATTTCAAAGTCACAAATAAAATTTCGATTACGGATGAGCTCATCTTTCTTGAAAATGCACTATGCACTACGTTCTTCCAGGAATCGTGTGTGTCACTTGTCTGGAATTTAGCATAGGTCAGTTAGACGAGGTGCGAGCGAGAGATCCAAGTCAAGTATATACGAAGATAGTAAACGAGTAAAAAAAATTACCTTTTTCTTTATACGTCGATAACTCGAGAATCGCAAGTCATATCGAGATAAATGAAAAACCGTTTTAAAGAGCAAGGTTTCACGGTTCTAACGATCCTTTATTCGTTAACCTAAGCTCACTATATTCGGAGCTATAGCGGTTCAAAGTTTTTCTAATTTTAATAGGATTAAACGGAGTTGAATTACGTGACAAACGTGCGAGGAAGAGATCCGTCAAGTACGAGGATAATTAAAAAAAATTATCTTTTTCTTTATACGTCGATAACTCGGAAACCGCAAGTCGTATCGAGATAAATAAAAAACCGTTTTAAAGAGCAAGGTTTCGCGCTTCTAACGATCACTTGTTCGTTAATATAAGTTCACTATTTTCGGAGCTATAGCGGTTTCAAATTTTTCTTAATTTCAATAGGATTAAACAGAGTTCAACTATGCGAGAAATATGTTCATTTCCAGTAGAATATTACTTATATCTAACAAACGATCTAAATCGATTTAAAGAAACTTTGTTGATCAATACTAAATATTGGATCATTCTTTAATCTATTCACTATTTCACTTGTGTATGCCGATTGATCGAATGGATCCGCGTTTGCATGAAAACCCGCAATCTAATCATCGCACACGCGCACGGAAACCACAACAGTTGCTGCAACCCATCGAACTATTCCTCCGCCTAATCGTTGCACAGGTGAATTTGCACAGGGATCGAGGTGTTTTCTCGCGATTCCACGAATTCCCACGTGGCGAGGCGCAACATTTTCCAACATCGCCACGGAGGATGAGAAACTCGGCTCGTAAGGTCGCGATCCACCATTATTCTGGAGCCCGCAGAGAGACATTTAACCCGCAACATCGATGCATCATTAATCGTTAAGCGATACCTCCATACTTGATTCAGATTTGACGCGTATAAGTGAATTTATCTACAATTGTTAGATAACAATTGAACAAGTTTTGTTTTTAACACTGTCAAATAGCAATGATGGATACATTGCATCATCACGATTGTATCGATTGTAATTAAATATATTTGTTGCGTAAATGTTATCATAGAGATTGTCGTCATTTTGGGGGAAAAAAAATTCTGCAAATCTCTGTGAAAGAAATTTATATATGAATTATATTATTTTAAGAATAGATACTCAAATTTTACTTCGAATTTCTTCTTAGAAGGAAAACGAAAAAAAAAAAAAATGGAAAGTTGAAAGTCTCGAATGTGCCTTGTCGAAAGTGGTTGCCACATCGAACATCTGATGTCGCGTACCGATGATTAAAAGGCAATTACTGGATACGCAGTGGATGGTGAACGAAGCGCTTATTTTTATCTTCGAGCCATGTATGTAACAAGTTTAATCACCGACGATAGTGTTTAATAACTCGATGCACTTTAAGTGTAAATTAGAAGTTAAACAGGGGAACGTGGTAATTGCAGGTATGCTATCGCGTCGTATCGGATTTCGTGTCGCATTCGTCAAACGTCCTTCGTATGTAATTAATTTTCCACGGCTGAACCGCTGCGTATATAAATTCGTATCAGGATTAACAAGAATTTGCATCGATGACAAAATGATTTTTCTTTTTTTCTTTTTTTTTTCGACGCGAGAATAATACCAATCAAATTGTAAATATAAACTTATACATTTGAAGAGTTGTACTATTAGCCACGATGTGTGCATTTTTGTACATGTGCATTACATCATTTCGGTTCAATTATAATTTCAAAATTAGTATTTTTAAAGAATCGAAACCACAATCCCTTGGATAATAATAATAATTCTCAATGTTTCCATCGATTCTTTCATTACTTTCATTACTCTGATCTAACACTCGCCAATTAGAAGAAAGAAAAAAAGTTGAAAAATCCAGAAAAAAACAACAGTTTTCTCACGTTTTCTTAAGAAATATTCGACCTCCACCTCTACCAGCCTCGACCAATCTTCGTCATCCTCGCTGTCCGGAACATCAACCGTCCACAAAGTTATCCGAGAAATCCCGTAGAAACGGCGTCACCGTTGCATCGCGTGTAATTATCCCGCGTAAGGAAGGGAAAAAAAGAACAGAAAAAAGATCGTCTCGTCGTTCCTTCCCGCTCGAGGAATCGATTACTTTTTTTTTTCTCGTTTCGAGCCGCTTATCGTTGACGCGCTCGTTCCTCGCGGATCGTCGAAGGTCGGATCGTCATCATCGATCCATCGCTCGGGATCGATTAATTGTTCACGGGTTATCGGGACGAGCGCATCTGCGATGGGTGGTTTCGCGCTATGAATTGTGAGGTTTTCTTCGCCGATCACGCGTTAGAAAAATTTCTTTTTCTTCTCGTGGCAAATTCGTCGATGAGAATTTATCAATTCCTGCTTGCGATTATTATTTATTTAAATGTTTAAATAGATAAAAATATCATATAGGGTAGAACTTTCGAATTTGTTCAAGGACTCGTATTTTTGTCTTCTATAGATATATATTTTAGAGAGATACATTCTCGTGGAAAATTGTCATTCGTCGATGAGAATTTATCAATTTTTGTTTATGATTATTTTATTTAATTATTTAAATAAAAAAAAATATTATATAGGATAGAATTTTTGAATCTGTTTAAGGACTCGTTTTTTTATCTAATCTATACTCGAATATTTATTTAATTATAAATAATTATATTTTAAAGAGATGTTACATTCTTATGGTATTTTATTTAAAATTATTCGATTAAGAAAAATTGTTTGAATCTGTTCGAGAATTCATACTTTTTAATCAATATTTACGTCTAACCTATACTTGTCATATTTATTTTGAATTTATATCTTCTAATACGATTATTTTATTTAATTATTTAAATAGATAAAAAACATTATATAGGATCTGTTTAAGGACTCGTATTTTTGTCTAGCTTATATTTGTTTAATTATAAATAATTATACTTTAAAGAGACGTTACATTCTCGTGGTATTGTTATTTAAAATTATTCAATTTTTTAAATAATATTATAGGAAAAAATTTTTGAATTTGTTTGAGAATTTTTTAATCGCCTATACTTGTCGTATTCTGAATTTATATCTCCTGATTATTAAAATTATAATTATTTAAATATATAAAAAATATTATATAGGATTTGAATCTGTTTAAGAATTCTGTCTATATTCGACATACGAGTATTTATTTAATTAATTAATTATAAAAAATTCCATTTTAAAAAATATGTTACATTCTCAAGTGATAAATTGCACTTTATCTAAAATTATTCAATTTTTTAAACAATATATTATAGGGGAAAATTTTTAATTAAATAAACGCATGTTTCGAGTTCCAAGTACTTGCCAATAAATAAATAATTCCTTGCTTATAAATAATACTTTTTTACAATCTTTTCAAAAATTATCCATCGTATTTACATACTACTATCACTAGATGCTCTACCCGTTAAATTAATCTTCTCTTCGATCCTTTAATAGAACCACGTTATTTCTGCGAGCAGCATTAATTATCATTGAACACAGCGCGCGTTAAATGGCGAGGAATGTCCAAGGCGGGTCGGAGAGGAGAGGCCCCCGTTTTGCCTGCTAGTCGAAAGGTTAATTAGCAAATAAATAATTATAACGGCGCGAGATTAAATCAACCGGTTCGTGTCAGCAACCGGTGGAAAGCGAACCTCGTGACCCGGCGAAATAGCACAAGCGTGAATGAACAAACCTCCGTCGCGTGGGTGTGCCCCGTCCAGATTTTCGAACAAACTCCTTTTTCAAAAAATTAATTTTCAAAAAATTAAAAAGTTTAAAAAATATATATATATAGATGAACGATTCTCAATCCAACCGAAATCAAAAATAAAATTAAAATAAAAGAATCATCCAACCAGAGATTGAAAAAACGATCGTTTATAACTGATCTCACAATCTTTCAACTCTCGAACTTCAAAAAGAAACTCCTCCGATCTCACGAAACCTTTCAACTTTCCAAAGCCAAAAAACGATCCCCCCAAAAGGATTGGAGAGAGGCGGTGGAGAACGGTGGGTTTTCCATCGGGTTATCAAAGGCTGGAGATGGCCAGCGGCGCGGGAACAACGGCCCCCTCCACGATCAGATAACACGAGGGAAGAGCGGTGAGACAAAGGAGTGCATTAGCCAACCGGCCGCTAATTAACCGATCTTCCATTTTCGAGGATAGGCGTGACTCTTTCAACGTGATGACAAATCCCGCATAAATTACGAGCATGCCAAGGACGGACGTGATCGGTCACGCCTTCGCCGGCATTCGCCGATACACATCCTCCCGTGTTGCGCAACAACACGGTTATCCCAGTTTTCAGCCGAGTCTCACGTTGGATCACGGAGCTCTCATAGTGGAAATGGAAACGATTAACGCGCTGAAGATCGTTAAGATAAGACATTGGAAATCGTTAGTTTAATTTAGATAACGAACGGTTAAAGATTTCTTCTTTATCGATCTCGAAAGTTCTTGCTCACCAAAATCTTCTCATCCCCCACCTTCGTCGATCTGCCGCTAGCAGCGCCCCTAGCGGATTAGTACCGTGTTGGAATCGGAAATTAACACATCTCGCTTACCTGAAACAGAAATGAATTCAAACAGAGGTTAGAAAATGATTACTCGTATAGATAATATAGATTTATTTCGTTTAGAAAATGATCAAAAAGAAAAAGAAACTAAGAAAGCTAAGAAATAATCGCTTCGGTTGAACCGCGCGTGGCCGCAGGTAAATCGCAGGCTGGTGAAATCGGTCGACGATCGTCGCCACGAGAAGAAAGGGACACTTGTCGCCCCCGTGAAAGGGACACGCGCTCGAATCGTTTCGGTGGAGTGGCCACGCACAAGTGTAGTATACCTGGACAGGTGACACTTCTCCCCGGTGACAAGTCTCGACAAGCCTCCTTCCCTCCCTCGTCGAAAGCCGATTCGGGCCGAGTCACCGGTCCCTCGTTGTGAACACCGGTCGGTGACATCACGTGCACGTCAACGATCCGCAAAAGCGTAACAGGATTAGCTGTTAGTAGGGGGAGTCGGGACAACGGTGCGACGACACTGCCCCGGAATGACAGTTCGAAGGGAAGATTACGGGGATTCGAGGAGGGACGGTTTGTTTGCCATTGTCAATGCGATCTCTCGACTCGACTTTTTCACCTTTTTTTCTGGGAGAGGAGTCTGATGTGGAATGGATATGGTTTGCTCTAATGCTTCTTCTTAGTCTTGATTATTATTATTATTATTATTATTATTATTATTATTATTATTATTATTATTATTATTATGTTTTTTAAATATATTTTTCGAGCTTGTAAGAAGAGTTTCGAATATAATAATTGGGTTTTGAATATAATAATAGGTATTTATAGCGTCCGTTGAAAATGGAACTTTACAGTTTTGAAGAAAATTTTGATTCTCTCTCGTTCGAGTTAAATTCGAAATTATTTGTTTGAATGAATTGTCATCGTAATAACTTTGGGATGGCTTTCGAATTGTGCGACAATTTGGAATTTTTAAATATAATAATCGGTGTTTTAGCGTCCGTTGAAAATGGAACTTTAGAGTTTTGAAGAAAATTTTGGCTCTCTCTCGCTCGAGTTAAATTCGAAATTATTTGTTTGAATGAACTCTCATCGTAGGAAGATCTTTGGGGATTTTTAAATATGACAATTATTTTAATTTGAAAATTGAAAATGAACTTTAAAGAAAATTTTGACTTTCTTTCGCTTAAATTAAATTCGAAATTATTTGTTTGGATGAACTCTCGATAGCTTTGGGGTGGCTTTTGAATTGTGCGACAATTTAGAATTTTTAAATATAATAATCGGTATTTTAGCATTGAAAATGGAACTTTAGAGTGAGCTCTTTGAAGAATATTTTGATTTTCTCTCATTCGAGTTTGAAATTATTTGTTTGGATGAACTCCTATTGTAAAGGGAATTTTTAAATATGACAATGGATGTTTTGTTGAAAATGAACTTTAAAGAAAATTCTGACTTTCTTTCGTTTAAGTTAAATTCGAAATTATTTGTTTGGATGAACTCTCAATAGCTTTCGAATTGTACGACAATTTGGAATTTTTAAATATAATAATCGGTATTTTAGCGTCCGTTGAAAATGGAACTTTAGAATGAGCTTTGAAGAAAATTTTGATTCTTTTTCGTTCGAGTTAAATTCGAAATTATTTGTTTGAATGAATTGTCATCGTAATAGCTTTGGGATGGCTTTCGAATTGTGCGACAATTTGGAATTTTTAAATATAATAATCGGTGTACCTTTGGAGATTTTTAAATATGACAATGATGTTTTAATCTGTTGAAAATGAACTTTAAAGAAAATTCTGACTTTCTTTCGCTTAAGTTAAATTCGAAATTATTTGTTTGAATAAACTCTAAAACTGCGGAGTGACTTTTAAATTGTAATTGATAATTTGAAATTTTGAAATAACGGATGTTTCTTGAAAATGAACTTTAAAAAAAATTCTGCCTCGTTTCTTCTCTTTTCTTCGCTCGAATTAAATATTCATTCGGACTGTACTCGAAATGTATAATAATTCAATTTTCAAAATTAAATTTTCCTGCGATTATTCTTGTCCTTTCCCCAAAGAATTCCTAATCCAATTATCCGAAACGCGATCCAAAAAAAAAAAAAAAAAAAAATTCAAAACGCACGCCTTTGCGCAATCCGCGCAAAAATAAACCCATTGTTGCCCACGTCCACGGGCAAAAGTCTCCGCTTTCCGACGTCTTCCGTCTCCATTCGTTTCGCCAAATTATCCGTGAATCGCAGGTAGAGATCTTTTTTCCCAACCAAAGATCTCATCGCCCGCTCTAAGCGGATAATTATTCCCCCACGTTGAATGATTCTTGTTGAAAAACTTCTTCTTTCCGCCTCCAGTTGCCGTTTTCACTGTCGAGGAAATACGCTGTTTTCGGAGGCCGCGCCGCTCGACCGAGCACGGTTTTCCTTTCGACGAGGGGGAAAGAAAAGCTCGACGATTTTCGAAAGAAAGAAAGGAACAAGTCAGACAGATCTCTACGAACGATTTAAACGGGATAAACTTTTCGCTTCTGAATTTCTAACATTGTAGCTTATAATACGAAATAATACTAATGCAATTTAAAATGATTAAACATAAATATATATCCAATCAAAATTCTTGACCTTTTTTCCTCAATTAAAGAAGAAGATACGTTCCTTGAATAAAATAATTGAAAGAAAGAGGAGAGAGAGAGAGAGAGAGAGAGAGAGAGAGAGAGAGAGAGAGAGAGAGAGAAGAAGAAGAAACTTTTCGAAAAATTCTTCGATCTCTTTTCTTCGAGATAGAGAAAGAAGGGGAAAGAGAAAGAGAGAGAGAGAAAGAGAAAAGAAGAAACTTTTCGATAAATTCTTCGATCTCTTCTCTTCGACATAGAGAAAGAAGGGGAAGGAGAGAGAGAGAGAAAAGAAGAAACTTTTCGAAAAATTCTTCGATCTCTTTTCTTCGACATAGAGAAAGAAGGGGAAGGAGAGAGAAAGAGAAAAGAAGAAACTTTTCGAAAAATTCTTCGATCTTTTCTCGCCGAGAAATCTTCTCTTCGAGATAGAGAAAGAAGAGAAGAAAGAGAAAGAGAGAGAAAAGAAGAAACTTTTCGAAAAATTCTTCGATCTCTTCTCTTCGACATAGAGAAAGAAGGGGAAGGAGAGAGAGAGAGAAAAGAAGAAACTTTTCGAAAAATTCTTCGATCTCTTCTCGTCGAGATAGAGAAAGAAGGGGAAAGAGAAGAAAGAGAAAGAGAGAGAGAGAGAAGGAGACAAGAATCAGAATATTCGATTATCGCCACCGTGAAAAGAAAAAAGCACACTGTAACCGGCCATCCCTTTATCCTCCTATAATATTATCCTAAACGGAGCAGCGAAACGTTCCAACCGAACACCATCCATCAAACTAGAGAAGAGGGCCGATGCTTGCAAGGAGAGACAGAGAATATATATACATATATATATTTCTTCGGGGGCATCCGTAATCACGAGGCTTTTATTTAAGCGGGATGACGAGGCTGTATATATGGAAAAAGCGGGAGGGGAGAAGAAACGGATCGTGAAATCCAGGATGGGAAGAAGGGCCGACAATTAACTTAAACGAAGCGGGACCGAGTACTTTGTCGCGCTTTCCGATCCGTCGTTTCGAGATCTGCTCCTCTCTCGGGGGCTCCTACCTTTTTCACGAGAGGGGACGATGGAAGGGAAGATGGATACTTTGACGAGGTTAAATTGATCGATTATTATTGTTATTATTATTATTATTATTATTATTATTGAAACAAATAGAAGTCGTTTTCGAGTTGTTGTTGATGGATGATATAATTGTGAAAATTTGCGATCGATATTATCGAGGATAATTAAATGAATAATTTTTTCTCTCGAGTTTCGATGGCAAATTGCGCACAAATTTCCGAGAGAGATCCCCGTATGAAAACGAAATAATATATCATCAACATCTTTTCCTTTCCCTTTTTTAATAATTCTTATATAAATATTACAGCGAAGCTATAATATACACGCTTAATAACAATTTTTTTGAAAACTTGAAGGGAGAGGGGGGGGGGGGAGGGCAAATTAATCCATAATTTAGTACCCGTAGTCGGTTCCCCGTAGTGGAACTTTTTAACTTTATAAACTTTTTTATTCTACATGTTATACCTGCACTACAATTAACCCGTGGAGCCGATTAAGAGCCGAATTATTCGTTATTAAACGCGCTCATCAGCTCAACACGGAGGAATATGCTTGGATGAAATTGGATTTGATGCGAGAGTTAAACGAGGGTATCGATTGCCTAAAAAGATTAAGTTTAATTCAACTTCCTCCTTTCATTCATTCAATTTAACGGATATTTTATTATCATCTATCGAATTTGTTTTCAATAATAAATATAATTAATCTTTAAATATAAAGATTTACATCCCGAGATATATGAACAACAATTTTCCCCCAATTTTTTAAATTTTGAAACGATTTCTATTACGTCTCTCTCTCTCGAAGTGGAGATATTTTTCATCCATTCCCAAATTCAAACTTGTACATGCAGAAGGGGTTAAGATCTTCACCAACTTGTTTAATCGAGGGGCGTCTGTTTTTCCCTCTCCTGTTTTCGAGGCGAGGCGGCCATCGGATCGGATCTGAAAATTTTAAAAGGTAAAAACGTTCCGGCCTTTATCCAACGGAGTCGATCAGTTCCAAGGATCGAAGGGCACATATTGATTTCGATAACGATCGATCCTCTCCCCTCCCCTCGACTCGACTTCTTGCGCCCTCCGCGCAATCGTGACTCAATTTAGATGAATACGGATGATACGAGTGGCGGCAACCTCGTCCGTGGTGGTGGATCGTTGCGATGAGAGGATCTATGAGAATTACGAGGGGGTGTCGATGTCGAAACCGATTCGATCTCGGAGAACGCTGCTTTCGTTCTTCTTTACTTCACCAAGATATCCAGATGTGTATTATATTTCTTCAAGATATCCAGATATACAGATTAAGCTAATCTTAAGATTAATAACGATTCTCTGGTGGATTTTGTTAATGTAGGAGCTTGAACGAATTTGTTCAAAGGAAAAGATTTAACTAAGAGTCGAATTGAATGAAAAGGAGAAAGAGAAAAGATATCGATCGAGGTTAAACATTCGAAAGAGGATGGAAACGAATTTGTTCAAAGGAAAAGATTTAACTAAGAGTCGAATTGAATGAAAAAGAGAAAGAGAAAAGATATCGATCGAGGTTAAACATTCGAAAGAGGATGGAAATGAATTTGTTCAAAGGAAAAGATTTAACTAAGAGTCGAATTGAATGAAAAAGAGAAAGAGAAAAGATATCGATCGAGGTTAAACATTCGAAAGAGGATGGAAACGAATTTGTTCAAAGGAAAAGATTTAACTAAGAGTCGAATTGAATGAAAAAGAGAAAGAGAAAAGATATCGATCGAGGTTAAACATTCGAAAGAGGATGGAAATGAATTTGTTCAAACGAAAAAATTTAAGTTTCGCAAAAAATGAAAAGTTTCGAATTGAATGAAAAAGAAAAAGAGAAAAGATATTGATCGAGGTTAAACATTCGAAAGAGGAGGATGGAAACGAATTTGTTCAAAGGAAAAAATTTAAGTTTCGCTAAGAGTCGAATTGAATGAAAAAGAGAAAGAAAAAAGAAAGAAGATAGAGGATGAAAACGAATTTGTTCAAAGAAACGAAAAATTTTAACTTTCGCTAAGAATAAAAAGTTTCGAATTGATTTCGATAACGAAATGAATGAAAAAGAAAAAGAAAAAAGATATCGATCGAGATTAAACATTCGAGGGGGGAGGATGGAAACGAATTTGTTCAAAGAAACGAAAAATTTTAACTTTCGCTAAGAGTCGAATTGAATGAAAAAGAGAAAGAAAAAAGAAAGAGGAGGATGGAAACGAATTTGTTCAAAGGAAAAAATTTAAGTTTCGCTAAGAATGAAAAGTTTCGAATTGAATGAAAAAGAGAAAGAGAAAAGATATTGATCGAGGTTAAACATTCGAAAGAGGAGGATGGAAACGAATTTGTTCAAAGGAAAAATTTTAACTTTCGCTAAGAGTCGAATTGAATGAAAAAGAGAAAGAAAAAAGAAAGAGGAGGATGGAAACGAATTTGTTCAAACGAAAAAATTTAAGTTTCGCAAAAAATGAAAAGTTTCGAATTGAATGAAAAAGAAAAAGAAAAAAGATATCGATCGAGATTAAACATTCGAGGGGGGAGGATGGAAACGAATTTATTCAAAGAAACGAAAAAATTTAAGTTTCGCTAAGAGTCGAATTGAATGAAAAAGAGAAAGAAAAAAGAAAGAGGAGGATGGAAACGAATTTGTTCAAAGAAACGAAAAATTTTAACTTTCGCTAAGAATAAAAAGTTTCGAATTGATTTCGATAACGAAATGAATGAAAAAGAAAAAGAGAAAAAATATCGATCGAGATTAAACATTCGAAAGAGGAGGATGGAAACGAATTTGTTCAAAGGAAAAAATTTAAGTTTCGCTAAGAATGAAAAGTTTCGAATTGAACGAAAAAGAGAAAGAGAAAAGATCGAGGTTAAACATTCGAAAGAGAAGAGAAAAGATATCGATCGAGGTTAAACATTCGAAAGAGGAGGATGGAAACGAATTTGTTCAAAGAAACGAAAAATTTTAACTTTCGCTAAGAGTCGAATTGAAAGAAAAAGAGAAAGAAAAAAGAAAGAAGATGGAGAATAAAAACGAATTTGTTCAAAGAAACGAAAAAATTTAAGTTTCGCTAAGAGTCGAATTGAATGAAAAAGAAAAAAGATATCGATCGAGGTTAAACATTCGAAAGAGGAGGATGGAAATGGAAAATCGCTTTGCGGTGTTTCGATTGAATCGATCTCTGAGGGGTCGAATGAAAGTCGAGGTTGAAAGCGGTGAATATTCCAGTCTTACGAGGATGACGTTAATGGGTGGATAGATGCTCGATACTTGGACCTGTTCTTCTGGAACCGTCCACGTTGCTGCTCGGCCAATTATCAATCGATATTCAAGATTTTACCAATATTGTTCGAATTATCGATTTCCTTCTGATTACTGATTCATAGATTGCGAAATTCTTCGATCCATTTTTAAAGCTTCGCGTGGAATGGAACAACTCTAAACAATTCCTTATCCCGAATGTTCGGTGATTTTATTCAAGGTTGTTAGATTTATCGATTTCCTTCTGATTATCGATTCAAAGATTGCGAAAGAACGATTGACGAAATTGCGAAATTCTTCGATTTTTTTTGAACGAGTTTCGCGTCTTCGAAATTAGATGAATAAGAAAATCGTTCGCGAAAAATTCGATAAGTTCGATGATTTTATCAACGTTGTTTCACGCTTAGATTTATCGATTTTTTTCTGATTATTCGATTCATGAAAAAAAAAAAAAGAACGATTGACGAAATTGCGAGATTCTTCGATCTTTTTCGAACGATTTCGAAATTAGATGAACGGCGATGAATAAGAAAATCGTTCGCGAAAAATTCGATAAAGTGTTCGATGATTTTATCAACGTTGTTTCACGCTTAGATTTATCGATTTTTTTCTGATTATTCGATTCATGGAAAAAAAAAAAAAAAAAAAAAAAACGATTGACGAAATTGCGAAATTCTTCGATTTTTTTCGAGCGAGTTTCGCGTCTTCGAAATTAGATGAACGGCGATGAATGAGAAAATTGTTCGCGAAAAATTCGATAAGGTGTTCGATGATTTTATCAACGTTGTTTCACGCTTAGATTTATTTAAATATATTTATTTTTCTGATTATTCGATTCATGGAAAAAAAAAAAAAAAAAAAACGATTGACGAAATTGCGAGATTCTTCGATCCAATTTCTTCGAACGAGTTTCGCGTCTTCGAAATTAGATGAATAAGAAAATCGTTTGCGAAAAATTCGATAAATTCGATGATTTTATCAACGTTGTTTCACGCTTAGATTTATCGATTTTTTTCTGATTATTCGATTCATGGAAAAAAAAAAAAAAAAAAGAACGATTGACGAAATTGCGAGATTCTTCGATCCAATTTCTTCGAACGAGTTTTTAAAGGTTCGCGTGGAATGGAACAATTCCTAAACAACTCCTAATTTAATAATTCCTAAACAATTTCTAACAATTTTTAAACAATTCTTTATCCAGAATGTTCGATGATTTTATCAATATTGTTCCACGCTTAGATTTATCGATTTCCTTTCGTGTCTTCGAAATTAGATGAACGATGATGAATGAGAAAATTGTTCGCGAAAAATTCGATAAGTTCGATGATTTTATCAACGTTGTTTCACGCTTAGATTTATCGATTTTCTTCTGATTATTCGATTCATAAATGGCGAAAGAACGAAATTGCGAAATTCTTCGATCCAATTTTTTCGAACGAATTTCGTGTCTTAATTTATTTAAATTAGATGAACGGCGATTAATGAAATTATGAAATTCTTCGAACTTTCGAAGTTTTTAAAGCTTCGCATGGAATGGAACAACTCTAAACAACTCCTAATTTTTAATTTAATAATTTAATTTTTAATTTAATAATTCCTAAACGGAATAATTCCTAAACAATTCCTAACAATTTCTAAGCAATTCTTTATCCCGAATGATTTTATCAATGGTTCGATTTATCGACTTCCTTCTGATTCGTAAATGGCGAAAGAACGAAATTGCGAAATTCTTCGATCCAATTTTTTCGAACGAGTTTCGCGTCTTCGAAATTAGATGAACGAGAAAATCGTTGGCGAAAAATTCGATAAATTCGATGATTTTATCAATATTATTTCACGCTTAGATTTATCGATTTTTTCCTGATTATTCGATTCATAGATAGGGAAAGAATGATCGATATATTTACAATTACGAAATTGTTCGAACGAGTTTTTAAAGCTTCGCGTGGAACGAAACAATTCCTTATCCCGGATCACGTGTCTTCGAAATTAGAAATGAAGGAGAAAATTCGATAAGGTGTTCGGTGACCCGGATCGGGGCCACTTCGAACATACGAGAAATCGATTTCGACCGATGGACGAGGGTCGAAGGATTACAGTCTACTTCACTTGAGCGGGCAACTCTCGAACAGATGTTTAATATTCTGGTGTGCACGACACGGTGGGAATCGGATAGCGATCGAATCCGAACCTGTTTTAATTCGCGGATAATATTCCATTGGAAATCGCGTTATCGTTAACCCGTAATCTAAATTTCAATTTCAAGTATTCGTCAGAGAATTATTTTAATCGTCGATCGGGATACATTTTATAATACAATTATTATATCGTCGATTTCAACGAAGAGTAATCAAATCTTCCGATCCAGCAATCCAACGAAAATTTCTTTCCAATATTCGAGTGATGAATATTGATGCGATCGTTTATACGAATTTAAATTCCCATCGTCCAAGAAAATATACATTTTCACCACCAGTGTAGTGAAAGAAATTTCCACATTTTTTCTTCTCCTTCTTCTTCTTAAAAATCATCTGTTATAGAATTTAAAGTTCGCTGAAAATTTTATATGTGACATTAATATACTATTTTCATACTTGGTAGCTATTTGTTTCTCTTCGATATTTCGATAAATGTTTTTTGTAAACATATATATATATATTTTATTTATTTTATTTATTTATTTATTTATTTATCATTTTATTGATATATAATTTTATTTTATTTATTGTTTTCCAGTGCCCAGTCAACGTCGTCAATACTCCTTCCAACGTTCGTACGTCGCAAGATGAGGGGTTAAACAAGAAGAATCCGTCGGTCGAATCGATTATTATTTCGGCTTTCGATCCGAAATGGGGATGGGCTCCGAATCAAATTTCCATCCTTAATTGGTTGCTGGCCTGGTGGACGCCGCCGCGATTCGTAAAAAGGACTATGTCACATCCCCCGCGGTAATTCAAATCTCATTATATTGGGCCGCGGTTTGCGGTTTTCGCGCAGCGGTTCTCATCCATCCACGATATAAGCTAGTTAAATAAATATAATAAATTCTAAGAAACAATAAGTTATTAAAAAAAATTATTATTATTAAAAAATTACGTTATTATTAAAAAATAAAATAAAATAACATTATTATTGAAAAATCAAATAAATGTATTTATTATTATATTTGAAATTTTTATATCATACAAATTTAATGTTAAAACTATAAATTTTCCATTAAATATTTCAATTATATTTCTTCTCAAAATAAACTTCATAATTAAATATTAATACAATTAATTTTAAATAAATTTTTATTATAAATAAAATTTATAAATATAAATGATATATAAAATATACCATACTTATTTCCTATTAATTTATATTTTATAACAAAAAATTAATCCTAGAAATATTATTTTAAATATTATAAATTTACATACTAATATTAACTTAATTTTCCATAAATTATCCTTAAAATTATTATAATCGATATAGATCAATTTATAATTAAATACTTCACTTTTATAAATTACATTAACCATATTAAATATTTATTTATTAATTCCTTCTTAAAAATTCCAACTTTCCCCTACTTTTTCGAAATTTATCGCATTATCCTGGACAAGACAATACCTCGAGATATACGTTTCTATCTGCCAAAAATTTCAATCCCCCCCTCTCTCTCTCTCTCTCCTTAAAAATCTCTGAAAAGCTCTGCGTTTCAAAAAAAATCCCTAAAGATCGCGAAGGAATATTACCTCTTGTAAAAAAAATCGGCGGAAGCAACCCCCCTCCTCCTCCTCCTCCTCTCACACCTGTCCTCCCTCCCTCCCTCCCTCCATGAGAGACCCTGCCTCCCATCCATCCCATCCTACTCTCCCGTTATTGGTCAATCAACTCCGGGATCACGTATAACGACAATACGAATTACGGCCCTGCCTTCGAGGATTACAGCGAGGCAAGCGAGTATTCCAACGTATCCCGAACGTCTCGCGAACGACCGAAAAACGAAGAGAGAGAGGGAGAGAGAGGGAGAGAGAGGGAGAGAGGGGGCCCAATCTCGCGAAATTTCTTGCCGAATGATGTAATTTCCCGCGCGACCCGTCGTTCACGGGATTCGTCGAATTCCGATCCGACGGTAATGGAGGGAGGATCGCTGAGTGGCAACCCGCCTGGCATCCGGCCTCCCGGTTATTTAAATTGCACCGGGCTCCGAGTGTTTGCGAGTTTTTAACGATCCGCTGCGATGGATCAGCACGAGGGAGGAGGGGGGAGGGGGGAGGAGGGGGGAGGAGGAATTCTTCCTTGGTTCCTTGGTGGCGGGCGGATCGTTCGAAAAATCGCGCGGTTGGAAACAGGTGTGGGGGAGGAGGGGGAAGAGGGGGAGGGGGAGGGGGAAGGAGTATGTGTTAATTAGGAGAGGGAGGGGATTCCCCGTGCGGGAAATTGGATTTTTGGACTTGTTTTGTTTGCAGTCTTTCGGTGAGTGGGAGGGAAGGAAGGAAGGGGGTGGGTTTTTGGGGGAGGGTTTGAAATGGAATTTCGCGAGGGTTTAAAATTTGGATATGTAATTGTGTATATGTATATGTATATGTATATATTATATATATATGTATATAGAAATGTTTGAATAATTGGATTGATCCCGATTTTGAAAAAAAAGAATCTACGATTCTTGATCGATAAAATTCTGATGATTTTATGAAGTGTTTATGAGAAATCGATTCTTATGCGTTCTGATTTCTTCTCAGATCTTATTCTTTCGACAAGTAAAAGGAATATAATGCGAATTCAATATTTCTTTATTTTTTTTTTTTGATAACACGCGAATGAAATGGTTAGATCTTTGAAATTTAAATTTACGATTCTTGATCGATAAAATTCCGATGATTCTATGAAGTGAATAAGAAATCGATTCTTATGTAGATATTTCGAGCGTTGATTCCTTATTGCACATCTTATTTCCGACAACAAGTATAAAATAATATATATAATATGATAAATAATAGAATAATAATAATAAAATAATATATATAAATATAATATAAGAAATATATATATATTTATTTTTACTTGACACTTTAATATAACACACGATGAAACGAATCTTTGAAACCTATCAGATCTTTGAAACCTAAATCTACGATTCTTGCGTGATCGATTTGTGTTAAAAAAAGGTTTGGTCAACAATCTACGTTAGATCTTTGAAACCTAAATCTATTCGATTCTTGTGCGATCGAATTGTTGAAAAGATTGATCGATAAAATTCTGATGATTCTATGAAGTGAATTGGAAACAAAAATCGATTCTTATGTAGGTATTTCGTTGATTCTTCGTGCAGATTCAACGTTTCTTTATTTTTACTTCGTTATTACTTTCGATGAAACGAACAATCGTCAGATCTTTGAAACCTAAATCTACGATTCTTGCGTGATCGATAAAATTTTAATGATACTATGAAGTCAATCGGAATCAGAAATCCATTCTTATGTAGATATTTCGTTGACTTCTTCGTGAAAATTTTATTTTCGACAACAAAATACCTAAATCTACGATTCTTGCGTGATCGATTTGTCGGTTGAAAAAGGTTTGGTCAACAATCTACGTTAGATCTTTGAAACCTAAATCTATTCGATTCTTGTGCGATCGAATTGTTGAAAAGATTGATCGATAAAATTCTGATGATTCTATGAAGTGAATCGAAATCAGAAATCGATTCTTATGTAGATATTTCGTTGACTTTTTCGTGAAAATTTTATTTTCGACAACAAGTATAAGATAAAAGAAATGTATGCAAATCCAATATTTCTTTATTTCTTCGTGCAGATCTTATTTGATCGATAAAATTTTAATGATACTATGAAGTCAATCGGAATCAGAAATCCATTTTTATGTAGGTATTTCGAGCATTGACTTCTTCGTGAAAATTTTATTTTCGACAACGAGTATAAGATAAAAGAAATATATGCAAATCCAATATTTCTTTATTTTTACTTGACTTTTTTTATTACTTTCGATAACACACAATGAAACAAACAATAGTTAAATCTTTGAAACCTAAATCTACGATTCTTGCGCGATCGATTTGTCGGTTGAAAAAGTTTAGGTCAATAAAATTCTGATGATTTCTTATTTTATGAAATGATGTGAATCGAAATGAGAAACAGAAATCAATCCTTTTCTTATGTATATATTTCGAGTGTTGATTCGTATTTCTTCTTATTTCCAACAATTAGTATAAGATAAAAGGAATATATATACAAATCCAACGTTTCTTTATTTTTGATTTCGAACACACACGAAACGAACAATCAAATCTTTGAAACCTAAATCTACGATTCTTGCGTGATCGATAAAATTCTGATGCTACTATGATGTGAATCGAAACAGAAATCAATTCTTTTCTTATGTACGTATTTCGAGTGTTGATTCGTATTTCTTCGTGCAGATTATGCAGATCTTATTTCCAACAATTAATATAAGATAAAAGGAATATATATACAAATCCAACGTTTCTTTATTTTTACCTGATTTCGTTAGATCCAAATCTAACGATTCTTGTGCGTGATCGATTTGTCGGATAAAATTCTGATGATACTATAAAGTGAATCAGAAATCGATTCTTGTGTATGTATTTCTCGCGCAGATTCAACGTTTCTTTATTTTTACTCGACACAACGAGCATATTAATTGGAGAATATAAAACTTTCGGCGAAATCAGAAAAGAAGAGAGAAGGAGAGAAAGAGTTTGGGAATCGGCAGGAGGGAGGAGGAGGAGGTTCGAATTCACAGTCTGCATTTGGCAAATGAAACCTTAACGAGATCGAGTTGGAAAATTGTTGCTCCAGCATGTCCATCCCCCCCTGACGTTCTTCAAAGTGACACGTGCCAGCCGCCCACTTTTGACATCGGCTACATTTCCGCTCGAACAACACACCCCGGGCCATCCTCGACCCCGATTACGTCGCCAACCCCCTCCCTCTCCGTCTCTGTTACCAATCAACAGAGGCATTCCCGCGTAATTGGTTTTTACGTAATGCTAAGCAGCCGGCAATTGCGGATTTGTTTTCCGTCAGGGTGAGCCCGCGATATTCCGATCAAAGCTCTCCGATCTAGAATTAATTAAATACCGGCTACTACAGCGCTTCTTTTCTCTCTTTTCTTCTTTTCTCTCTCTCTCTCTCTCTCTCTCTCTCTCTCCTCTTCTTTCTCTATCTCGAAGAGAAGAGATGGAAGAATTTTTCGAAAAGTTTCTTCTTTTCTCTCTCTCTCTCTCTTCTCTTCTTTCTCTATCTCGAAGAGAAGATCTCTCGGCGAGAAGAGATCGAAGAATTTTTCGAAAAGTTTCTTCTTCTTCTTCTTCTTCTCTCTCTCTCTCTCTC
>NW_025224135.1:3949806-3970828 GCF_014066325.1 Apis laboriosa
TCTCTCTCTTTCCCCTTCTTTCTCTATCTCGGCGAGAAGAGATCGAAGAATTTTTCGAAAAGTTTCTTCTTTTCTCTCTCTTTCTCTTTCCCCTTCTTTCTCTATCTCGGCGAGAAGAAATCGAAAAATTTTTCGAAAAGTTTCTTCTCCTTCTTCTTCTTCTTCTTCTCTTTCTCTCTCTCTCTCTCTCTCTCTCTCTCTCTCTCTCTCTCTCCCCTTCTTTCTCTATCTCGGCGAGAAGAGATCGAAGGAGGAGGGAAATTTTCGAGAAGTTGTTTCTTTCTATAGTAGGACGAAATCGTTGTTAGTTTGGATAATCGGAATATAAGAAAAACTAATAGATCTAGGAAGGGAAAGAAGAAAATTTTACCACTGCTTTGAAAGTTTGAATACGAAATATTTCTCGAAAGTCGAGTGGGACTTTAATTCACTCTGGGGGAATGTTACGTGATAAATATCTCGGGAGTGGGATGAGGGGAGGTGGAGGGAAAAAAGAGGAGAGGAAAAGATGGTGAGGGGACGATAAAATAAAAGCATTGTGTCGTTTGAGGAGCGTTTAAGCCTCTTGGCTCTTCCTGTTCACCCTCGATTCTTCCAGCGATCCCCTCCTGTCGCTTGTTGTCGCAAGCCTTTATTAGCCGCCCCCTCCCCCCCCCCCCACCACGACGACGGCGGGAACAAGGGTGACTTTTTTATTTCCCCACGAGTCGACATCCGTCGATCTTCCACCACTTGTTGCTCCCACTTGTGTCCCCGTCCTGCTCCTTGTCGCGACGAGTCCGCCCCTGCTTTTCTCCCCCTCTCAACCCCTCGGTTAATGCCCGGAATAATATTGTATCTGCAAACGTGTCGCCCTTCTTCGATTTACCTCCCGATTTACAACCTGATACCCCGTAATCCGTCCTGTTTCGACGATTGATTCCATTATTTCTTAATGATACTTTGTGATATTGGTGTTTCATTGTTTTTTTTCTTTTTATGTCGATCTTAATTCTTGGGATAGATTTCTTCTGGATTTGTAAAGTTATCTCTCGGATCTTTATCTTTTATTTCTATTTTTGAAATGTGAAAAAGTTATTGCGTAAAAATTTTTATTCATTATCGCAGCAATAACCAATTAATTATTAAGTATGGAATCAAATATTATATCTACTTCATTTTAAAAAATATATCGATCTTAATATATAATGGGATAGATTTCTTCTCGTAAAATAGAAGATTTGCATTTTTAAAGTTATTTCTCGGATTTTTATTTATGAAAAGTGAAAAATTATTGTAATTAATTATTAAGTATGGAATCAAATATTATATATATTTCATTTTAAAAAATATATCGATTTTAATTCTTAATATATAATGGGGTAGATTTCTTCTCGTAAAATAGAAGATTTGCATTTTTAAAGTTATTTCTCGGATTTTTATTTATGAAAAATGAAAAATTGTTGTAATTAATTATTAACCAATATGGAATCAAACATTATATATATATTTCATTTTAAGAAATATATCGATCTTAATTTTTAATATATAATGGAATAGATTTTTTCTTAGAATGGAAGATTTGTATTTCATAAAGTCATCTCTCGGATCTTTATCTCTTATTTTTATTTTTGAAAAGTGTAATAACCAGCATGGAATCAAACATTATATCTACTTCATTTTAAGAAATACATCGATCTTAATTCTTAATATATAATGGAATAGATTTTTTCTCGTAGAATGGAAAATTTATATTTGCATAAAGTCATCTTTATCTCTTATTTTTATTTATGAAAAGTGAAAAATTGTTGTAATTAATTATTAAGTATGGAATCAAATATTATATCTACTTCATTTTAAAAAATATATCGATCTTAATATATAATGGGGTAGATTTCTTCTCGTAAAATAGAAGATTTGCATTTTTAAAGTTATTTTTCGGATTTTTATTTATGAAAAGTGAAAAATTGTTGTAATTAATTATTAAGTATGGAATCAAATATTATATATATTTCATTTTAAGAAATACATCGATTTTAATTCTTAATATATAATGGGGTAGATTTCTTCTCGTTAAATAGAAGATTTGTACTTTTAAAATTATTTCTCGGATTTTTGTTCATGAAAAATTGTCAGTGAAAAATTGTTGTAATTAATTATTAATCAGCATGGAATCATTCTACTTCATTTTAAAAAATACATCGATCTTAATTCTTAATATATAATGGAATAGATTTTTTCTTAGAATGGAAGATTTGTATTTCATAAAGTCATCTCTCGGATCTTTATCTCTTATTTTTATTTTTGAAAAGTGAAAAATTATTTTAATTAATTATTAAGGATGGAATCAAAAAGCATTATATTCTACTTTTTTAAAAAATACATCGATCTTAATTTTTAATTGAGATAAATTTCTTTTTGCAGGGAATAAAAGATTTATATCGCATAAAGTTATCTCTCGAATTTTTATCTCTTTTCTCTTTTCGTAGTGGATAAAAATCCATAACATTATTTCTTTTTAATTAAAAAAGTCAGCTGTTATATAAAAATCCTATTATCCTTTGCTTAAAACAAAATCATAAAATAATCATCGAAGCAAACATTATATCTACTCCATTTCAAAATATACTAAAATAGTTCAAAGATATATCTTAATCCTTATTTAAAATACATTTCTCCTCTCATAATACATTTGTATTTATTTCAATTCAAAAACTCAACTACTATACAAAAATTCATCCTCTCAGCAATAACCAATTATTAACCACCACCATCGAACGAATATCTACTTCACCAAATATAACCAAGGTTTAAAATATAAACCAAGATCGTCTAATCATTAATCTTCTTAATAAAAAGAAGAAGAAAAAAAGTATCATCGTCATTAACTCGAGTTTGAATGACCCAACTATTAATCTACTGAACTTAATCCTTATTTATTTGTTTCTATTAAAAAAAAAAAAAAAAAAAAGAAAAACCGTAGGAAATTTCTAGGGGAGACAAGTGATCGGTCTCTGAGAAAGATTTCGGCCTGCTTCCGGCGATTGGACGGATGGACGGTGCCGCCTACGGGCTCGTCTACGGATGCACAAAGTATGCGGAGCTGAAACGTAAACGGAGTTCGGGCCGAGCAACCCCCGCGGCGCGACCCCTGTGATCGGCGTTCCGTGTAATCGGCAAGTATGCAGATGATTAAATTTGCAACATCATCGCGGGCAAAGGACCGACGGGGGGGATGCGCCCGCCCCGCTTCCGGCCCGCGGTTCGCCAAAGGAACGTCTTCCGCCTCTGTCGGGATTAAGATTCGCCCCCGTTTCCATTCCGCCTCCCACCGAATCTGTCCGCGAATAAGTCGGATATTATAGAGTAATCACTGAATACGAATCATTGAAACGTCTTATCGAGCTGAAATTTTCTCGAAATCAGCGGAGGAAAAATCGTGGTAATTTTTTTTTTTCTTTTTGGTAAAATTGCTTGGGAAAAAATGGAACGAGAATCGAGTAGATGGGATCGAATATTTATTGAAAGTTTCGATAATTCTTATTTGATAAGAAATTTTTTGAATTAAGGGAACAGGGGTGATTAATGGTGCGAAGCTCGTTTTGTCTATTAGGCTAATAAATTTTTGTGTCTTTAGTCGAAATCAGAGGAGGAAAAATCGTGGTAAGGTAATTTCTTTTTTTTTTTTTTTGGTAAAATTGCTTGGGAAAAAATGGAACGAGAATCGAGTAGGTGAGATCGATTGAAAGTTATCGATTGAAAGTTTCGATAATTTTTATTTGATCAGAAATTTAAGGTTGAGTTTTTGAATTAAGGAAGCAAAGGTGATTAATGATGGTGTGAAGTTATTAAGCTTCGTCTATCAGGTTAATAAATTTTTATGTCTTTAGTCGAAATCAGCGGAAGAAAAATCGTGATAAAATAATTTTTTTTTTTTAAAATTGCTTAGGAAAAAATGGAACGAGAATCGAGTAGATGGGATCGAATATTTATTGAAAGTTTCGATAATTCTTATTTGATAAGAAATTCAAAATTAAGAAATTTTTTATTAAGAATTAAGGGAACAGGGGTAATTAATGATGGTATGAAGCTATTAAGCTTCGTCTATTAGGTTAATAAATTTTCGTGTCTTTGGTCGAAATCAGCGAAGGAAAAATCGTGGTAAGGTAATTTTTTTTTTTTTTTTGGTAAAATTGCTTGGGAAAAAATGGAACGAGAATCGAGTAGGTGAGATCGATTGAAAGTTATCGATTGAAAGTTTCGATAATTTTTATTTGATCAGAAATTTAAGGTTGAGTTTTTGAATTAAGGAAGCAAAGGTGATTAATGATGGTGTGAAGTTATTAAGCTTCGTCTATCAGGTTAATAAATTTTTATGTCTTTAGTCGAAATCAGCGGAAGAAAAATCGTGATAAAATAATTTTTTTTTTTTAAAATTGCTTAGGAAAAAATGGAACGAGAATCGAGTAGATGGGATCGAATATTTATTGAAAGTTTCGATAATTCTTATTTGATAAGAAATTTTTTGAATTAAGGGAACAGGGGTGATTAATGGTGCGAAGCTCGTTTTGTCTATTAGGCTAATAAATTTTTGTAGAGTTGATGGGATCGAATATTTATCGATTGAAAGTTTCGATAATTCTTATTTGATCAGAAATTCAAGATTAAGAAATTTTTTTGAATTAACAGGGGTGATTAATGATGATGTGAAGCTATTAAGCTTTGTCTATCAGGTTAATAAATTTTTATGTCTTTAGTCGAAATCAGAGGAGGAAAAATCGTGATAAGGTAATTTTTTTTTTTTTTTTTTTTTTNTTGCTTGGGAAAAAATGGAACGAAAATCGAGTAGGTGGGATCGAATATTTATCGATTGAAAGTTTCGATAATTTTTATTTGATCAGAAATTCAAGGTTAAGAAATTTTTTTGAATTAACGGGTGATTAATGATGATAAGATTAATGAAGCTATTAAGCTTTGTCTATTAGGATAATAAATTTTTTATGTCTTTGGTCGAAAAAATCGAAGATAAGGTAATTCTTTCCTCTTTTTAAGTAAAATTTGATTCGCTTGGGAAAAAATGGAACGAAAATCGAGTAAGTGGGATCGAACAATTATCGATTGAAAATTTCGATAATTCTTATTTTCTTATTGATCAGAAATTCAAAATTAAGAAATTTTTTGAATTAAGGGAACAGGGGTGATTAATGGTGCGAAGCTCGTTTTCTCTATTAAGCTAATAAATTTTTGTGTCTTTGCTCGAAATCAGCGGAAGAAAAATCGGAGATAAAGTAATTTTTTTTTTTTGGTAAAATTGCTTGGGAAAAAATAGAATGAAAGTCGAGTAGGTGGAATCGAATATTTATCGAAAGTTTCGATAATTCTTATTTGATCAGAAATTCAAAATTGAGAAATTTTTTGAATTAAGGGAACAGGGGTGATTAATGGTGCGAAGCTCGTTTTGTCTTTATACTAATAAATTTTTGTGTCTTTGGAAATCAGGAGGATAAGATAATTTTTTTCTTTTTTTTTTTTGGTAAAATTGCTTGGGAAAAAATGGAATCGAATAAGTGGGATCGATTGAAAGTTTCGACAATTCTTATTTGATCAGAAATTTAAGGTTGAGTTTTTGAATTAAGGGAGCAGGAGTGATTAATGATGGTGTAAAGTTATTAGGCTTCGTCTATTAGGCTAATAAATTTTTGTATCTTTGGAGATCAGCGGAGGATAAGGTAATTCTTTTCTCTTTTTTAGTAAAATCGGTTAGGAAAAAATGGAACGAGAATCGAGTAGGATCGAATTTAAAGTTTCGATAATTCTTATCTAATTCTTATTTGATCAGAAATTCATGGTTAAGAAATTTTTTTGAATTAACAGGGGTGATTAATGATCGAATATTTATCGATTAAAAATTTCTTGTAATAAATTTTCGTGTCTTTGGTCGAAATCATCGGAGGAAAAATCGCTGATAAGATAATTTTTTTTCTTTCCCTTGATAAAATCGTTTTTGGAAAGAATGAAACGAGAATCAAAGCTTCGATAATTCTTATTTGATCAGAAATTCAAAGTTAAAGAGTTTTTGAATTAACAAGGATTATTATGATAAATATTTCTTTCTTTGGTCGAAATCAGCGGAGGAAAAATCGGATGACAGGATAATATCTCGTCACTTCCTTGATAAAACTTGATTCGCTTGGGAAAGAATGGAAGAGTAGACGGGATCGAAATATTCGATAATTCTTATTTGACCAGAAATTTGGGATTAAAAAATTTATGAATCAACGGGAACAATTTTCAAGAAGGAAGTAAGAAGAGCCTAACGATTTAAGAATCGCAGTAAGAGCGACATATGTCCACAAAACTACTCAACGAACTTATTACTTAAATAATTCGACTCGAGCTCTCTTCCAAAAGAGAAAAAGAAAACGAAAAAAAACATCTAAAAATTCATCGATCCGTAATACCGACAGACAGACAGACAGAGAGAGAGAGAGAGAGAGAGAAAGAGAGAGTTCAACAAGGAGCAGTTCGTACGTACTCGAAATCAAAAAACGCGCACCCCCTCTCCAAATATCCCCCCTAACGTCGAACCTAATCATCCTCAACTCAAGATTTTCCCCAACAAGATCCCACCCTTGTCCCTTTGTCCACGCGTCACACCAAATTCCAGGGACACCGTTGCTGCCCACCGACCCCGAAAATATGATATTCTTCAATTCCCCTCCTCCCCTCCTCCCCTCGATTCAAATCCTCGAACGAATCGAAGGAGAGGAAAAGTGAGGAAGAAAGAGGAACCTACTTTCCTAGCCTAGTTTCCCTCTCTCTCTCTCTCTCTCTCTCTCTCTATTATACAGCCAGGTANTCTCTCTCTCTCTCTCTCTCTTTCTATTATACAGCCAGGTATATAACTCGATATATAGCCCGACCAATCACAATATTTTTGACGAGTTACGTCGGCCCATAATGGAAGAAAGGGGGGAGGAGAGGGCGAAATACTTTTCCATCGAGAGAGAGAGAGAGACGAAATACGCGAGATCTCGAACGGCACAATGGGTCCTCCAACCTTCTTCTGAAAAGCACAAAGACACGCGCAGCCCCCCCTCCCCTCCCCCTCCTTTTGCTTATCCCCTGGGCCCCACGCCGGTCGTCCCTCGGGATATGGACGCCGTGGAGCGTGCGTAACGAGCTCATCGGCCCGTGAGTTATGAGGGAAACCGGCGCGATATTAATATTTTGTATCATCCTTGACGAGAGAGAGAGAGAGAGAGAGAGGCTGCCATCCGATGCAACCGCCCCCTCCGGGACCCTACGGTTTCCCTGTTTTCCCCGTCTTTTGTCGTCCGACATGGGGCGGCCCCCGGGCTTAAGAGGCATTCTGCGAGACGAGAGACGCTTTCCTTTGACACTAGCCGGGTTTAAAGGGGGAGGGACGAATCGTTGGGGGGGAGGGAGGGGTTTGCTGTCCCGTTTTCCGGGTAGATAAGGGTTGCGCGATTTTATTTCCACATTTCGTGGGAATATTTATTTAAGCGTGCATTAATTTGGATTATTAAAAGAATAGAAGAAGAAAGAAGAAAGCAATTTTAGTTGAATTGAAAAGGAGCTATTGAAAAATGTGGATGATTACATTATTTTTAAGGTAAGCAATAATTGATTTGGATTAGGATTTTGGATTATTAGAAATGAAGCAATTCTAATTAAAGACAATATTCTTAAATATATATATATAGAGTTATAAATTTTTATTTCTGCAATTATTAAAAATATGGAATAATTCATTGATTCTTAAATCTCTATAATTTGTAATTTTCACGCGACTTTATTTCCTTGGAATATTTATTTAAGCGTGTATTTATTTGGTTATTAAAAAAAAAAGTAATTCTAGCTACTACTGATTAAAGACAATATTCTTAAATTGAAAAGGAGCTATTGAAAAATGTGGATGATTACATTATTTTTAAGGTAAGCAATAATTGATTTGGATTAGGATTTTGGATTATTAAAAATGAAGCAATTCTAGCTAATTAAAGACAATATTCTTAAATATATATATATATAGAGCTATAGATTTTTATTTTTGCAATTATTAAAAATATATGGAATGATTCATTGATTCTTAAATGTTTATAATTTGTAATTTTTATTTATATATATAATTAATTTATATATATATTAATTTGATTGTTGAAAAAAGAAGCAATTCTAGTTGTTGATTAAAGACAATATTCTTAAATTGAAGAGGAGCTATTAAAAATATGGATGATAATATTATTTTTAAGGTAAGCAATAATTGATTTTATTTCCATATTTTGTGGTTATTTAAACGTATATTAGGATTTTGGATTATTAAAAATGAAACAATTCTAACTAATTAAAGACAATATTCTTAAATATATATACAGAGCTATAGATTTTTATTTTTGCAATTATTAAAAATATATGGAATGATTCATTGATTCTTAAATCTTTATAATTTGTAATTTTTATTTATATATATAATTAATTTATATATATTAATTTGGTTATTAAAAGAAGAAGCAATTCTAGTTGAATTGAAAAGGAGCTATTGAAAAATATGGATGATTACATTATTTTTAAGGTAAGCAATAATTGATTCTTAAGTCTCTGTTTATTTAAGCAAGTGTTAGGATTTTGGATTATTAAAAATGAAGCAATTCTAGCTAATTAAAGACAATATTCTTAAATATATAAACAGAGCTATAGATTTTTATTTGTGCAATTATTAAAAATATATGGAATGATTCATTGATTCTTAAATCTTTATAATTTATAATTTTTATTTATATATATAATTAATTTATATATATTAATTTGGTTGTTGAAAAAAAGAAGCAATTCTAGTTGTTGATTAAAGACAATTTTCTTGAAATTGAAAAGCTATTAAAAATATAGATGATAATATTATTTTTAAGGTAAGCAATAATTGATTCTTAAGTCTCTGTAATCTTTATTTTCACGCGATAAGGGTTGTGCGATTTTATTTCCATATTTCATGGGAATATTTATTTAAATGTAGGGATGCATTATATTAGGATTTAGTTATTAAAGAAGAAGCAATTCCAGCTAATTAAAGACAATATTCTTAAATTAAAAAGGAGCTATTAAAAATACAGATGATAATATTTTATCAATTTTTAAGGAATTAAAATTTTTAAGGAATTAAAAATTTTTAAGGAATTTTAAGCAATAATTGATTGTACATATATATGTGTATAATATATTAAACATCTAAAATTTATATGTGTACAAATATATAGAGCTATAGGTTTTTTACTTGCAGTTATTAAAAATATGGAATAATTCATTGATCCTTAAATCTCTATAATTTCTAATTTTCCATATTTCCTTTGAATATTTATTTAAACGTGTATTAGGATTTAATTATTAAAAAAAGAAGCAATCCTAGAAATAATCCTGCTGATTCAAAATATGGAATAATTCATTGATCCTTAAATCTCTATAATTTCTAATTTTCCATGTTTCCTTAGAATATTTATTTAAATATATATTAGGATTTAATTATTAAAAAAAGAAGCAATCCTAGCTACTGATTAAAAATATGGAATAATTCATTGATCCTTAAGTCTCTATAATTTCTAATTTTCCATGTTTCCTTAGAATATTTATTTAAATATATATTAAAAATATGGAATAATTCATTGATCCTTAAATCTCTATAATTTCTAATTTTCCATATTTCCTTAGAATATTTATTTAAACATGTATTAGGATTTAATTATTAAAAAAAGAAGCAATCCTAGAAATAATCCTGCTGATTAAAAATATGGAATAATTCATTGATTCTTAAGTCTCTATAATTTCTAATTTTCCATGTTTCCTTAGAATATTTATTTAAATATATATTAGGATTTAATTATTAAAAAAAGAAGCAATCCTAGTTACTGATTAAAAATATGGAATAATTCATTGATCCTTAAGTCTCTATAATTTCTAATTTTCTTATTTAAATATATATTAAAAATATGGAATAATTCATTGATCCTTAAATCTCTATAATTTATAATTTTCCATATTTCCTTGGAATATTTATTTAAACGTGTATTAGGATTTAATTATTAAAAAAAGAAGCAATCCTAGAAATAATCCTGCTGATTAAAAATATGGGATAATTCATTGATTCTTAAGTCTCTATAATTTATAATTTTCCATGTTTCCTTAGAATATTTATTTAAATATATATTAAAAATATGGAATAATTCATTGATCCTTAAATCTCTATAATTTCTAATTTTCCATATTTCCTTAAAATATTTATTTATATAAATATATATTAGGATTCAATTATTAAATATATATTAAATTTGAATTCAATTATTAAAAAAAGAAGCAATCCTAGCTGCTGATTAAAAATATGGAATAATTCATTGATCCTTAAATCTCTATAATTTCTAATTTTCCATATTTCCTTGAAATATTTATTTAAGCGTGTATTAAAAAAAGAAGCAATTCTAGCTGCTGATTAAAAATATATATAATAATATATATATTATATAAATATACGAATAATTCATAAATTTGTAAGATAATATTTATACAAGTTTGATTGATTCCTAAATCTGTGTTTACTGTTATTTTCACGCGAAAGTTGAGGAGGACGGGACAAAAATTCGGGGAGCAGAAAAAAAAAGTAGGAAGGGATAAGGCAGAAAGATGGTATTCCCGGAACCATTCTATTTTCCACGAAGCCCGGAGCGCGGTGTGCTCAGGTGGCATTGTTCGGCTGGATGTTGAACCATCGTTTAAACTAATTGTTGACAGTCGGACAATGGCGAGTCAGTAATAATAAGTTGGCCGTTGAAAACCACCACGCATTGTGTCCCACCGTTTGGCGTCTTTACCTGAATACTCCTGAAACCATGGAAGAAATCTTCGGTCCCTCGGATCGCGACACAAGAACTCATCATCTCGGTTCCCCCTATGTTAAATTATTTTCATGTTTGGAAGAAGATTGTGCGAAAGAAGCGCGAAATTAACGTATACATTCCCCGTTATATAATTAACATAATCGTTAAATTTATTATCACAAAAATCCCTATTCAATTATCAAAACTTGGGATAACTCAAATATATAAAGATCCTTCAAATATAATTCTTAATCCTTTCTCTCATCGATATGACAAATTGGATGAAATCGTCAAAGCTTCTTCCCGTTATATAATTAACATAATCGTTAAATTTATTATCACGAAAACAAATTATCAAAACTTGGAATAACTCAGATATATAAAGATCCTTCAAATATAATTCTTAATCCTTTCTTTCACTGATATTATTCGAATATAAATTTATAAATTTACACATATATACTTAATTTTTAATCCATTTCTCAACAAACTCAAAACTCGGTTTAAACGAAACCTGTTCAAAAATCGGGGTAACTCAGATATAAACATCCTTCAAATATAATTCTTAATTTCTTTCACTGATATATAATATGACAATTAATATGATATATAATATGACAATTTAGATGAATCGTCGAAGCTTTTTCCTCTGCATTTTCATACCATTTTTACTTACTTATAAACAATAAAATACAAAAATATACTCGAAATTTATAAATTTACATATATATATATACATATATTTAATTCTTAACGAAAGAATCGTACTTAATTATTACTTAATTAAACCGGTTCAAAGACCCGATCGGTCGAAGAGAGAACGAAGAAACAAAAAGAATCCATCTGTGCATTTTCATGCCATTTTTACTTTACTTATAAACAATAAAATATACGTTATTCGAAATTTATAAATTTACATATATACGTATATATTTAATTCTTAATCCATTTCTCACCAAAACTCGGCTTAAACGAAATCGGATAACTCAGATATAAAGATCCTTTAAATATAATTCTTAATCCTTTCTTTCAATATTATTTGAATAAATTTATAAATTTACGTATATATATATACGTAATTTTAAAAAATATATATACGTATATATATTTTTTTAATTTATAATTTAATTTATTATTTAAAATAAATATTTAAATTAAAATATTAAAATTTTATAATATTAAATTAAAATATTTAAATTTATTATTTAAATTAAAATTTTTAATTTATATTTTTAATTTATAATTTATATTTATAAATTTCGAGTAACGTATATTTTATTGTTATATTGTATATAAATTTACATATTAAATTATGTAAATTACAAATTTACATATATATACATATATATTTAATTCTTAATCCATTTCTCGCCAAAACTTAAACGAAACCCGTTCAAAGAGCCGATCGAAGAGAGGACGAGCTGGCAGAAACAAAAAGAATCCACTGCCATCCATCCAAAACTCGTGAAGATCCATCCGCGACAGTGCCCGTTCCGTTGCGAATCGTCCCCCTCTCCCTCCCTCCCTGCCCCGTAACGAAGCGTTCCTCGGCCGGAACCCCTTCGAAGAAGCAACCCGGTAAGAAACAAGAAGTGACCTCAACTCTGTCGGTGGGACACCGACAGAAGGAGACTCTCATCTCGGGGCGAGAGAGAAAGAAACGGGCAGGAGAAGAACGAGGAATCCAATCGATACAAATTGGGAATACGATGACGATGCGCGTTCTCGCCGTTCTCGTCGAGCAGGAGGAGGGAGGAGGGAGGAGGGAGGAGAGGAGAGGAGGGGGGCGTGTTGGGGGTCAGGGAAAAATAACGAAAGCCGCAATTATCGGCTCGTTTTGCCGATTTGCGGCGTCGGCGTGATGGTCGTTAGGGGTGAGAGAGGGAGGGGGGGGGTGGGGGGAGCGGCACATCGGGAAACAATGGTGGCACCCAGGGTGTCAGGAATAATAACAAATAACACCCGGGGCCCCGGGTGAAAGTGGTTGTTTAGCCCGTAATTTCCTTTCGTGGCGAGGCAAAGCCACGTTGGGGGAGGGCGGGGCACGGTCACACCTTCGATCTTCTTCTTCTTCTTCTTCTTCTTCCTCCTCTTCTTCTTCCGCTTGCGCATCCCTCCTCTCTCTCTCGCTCTTCTCAATTTTCTTGCTCTTTGTCCCTCGGTTGTTTCTCCGTTTCCTCGAGAAGAGGGGGAGAAGAGGGATGAGTCGCCGATTTTTTGATTTTCTTCCATTGGCTCCTTTGTTTCTCTCGACTCTCGAAGAGAAAAAGATGAATTTTTCTGATACACTTCCTCTTCGTTAGTTTCTATTTCTTTCTCATTTTTGAAAAGGGGAGAGATCTTCTTACGTTTTTCCTCTACTGTTTCCTGCTCGTTTCTTCAATTTTGAAGTTTGAAGGGGAAAGGAGAGAAAAGGAATGTTCGTTCAATTTGAGTGTAATTGTTAATTATTGTAAGAAAAAGACACCTCCTTGGTGAAAATCGATTATTTCGAATCGATTTTTGCGAAGAAAGCGAAAAGAGCGAATTTATTATATATAGTTTCTGTCATTTATATTATTATCGTATATTTTATTACAGTCAAGAACACGAAACTAAGACATTTTACGTAGAATTGTTTATACAAAAGAAAGCTGGAACGTTGTTCTAAGATTTCTCGATTCTACAAATATTTTCTCGCCTGTTTTTCGATCAATTAATTAAAAAAAAATAATAAACGATCATCTTCTAACTCACTATCATCGAACTTTCTCGGTGCGACTCTTTCCAAACGATATTTTGTAAGATACAACGTTCTCTTCCAATGCCATAGAAACCATTTCACTAATTTCAACAACTGATCTTCTAAGTTGGAATGCAAAAAGTAAGAAACTTTTCTTAAAAAACGAAAGAACGAAGGTCTTTCGAATGGCGCCACGAACGATAAAGTAATTCGAATTCGAATGAGAAGTCGAATGATCGAAAAAAAGGGAAAAAGAAATTAATAATTCTTAAAAATCCTTACGATACAATTCATATTTCAATATTATACGTAAAAGAAATAATATATATATATACCAATCGATTAATATTATCCAAAAAAAAAAAAAATCCTTTCTCCATTTTCTTGTTCATCCTCGCAAGAAGGAAAAATGAAAAGAAATCGAACAACGAACAAGAAATAAACCCAAGAATCTTCCTCTGATCCATCAACCGTGGCCAAGAATACGAGGAGGAAGGAAGAGGCTTGCACAAAGTTGAGTTGAAATTAATCGGCGCTCTTCTCTTCTTAAAAAGAACGATAAAATAATTATAAAGAAAAGAACGATAAAAAAATTATAATTATAAAGAAAAAGGAGCTTATTTGCGCATCAATATATCCAATATATTCCAATCATGTCGAATTCCGTCAACGATCCCAAGAGCAAACAGAAAAAAAAAAAAAAAGAAAGAAAGGAATACACTAACCGTCGACCGAAATAAATTGGCGTGTTCGAAACGTGTCCAGGTGAATCTACCGATTTATCCCCCCCCCCCCTCAGTTTATCGATCTCATTGTTCAGAAACCCGTCGGTATAACAGATGTTGCGCGATGAGCCTAGACAGCCGTGTGTATATAGGGCATCGTTGACGTGCGAATTCGCGTGCACAAACGACGGCAATCGTTGAACGAGGAAGGGAAACAAGAAAGAGTTTTCGAGGGGAAACTTCGTTTCCGCCGTGGTGGAAACCAGCCACCAGGTACCGGATGAAGAACTTGGCGAACAAAGGTAAGAGAGAGAGAGAGAGAGAGAGAGAGAAACGTCGTTGACACGGCCGTGACACAATTTCCATTGATTTTTACCTGTCTTTTGTCCCTTGTCTTGTATCCCTTATAGATGGATATTATTAAACGGTTAATTTGCTGTTAATGCATCGAGGAACAGTTACAAAGTTTTTTCTTTTTTATTTCCAATTTTTTCCCTCTCTATTTCCTTTCTTCCTTGGCCATCTGGTTAACGTGTTTAAGACGTTAACTCGTTGCGAGACACGCTATTAATTTTCATTTTTTATTTTTTTCACATCGGATCGTCGATATTTTCGATTCGAAACTCTTTTTCCTTTCAAAACTTTTTTATTTCTCGCTATTAGTTGGACTTTTCCAATCGCGAAAAATGTTGTTCTCAAAAGTGAGAGATATTTTCCTACAAATATATATATATGTATATACACACACGTAACTCGGCCATATTCCACTCAATCCACCATCAATCAACAACGTATCGCTTGGAACGATGTTCGATCACGATCAAACAACGACACCCCACCACTGGCCAAAAACCGACCGATTCATCCATCCCGGCTCGCAAGTACAAAGCCCTTGAGACGAACAAAACCGTATCGCATCGCCGCAACATTAACCGGTTGAAAACTGGAACGAAATAATTTAGCTTGGGGACTTGCCTGCCTGCCTGCCTTCCTTCCTTCCAGATACCGAGAAATCTCCTCTCCTTCGCAAGAAGAGAAGGCTCTCTCCAAAGAAGAAGAAGAAAACACAACAACAATAACAACAACACAACACAAGCATGACGCACGGTTGTGCACGAGAGCGAAAACTGATCCGAAAGAATGGCAAGAATGTCGAGTTTTTTGCGACGTTCTCTCTCTCTCTCTCTCTCTCTCTCTCTCTCTCTCTCTCTCTCTCTCTCTCTCTCGAAGTGTTTTCACGATTCGAACGAGATTAGCGTGTATACAAGGTCAGAGACGCGCGCAACCGGGCCGGTCGCCATATTACATTATATTCCTTATGGCACACAGCCAAGAAGCGACGGTTAACTTATTCCACGATTCCAACGGTGCCCGTGAGACGCGATCATGTCAAAGCACACGCGTCTTTCTCGATGAATCGATTCGTAAACAGGCATTATCCCCGATTGTCCAGCTGCCGTTCTCTCTCTCTCTCTCTCTCCCTCTCTCTCTTTTTCATCTCACTCCGCCTCGAGAGAACGAAAGCGGGATTTAATTTCGGCGTCTCTCTCCACCCTTGTTCGCCCTGAATGAAAACCGCGGCGGACCGCGACCGATGCCGCTGCGGGCCATGCTCGAAACGAGTGCGTATGGAAATTGAATGATACAGTGTTGCAGAGAGAAAGAGAGAGGGAGAGAGAGGGAGAGCACACTGGAATTTGGACGTTGCTCGGCCGGACTGTTGTGTTATTTTTACGTATTTGGGCCCGTGGAATTGGGGCGAGAAGGGGGGATCTTGATTCGGGGATGCGGCGTGTGATTTGGACTTAATTTCGTTTTGGTCGAGAGGAGGTGGGGAAGGGTTAATTTTGAGGTTACGATTATACAGCCTCGTATATACGTTGTTTCTGCAAGGTTTTCTGGAGGAAAATTTCATTTCACTCTGATTCTCGAATTAACAATTTTACGATTGGGATATTAATTTTTCAATTTCGTACGTCGATTTTTTTGATCGAGAAGATAGAGATTGCGAAGAGCGTAAGAGCGTTCTCGTATTCGTTCTTCGTTCTGAGTCTTGAAATGCATACTCCAGCTTCCTGCCGGCAATATTTTCTAAGAGTGCCATTCATCAACACGCGCGCGCGCGTTTTATCTCTATACTGGCATTCCTGCGCAACATTAGGCATCGATTTAACGACTAATCGAGGCAAGAACCGGTGCAATTTTCTCGCCATTTAATAGCCGAGTATGTACGTACATAGATTGCTGGCTGAAGAGGGGAGGGATAGCGGTTGTTCGAAACCAATCGATCGCTCAAGGCCATTTTCTCCACCACAGTCTTGCGTTTTCTTCCAACCTAACTAATTTACCAACTAATTAATAATATTAGCGGATCGACGAGTCATCATCATCGTTAGATCGTAATTTGTTTAATTGAACTCTGATCGATTCGAAATAATTTTTCTTTTTTCTTTTTTTTACGGAGAAAACAATCTCTTCTCGCTCGATAATATCTATAAATACCCGGGGAAGGGAATTCTCTTCTTAATTTTTTCCCTCGCTTCGAACAACGGAAGAAACGGAATGATCCACGGAATATTAAACGTCGATCCTCGGGACGTTGCCCATTCCCGAGATGGCATTTCGAGATGGATGGGGCAGAAGACATGGGTGGTCGGATGGGTTCAACCAAGTGTCTCTGGACGCTGTCAACTTGGTTACCTATGAGAGAATGGGGCGAGAAAGCGGTTGTCACTGGCTGTCGGCCCGCGTAATCGCGCGGCCCGGAGCGAAAATAGTCGCGGCGTGGCCAGCCGGGGCCGACAGATGTTTCGCGTCCCTCCTCGAGCGACACTCCTCGTTCGTATTTCTGTCTCACCCAGTATAAACAAGAGACCGTGAGTCTGGGACGAACCAGAATAAAACGGGCAACGGGAAAGTTCGTCGATCGACCATCGAACGATCGATTTCCGTTCGAAGCAGATTCTTAATATCTCGCTCATCCTTTTTTCACAGATATCCACGTCTTATCGATTCTATCGATCGTTTGTATTGTTTCACGAATTCCTGCATTTTGGAATTATTTTTAGAAATTATGACTATTATCTTTTTTCGCTGCTGGAATATCTCGCTTATCTTTCACGGATATCCATATTTTATTTTATCGATTATAAATCGTTTCACGAGCTCGAGCAGAGAATTCGTCCATTTTGGAATTATGAATATGTTTCTCGCTGGTGGAAAGAAGACGCCTATTCACACGTACTTTTCTTTATCATTCATATATATATATGATACAGAGGATTTTTAATATCTCGCTCATCTTTTTTTCACAGATATCCATATCTTATCGATTCTACGTTTGTATTGTTTCACGAATTCGAGCATTTTGGAATTATTTTTCGAAATTATGACTATTATTGTTTTTCGTTGGTGGAAAAAAAACACCTATTTTTCACCTTTCTTTCTTGTCATTCATATATATATACAGAGAATTTTTAATATTTTTATAATTATATTATTTTTAATATTCTCTTTTACAGATATTCATATCTTATCGATCATAAATCGGATTATTTCACGAGCTCGAGCAGAGAATTCGTGCATTTTGGAATTATTTTTGGAAATTATGAAATTATAAATTAAATTGTTATTGGAAAGAAGTCTCGTGTCTTCATCATGATATTATATAGTCACATATACTAATCCAAATAAAATAAAAATTTTTTTATTAATATAATATGCGTAGGCTAATTATTGATTTTGCAACGATAGTTTAATTTATAAATGTAATTTCGAGTAGTTAAGATAATAATTGTACGAATTTCGAAATTTCTATCTTCATCAAGTGAAAGAAATTTTTTACAATTTTAAATATTCAAATTATAGCTTCTCTATCATTGTGGTGTCTAATATCGAAAGATGCCGTCCTGCGAGATTTCTTTTCAGTGATAGCCAAAATTTAATAATCGAATAGTTACTTGGATAATTTATCGTTCAAAACGATAATAATAATAATAAATATTATTCATTCAAGCAATTAACTTAAAACAACTTTACCCGAGATTTCTAACTTTTTCAATCCCCAACTCTGCTTGAAAAAAATTTTTCAGCGATGAATAGCATCTGATTGACTTCCTGTGCAACCAACAAATCAACGAAAACAACAAACTAACAATAACAAATATCTTAATTCTTTTCCCTAATATATACAAGGTTCGTTGTTAATCAATCAATCAGCAACAATTCCAACCAATCCTTTCAAATCACTGTATCCAAGGATCTCCAGAATGCAACCAATTTTCACACTTTGTCCATTGTCTCGATTCCACTCGGTTACACTTTTGCGCACCGAGGATAGGATCTTGCGATACTTTTATTCCTTTTCTTCTCTCCCTCTCTCTCTCTCTCTCTCTATCTATCTATCTATCTATCTCTCGCTCTTTTTTTCGATGGATTCGGAAAACGAACGGCGGATGCAGATGGAGTGTCGGTTACGCCGGCTGTAATTAACAAGGCCGCCTTTGTGGTGTTTTGTCGCCGGCCGCGACACGCCGTGACGAGGGTGGAATTTCTACGTCCATCGCCGTGCACGCCAGACTATAAAACGCTCTTTGTGTCCGCGGTGCAAGCGGCCCAACCAATGCGGACCAATGTAAACATTCTCGGCTCTCTCCGAGGACTACTTCTCTCGAAGGGGGAAGAGGGAGAGGGGGAGAGAGGGAGAGAGAGAGAGAGAGAGAGAGATATCTTTGCGCTGCACAGGATTACCGAGGCCCATCGCGTGTAAACCGGCCCACGAGATCCATCCTCCTTTCGATATGGTGTGTGCGTGCTTCTGATGGGATCGAATGACTCGTGCTTTGCGATCTCCTCTCTCCTTGGCCGATGAGTGTCGACTCCGGTGTCGTTCAGGAGAGATCTTTTTTCGAATGTGTTTTCTTTTTTTTTTTTTTTTTTTTTTAAAGAAGGAGGAGGTGAAGGATTTTTCGAAAAATATCTTTTGTGGTATTCGAATTTGCGAAAATGATTGTATTCGACGATAATCGTGAATTCGAATATTCGAGACTTTTAACGAAAGGTTTGTAGAAAGGAGAAGTGGTTAACTAATTCTTATTGTTTCTAATTCTTATAAAATTCAATGAAAATAAAAGAAGTGGTGGTTACGATTAAAATTAGTGCAAATAATATCGAGAAACTTATCGATCGAATCGAACGAAATATTTAACAATTTAATTAATCATTAATACGATACGAAATAACCAACGTAATTTAAAAATCTCCATAAGAGGAGTAGACGAAAATCTTTGAAAATTTAATATTTAATTCATCGGGTAATAGCTACAAATAAATAAAACGTTATTCGAACATTTTAATAAACGATTAAAACTCGAAAACTTTATTTTCAACATTTATTTTACATGTTCAATTTATATTATAAGATTTTTAGAATCTAGAAAAAGCTTGCACGTCTAAACCAAATAACAAGGTTTCCATTCTCGATAGATAGATAGATGGTCGGGCCGTCCGAAAACAAACTCCAATTTCCCCGAAGGAAATATCCTAACCTCGACTCTCGTCCTGTCCAGACGTTCCTCTCCGAGAAAACCGATAAATTTATGCACGGACAACGTGTTTGCTTCCGAGGAGGCGGTCGAGTGTCATTATAATTCGTGTTCTCGGCTCGTGTTCCCTTGGTCCGCGCTCTCTCGAGCATTGTAATATCAATGACACGGAAATAGAGTCCTCGAGAGGTGCCGTTGAAGGGAACGAGCGCGCATACCGCGCCATCTATCGCCCGTCCTTCCGTTCCACCGTCGGTTGAAGAGAGAGAGAGAGAGAGAGAGAGAGGACGGCGTTCGGCCTCTCGGAAATATCCACTTTCGAGGGCGTCTCGAATCGAGCCTCCCGTCAAGAATCATTTGTAATTTGTTTTTTCGTGGCCCTCGGCCTCATCGCGCGCCGTCGAGTTTGTGTACACCGATGACACAGAAATAGATGTGGAGGGCGCTGCCAGTCGCCTCTATGAGATAATGTAAACAGATCGGAGAGAAAGATCGTGTTAACTCTTCTGATACGAAGAAATTCTTTTGCGCGCGTGCTGCTATCGTATATATATATATATATGTATATGATAGATTTTTAAAAATTTCCTCTTATGGGGATTTTTAAATTGCGTTGGTTATTTGGTTATTTGGTGTCGTATTCGATAACGATTAAACTTGTTAAATATTTAGCTCGATTCGATCGATGAGTTTCGAATTCGTTTCTCGATGAAACGATAGCGCGTGTGTATACGTGTTCCAGAGATGGTTGCTCGATGATACGAGAAACTTGGCAGGAAGCGAAAACTGTGAAGACGGAAGAAACGCTCGCCGCGGACAGTTTTATATGGCGACGAGTCGATGCGATATACAGCCGAGTCGATCGACAGTTTGTAAATGCCACTTGAAACGCTTGTTTCAACCTTCTCCGCATCTTTTCGTAAACCGTTGATATCAATATATATATATATATATACATACATACATATAGGAGAACATAAATAGAAACGAAGAGAATAATCGATTATCGACGAATAAATTCACTTTCGTTATTCCAAAATTAAAAAAATTAAAAAAAGAAAAAATTCACTAAAATTTGTATATCTCATCGAACGATGAAGAAACAAGGTCAAATCGTCGATCGATTAAGCCGATCTTTCACGAAAAAAAGATTTATATATAAAAAAAAAA
>NW_025224135.1:3972254-4133968 GCF_014066325.1 Apis laboriosa
AATTTCAAAATCAGTGAAAATGTTGAAAGGATTGAGAAAATATTTGTCATAGGAATGGAAGCAAAATATGTATATGTTCAATATGTAATTGTAAAATGACGAGTGTTAATTTTTTATTGTAGTAATTCTCCATCTTTTCAAAATGAATTTCAAAATCAGTGAAAATGTTGAAAGGATTGAGAAAATATTTGTCATAGGAATGGAAGCAAAATATGTATATCTTCAATATGTAATTGTAAAATGACGAGTGTTAATTTTTTATTGTAGTAATTCATCATAATATTGATATTTAAACAATAATCGTTAGTAATTGATTAATTGATATGTGGATAGAAAATTAAATAAAAAGTAACTTTGTGATTATATTGATGATAAAAATTGATTTATTCCGCATATATGTTCAATTTTAATTTTTAAATTCATTTTTTACTTTGTTGATTTAACTAAAATGATATTTTATCTTCAAATAATTTAATATTAGAAGAAATTTTTCCTTTAAAGATCAATAAGAAATAACGTATTTTTCATTCTTTTTGTAAATAAAGCAACGTAACAATAATACATACATAATAATTTATCAAAGTTATTAAAAATCTTGAAAATATTCGAAAACTATAATTGGAAGAAAGTTATGAAATATAATAATAAAAATATAAAATGGATTCGGAAATTATACAATAATAAAATCACACATTTTTTACATTTTAGAAAAATTTCACGATATACAAATATTATATATTTGTAAGAAAATTTAGAATAATATTTTTATCCTTGTCTCTCGAGATAAGAGAAAGTTAAATTAAAAATATTACGAGAGTGGGGATCTCTCTAAAGTAACTCTAAATAAACTCTAAATAAAGAAACATAACAATTATAATACGTATATAATAATTTATCAAAGTTGCCAATCTTGAAAATATTCAAAAACTATATAATTGAAAGAAAGTTATTAAATATATAATAATAAAAATATAAAATGGATTCGAAAATTATACAATGATAAAATCGTATATTTCACGATATACGAAATATTTGTAAGAAAATTTAGAATAATATTTTTATTCTTCTCTCGAGATAAGAGAAAGTTAGATTAAAAATATTACGAGAGTGAGGATCTCTCTAAGAGAAAAGCACTAAATAAAGCAACATAACAATTATAAAACGTACATAATAATTTATCAAAATTACGAATCTCGAACAAAATATTCGAAAAGTATAAAAGAAAGTTATTAAAAATATAATAATAAAAATATAAAATGGATTCGAAAATTATACAATGATAAAATCGTACATTTCATAATATACGAAATATTTGTAAGAAAATTTAGAATAATATCTTTATCCTTGTCTCTCGAGATAAGAAAAAGTTAGATTAAAAATATTACTTATTATTACTTATTATTACTTATTATATTAGATTAAAAATATTATTTATTAGAATAGGATAAAGAGAAGTGGAGAAGTTATTTTTACCTGCCAAGACAAATCGATCTCTCTAAGAGAAAAGCACTAAATAAAGCAACGTAACAATTATAAAATTATATAATTATAAATTTATAAAAATTTCGAATTTCGAACAAAGTATTCGAAAAGTATAATTGAAAGTTATTAAATATATAATAATAAAAATATAAAATGGATTCGAAAATTATAAAATGATAAAATCGTACATTTAGAAAAATTTCACGGTATACGAAATATTTGTAAGAAAATTTAGAATAATATTTTTATCCTTGTCTCTCGAGATAAGAGAAAGTTAAATTAAAAATATTACGAGAGTGGGGATCTCTCTAAAGCAACTCTAAATAAACTCTAAATAAAGCAACATAACAATTATAATACGTACATAATAATTTATCAAAGTTGCCAATCTTGAAAATATTCAAAAACTATATATAATTGGAAGAAAATTATTAAATATATTAATAAAAATATAAAATAAATTCGAAAATTATACAATGATAAAATCGTACATTTAGAAAATTTTCACGGTATACGAAATATTTGTAAGAAAATTTAGAATAATATTTTCATCCTTGTCTCTCGAGATAAGAAAAAGTTGGATTAAAAATATTACGAGATCTCTCCAAGACAAAAGCACTTTTTAAAAATCGAACAATCGTCCCACAAAATTTGGCCGCAAGCGTGTCTCGCCGTTAAAACATGAAAAACGTGTACAACCCCCGCGTGGGACCAAAGACCGGTCCGCGACAGAGGATAATATAATTGATCGCTCGGGCGGGGAAGAGAGAGAGAGAGAGAGAGAGAGAGAGAGAGAGAGAGAGAGAGAAGAGTATCCCGGCAGGTTTCTGTCCCGGGCGGAGGAAAGCGATTTCTCGAAAGCGGATAAAATGCGAGGGCATCCGAGGATCGGGGTGAATTGGCGCAAGGGGCGGTGGCCATTTGTCAGCCGTGCCCTACCCTCCGTCCACGTCCCCCTTTCGGGCGACGATTAAAAGACAAAAGGCACTCTCGCCGCGGTTCTTTTGCGCTCCACCACTCGTTTCCTCGGTCCATTCATCCCGCCGCCGAGAAAAGGTCGAGCGGCGCGGTTTTCTGGCCGCCGTATAATGCCGTGCGGGACAATGCAGCCCGTTGCTCGATCCAAGCCCGAGCAATGTTTCAACCCACTGTTTCCAAACACCAGCCACCCTCCGACCGCTCGATTAACAGTCCCAGATATTTGCTCCGTTTTACCCTGAAGCGCGCCTTTTGTCGGCCACCACCCAAACGAGATTCCTGTCAACTTTTCGAAATTTGGCGAAATGGCGGTCGTGGATGATTTCGTGAAGTTATTCGCTCGATCATATTAATTTCGATACGAAGCAATTGAAAATATTAGGAAAGAAAGTTTTTATTAGTAGGTTTCTGTTATTTTGACTTTAAATTTTAATTTGACTCTGTTTGAGTCGAAAACTGTTAAGTTTGTATATAATTTTATATAATTTTTATTATATTAATTATTAATTTTATTCGAACAATTTTCCTATTCCAGTTCCAGGGCTTCCAGGATTTTGTTCAATCGGAATAATTGTTTCTCTGTTGATAGGTAAACAACGCGGGAAATATCTTCTTCTGTACACGATCGACGATCGAAATTTGTTCGAAGAGGGATTACGAAAATGAGATTGATCTAAGCAGGGAGAGGAAAGAATCATTGGAATAACGACGAGCAGGCGGAGGATGAGAGTCTCTCCTCTCCATGGCCAGGCCATGGTAATGCCTGAGAGAGGGACATAGGAGGAGGTCTGGTTACACCGGGATAAGCGTTCCAGAAGATGGCGCCTAAGGCCCTTTGAGTACGGTCCAAGCCAAAAGGGACGCCACCTCTGATTCCTCCTCCTCGACCCTCCTCTTCCCCGATAATTTAAAAACTTGTCACGAGTAACATTATTATTCCAAAAAGTTAAATTAAATTAACAACTTTTTCTTAGTTTTATTATCACAGAATAGAAGAATATTTTAAGCAATCCAAACGATCGATCAATCTCCCTCCGCTCTGACTACTCTCTCTCCAAGTGCACGATGGAAAAATTCGAAAATCGCCTGAGAGAAGGCCTGTCCACCCTCCTCTCTCTCTCCTAGCAGGGTGGCACGGCGCATCAGCCACTCTTGCGGCTGGCTGTACGCGTAGAAGAAGAAGAAGAAGAAGAAGAAGAAGAAGAAGAAGAAGAAGGTGGACAAGTTGAGTCGTGGGTCTCTGAAAGCGTGGGCGGGGCGGAGCACGCATAGCTCCCGGCCTCTTCTCTCCGTCTCCTCTCTCCCCTCGACCCGCCACCACCACCACCGCCTCATCCACGGCCTCTCCTCGTTTCCCTCGTGCCCCTTTCTTCGCGATCCTTTTATTTCCACCTCCGTATCCCGAGCCTCTTCCACTTCCGTTTTTCTCTTTCGACCGAGCTCGGATCGGCGACGACCTTAATGCACCTGGAGCGCACGCCTCCACGAGCCGAGGAAGGGAGGTGGCCGAGGGGGGGAGTGTGTGTGCGCGCGCGTTGTATACGTGCGAGCGGATGTTGAGAAACGAGATTACTCAGAGGGATCTCCGAGGCGTCGTTTCTAATCGTGGAACGCGGATGCGTCGAGCCGGTGTTGAGAGAAGGACGCTTTCCTTCTCGGGACCCCGCGAGAAGGTTGGACGGTGTACGTTACGTTTTATTTAGTTTCCGTTGAAATTGTTGGGTCGGGACCGTTTCGATGAAATTGAGCGAGTTGGAAAATTGGAGATTATTAGATTCGAGTCCGAATGAAGGGTAATGAGGGATGTTGAGGGATAAGGAAGTTTAGATGAGATAAGAAGAAATGTATTTTTCTTTTTAGTTTTTTTTTTCCTTTGTTATAATTGGAATTTTAATGTTAGATTGTTATTGTATCATTTGTTATCAATACATTTCTTTGTTTCTTGAACATTGATTGTGCAAGTGAAAATTGGAGTTAAGTTGAATCTGAATGAGGGATGTTAAAGGATAAAGAAATTGGATAATTGGATAAGAAGAAATGTGTTTTATTTGTTGTAATTGAAAGTTTGAAATTTGGTCACTTTAGATTGTTATTATATCATAGAATTGTTATCAATACATTTCTTTGTTTCTTGAACATTGTTTATATAAGTGAAAATTGTTAAATTGAATCTGAATTAGGTAATGAGGAATGTTAAAGAATAAGGAAGTTTAAGTTTAGATAAGAAGAAATGTGTTTTACTTATTATATTAAATTACTAGATTTAATATTGAAATTGTGAATACATAAAGGTATTGATTGTTGGATGAAGTATATATTTTATTTGTTATAATTGAAAGTTTGAAATTTGGTCTCTTTAGATTGTTATTATATCATAGAATTGTTATTAATACATTTCTTTGTTTCTTGAACATTGATTGTGCAAGTGAAAATTGGAGTTCTTAAGTTGAATCTGAATTAGATAATAAGTGATATTAAGGGATAAAGAAGTTTAGTTGGATAAGAAGAAATGTATTTTACTTGTTACAATTGAACTTTTGCTAATTTGATCACATTAAATTGTTATTATAGAATTTTGTTATTAATACATTTGGATTTCTTCTTAAACATTGATTGTGCAAGTGAAAATTGGAGTTCTTAAGTTGAATCTGAATTAGATAATAAGTGATATTGAGGAATAAGGAATTGGATAAGAAGAAATATGTTTTACTTGTTACAATTGAACTTTTGCTAATTTGATCTCATTAAATTGTTACTATATCATAGAGTTTATTAATACATTTGGATTTCTTCTTGAACATTGATTGTGCAAGTGAAAATTGGAGTTGAATTAAGTAATGAATAATATTGAGGGATAAGGAAGTTTAGTTGGATAAGAAGAAATGTGTTTTACTTGTTATATTAAATTATTAGATTTAATATTGAACTTGTGAATACATGAAGGTATTGATTGTTGGATGAAGTATATATTTTATTTGTTATAATTGGAAGTTTGAAATTTGGTCTCATTAGATTGTTATTATATCATAGAATTGTTAATACATTTGAAATTAATACATTTGGATTTCTGAATTGTTAAATTGAATTTGAATTAGATAATAAGTAATATTTATAAGGAAATTTAATTGGATAAGAAGAAATTTGTTTTACTTCTTATATTAAATTATTAGATTTAATATTGAAATTGTGAATAAATGAAGGTATTAACTCTTGGATAAAGTATATATTTTATTTGTTATAATTGGAATTGTTTGATCACATTAGATTATTATTATATTATAGAATTATTATTAATACATTTGGATTTCTTTGTTTCTTGAATATTGATTGTGAAAATTAAAGTTGAATTAAGTAATGGATAAGAATAAGGAAGTTTAGTTGGATAAGAAAAAATGTGTTGTACTTGTTATATCAAGTTATTAGATTTAATATTGAAATTGTGAATACATGAAGATTGGATAAAGTATATATTTTATTTGTTATAATTGGAATTGTTTGATCACGTTAGATTATTATTATATCATAGAATTGTTATTAATATATTTGGATTTCTTTGTTTCTTCTCTGATATTGATTGTGAAAATTGGAATTGTTAAGTTGAATCTTAAGTTGAATTAGATAATAAGTGATATCGAGGGATAAAGAAGTTTAGTTGGATAAGAAGAAATGTATTTTACTTGTTACAATTGAACTTTTGCCAATTTGATCACATTAAATTGTTATTATAGAATTTTGTTATTAATACATTTGGATTTCTTCTTAAACATTGATTGTGCAAGTGAAAATTGGAGTTCTTAAGTTGAATCTGAATTAGATAATAAGTGATATTGAGGAATAAGGAATTGGATAAGAAGAAATGTGTTTTACTTGTTACAATTGAACTTTTGCTAATTTGATCACATTAAATTGTTACTATATCATAGAATTTATTAATACATTTGGATTTCTTCTTGAACATTGATTGTGCAAGTGAAAATTGGAGTTTTTAAGTTGAATTACATAACGAGTAATATTAAAAGATGAGGAAGTTCAATTGGATTATTATTTGTCTGTTATAACAAAGGAAAATCATGGTTAAAAAGAATTAACTAAGATCTCGCTCAGTTCAAAATTACAATTCCAAACTTCTTTGAGATATTCAAAGTTTCTCCACAATTCGTGTTGTACATCGCGGGAAGTCACCTTCACGATTCTCCTAGGTGCGGTCGTAACCCTGATTGTGCAAACAAACTGGCACGAAACAGGTGTTATCCGCTTAACGAGGAGGAACACGAGAATGCAGTTCCGCGAGAGGAACAGGCTGGTGACCGACCTAGCTGTTAAGCTCCGTGAAGTGGTAATTAAACCGAATGTTAATTGCGTAATCGCAGCGAGCGTGCACGCGAGGTAACCACGATCAGCTGATCTCCCAATATCCTTCTCCTCTTCCAATATATTTTTCTCCCAAATTGCAAACATTAAAATTATATTATTTTATAAATAAGATAACAAGATACAACGTATTATAAAATACACATTATAGCTAATATATAAATTATTATTTTTCTTTAATTTATAACAAAAAATTAAATTGTTGTATGAAATACTTTTGTACGTAATACAACTATAAACAATCATAGTTTTATTCTAACGTTTCGTTAACGCGACAAAAAGTTGAGCGATATACGAATTCCATTCCTATATGGATTTTTAGGTTATTAAATTTCTTTATCGACAAAGTTGTATTTGTACAATTATAATATCGCGTGTTTATCTCGTAATATACTTTCATCATCGCCGTTACTTCGTTTGTTTCGAATTATACAGATTGCAATTCTTATCTATTCTTATTTATTTATTCGCTCGCAACGTGTTTAACCACCCGTTTCCTTCTCGAGCCAAGGGGCTGTCGATTCGATTGGATAAGCAAGGATCGTGAGCCTCGTGAAACTCGAGGACTCGTATTTCAAATCGAAACTGTCGAAACGAGGACCGGCCTGGAATTGGCGCAATTCCTTCCTACTCCATCTTATTGGATCGAGGTTTATCGCTCCGCTTTTTTTATATTTACAAAGCGAAGGATCTTTAAAGGTTACGCTTTATCCCGTATCGTATCTATTGACCGCCTCCTCCCCCCCTCGATTTTTTTTCTTTTTTTCCATCTCCAATTTCGTCCCGTGCAGTAATATTTGCGAAATCATTTTAATGTCGAAACGATGTTGTACGCCTTGGGAAAAAAAAAAAAAAAAAAATATCGAACAATTCGAAATATGATGAACGACACGAAAAAGAATCGATGTTGGTTCTTTTGAAGAATAATTATTACCTTTTGTATTGTATCGATATTTATCAATAATTAAATTTTACAAATTATTATAAACTAAATTATCCACCCTGTGAATACAAAAAAGACTATTATATAATCAGCCTGTATAATTCAATAATTGTGATCCTTCTTCTAATCGAAGTTGTCATTAGAAGAAAAATTAAGAAAGTCGACGAGAAAATTCTACCCTCTCCCCCCCCCCCTTTCTTACGATAACGAAAGGAGGTATCGGCGAACTCGAAAGACCCCCTCGATGCGCCGCCCCCGTTTCGCTTCCCTTCCTTCGTGACGTAATCGAAGAAGCCCGGCCATCAGATCGCAGATTAAACAACACTCGAGTCCTTCTCCTCGATAATTACCCAGGCCAGGGTAATTGCTGCAATCCGGGAACGGCGCGCAGTTACCGGCGGAGATAATTCAGGGAACGGTGATTTCGAGTCAGATTGCAGCCACGGAGTTACGTTGGCGCACAGGCCTCGCAACCGAAGTTGGAATTGGTTTGAGGAGGAAGGGAGGGTGGGGGGTGCCGTTCTTGCACACCCCCGCGATCGCTCCATCTTCGCACCTGCGTGAACCACCCCCTCCTCGACGATGTCGATCCGTCACGAAATCGTCTTTATTTCCGCTCGATGTGATCGCGTGCGTGCGTGCGTGCGTGCGTGGCTGAGAATCTATCCGTGGATTCTATTCGAAAGGGATGGCGAGGGGGTGACGAGGCTCGAGCGATCGGGAGAAAAATGGGACGAGGATCGAAGGTTTTTAGATCAAAGTGGTTTTAATCTCGAATTGAAGGTTGAAAGTGGAATACATTTGGGGAAATGGGTGTTTATGTTTTGGGTTGGAGGAAGATGGAGGATCGACGAAGGTTTGCGTTGAAATCAATTCTGTGTTTATTTGTGGAAATTAGAAGTTAAATTTGAAAGCGTAACGATGTATTAATGGATTTTTGGAGATTTAGAATATACGAATATTTTTCAATGAAACGAACGGTTTTATTTCAAAAATTAAAAATTATTAACGAAGGTTTAATATTCAATTGGTTTTGTTATAAATTCTAATGTTTAGAAAAGTTTGTCAAGCAATTTTATACATTGAGAAAGGAAAAGACGAATATTCTTCTCCATTGATTCTTTCTTCCTAATAATTCAATTGAAAAACGTTAACTTTTTCTAATGAATCTTTGATATTTCACTATTTTTCAAAAATTATTAACTAAAGTAGAGAAATTAATATTCGATTGGCTTTTTTACAAATTTCAATGTCCAAAAAAATTTGTCTACCAATTTTTTCTAGATTAATTGAGAAAGGAAAGGACAAATATTTTCCTCCATTGATTCTTTCTTCCTAATAATTCAATTGAAAAACGTTAACTTTTTCTACGAATCTTTGATATTTCACTATTCTTCAAAAAAATTAACGAAGATACAGAAATTAATTAAAATAATATTCGATTGGCTTTCTTACAAATTTCAATGTTCAAAAAAATTTATCTTCCAAGTTTATACATTGAGAAAGAAAAAGATGAATATCCTCCTCCATTGATTCTAATAATTCAATTGAAAGACTTAACTTTATTAACTTTATTCGAAACTTTTATGAATCTTTGATATTTCGCTATTTTTCTAAAATTATTAACTAAAGTAGAGAAATTAATATTTGATTGGTTTCCTTACAAATTCCAATATCCAAAAAAATTTATCTTCCAATTTTATATATTAAGAAAGAGAAAGAAAAGGACAAATATTTTCCTCCATTGATTCTTTTTTCCTAATAATTCAATTGAAAGACGTTAATTTTATTCGAAACTTTTACAAATCTTTGATATTTCACTATTCTTCAAAATTAACGAAGATACAGAAATTAATTATTCCATTAATTATTCCTTACAAATTCCAATATCCAAAAAAATTTATCTTCCAATTTTATATATTAAGAAAGGAAAGGACGAATATTTTCTCCATTGATTCTTTCTTCCTAATAATTCAATTGAAAAACGTTAACTTTATTCGAAACTTTTGATATTTTCACTATTCTTCAAAAACCAAAGGTACAGAAATTAATATTCAATTGGCTTTCTTACAAATGTCCAAAAAAATTTGTTTTCCAATTTTATATATTAAGAAAGGAAAGGACGAATATTCTCCTCCATTGATTCTTTCTTCCTAATAATTCAATTGAAAAACTTAACAATTGTTAACTTTTTCTACGAATCTTTGATATTTCACTATTCTTCAAAAAAATTAACGAAGATACAGAAATTAATTATTCCATTGGCTTCCTTACAAATTCCAATGTCCAAAAAAATTTGTTTATCCAAAAAACAAAACCAATTCTTTCTAGATCGATCGAGAAAGGAAAGCAAAGCGAATATTCCCCTCCGTTGATTCTTTCTTCCAAATAATCCGACTTGAAAGACTTTATTCGAAACTTTTTCCATCGAAACATCGATTCGATCGATATTTTAGCATTTGCATAATATTTCGAGAACGAAAAATTATTAACGAAGGAGCAGAGATATCATCATATACCCTGATATTATCTCCCTTACAAATTGCACGTCTTCAAAATTTGTCTTCCAAAGAACGGCTAGACTCTTCTCGTAGCTACTTCTCTCGTAGCCCGGGAGAAAAGAAATTACAGACTCTTATCCGGCCGGATTTCTACCAATTTTCTCCAACGTGCCAACGTGTAGTAAAAACGTGCAGGGAAGAGAAGAGAACAGAAGGGAGGAGAGGAGAAAGAAACAGCGGAGAGGATGGAACTAGAGTGGAGCTCGAACGGGCCTGGCAGATATGACAGATACGTTGTTCGCTTTTAATTATAGGGTACCATGCGAGAGGAATATCTCACGCGAGCCTCCCTTCCCTCCCTCCCTTCCCTCCTCACCATCCACCACACCGACACATCGTGCCCGTTGTCGTCGTGGCCTCGTGTCCCTTGTTTACGGCGCCCCACGAAATTTCGCCAACTTCGATTCTCTTTCTCTTTCTCTGCCCCAACCTTTTTCAATGTTTAATCATTCGGTCAAAAGAAATTTCGCCAAAAGAGTTTGGAATCGATCCATTGCTCTCTAGGTCCTCTTAGGAAGTCGATGAATAAATTGGGGACGCGAAATTAATAAATAATTGGATCGAACGATTTGAAAGAGTTAATTTTTCTCCATCCCGAGTATAATAGAGGATGGTAAAATTTTCTCAAAGGTGAGCGCAATAAAAGTTTTTACGAGTCAAAAATCAGCAGAATCGTATGCTTTTCGATGATCTCGAAGCGAGGTCAGAACGGGATAAATAGGATAGAGATGCACAATTTTAAAAAATCCTCTCTCTCTCTCTCTCCCTCTCTCTCTCTCTTTCAGGAATTATTTCCTCGAGAGTAAGAAAATGGCACGTGTTTAGACCATCCATCCTGCTAATTGTATCGGCGCCTCTCTGATAAATATGAGAAACGATTTGGCGCGAAAAAAATCGTTGAATGAATAAGCGGGTCGCGTTTGGGCCCCCCCTCTCCCCCCACCCAACTCTCGCCGATCGATCTTCGCGCTGATGCATACTATACGCTTCGCCTCTCCCACCACCGTGTCTCAAGGATACAGGGGCAGGCGAAGACAATATTTTTAGGTTTGGCTTGGTCATCAGTTTGTAATTAAAAGTTCCCCCCGATGGGACCGGGGCCCCGTGTCATTATTTCGAACCGCGCGGCGCCAGGACCCAGTATCTCATCCACGGCCTCTGAAATACCAGGCCGGCCATGTAACGGGTGTCGAAAACGGAACGAAAGGGCGATTTCGATTTGAATGAAAGGAAAGGAATATTAAATGAATTTTTTCCTTTGGTGAATTTTCTTTCTCGAAATTTTGTCGGATTGCTTTTGTATGATACGATAATTTTACGAAAATCGTTACGAAATTGAAGAGTTAATTTAAAAGTAAAAGTAAAATGGTAGGTTATGTAAGAGAAGCTGCGAGCTGCGTTTAACGTAATAAAATCGAGGTATCTGGAGCAAGGAGAGGGGAAAGAACGGAGGATAAGAACAGAGTTCGCGACATGTCACAGTGAAAGTTGCGACAGTTGTTAAAAATAAATGTCGTTAATACAATAATATTTATTGCTCTTCGTTGAATTGAAAAAAAAAAAAAAATGAACGCGATAACGAATGTATCTCGATCAATGAAATTAACTTTATTCTAAAATTACTCGTTTATTATATTTACCACGAAAATCATCGATCATCAATTCATACGATACGTTTTAATAAATTTAATAAGTTTAAAAATATTTTCCCGGGCAAAAGTACTGTCAAAAAACGTCGACTTCTTTCTACCCCCTTCTCCAAGAAAAGGAAAAATAAAATTGTCAAATTCAACTTCTTCCATAAAATTCCAATTTCAATTCACTCTTTTCGAAATTCTCGAATCTTCGTACGAAATAAATTCATTCGTACCAGATTCTTCGTTCCAGATATTTCGTCATCCGCCACCTAAGAAAAAAAATGGAAAGAAGAAAGGGATCTTGCGACAACTTTTGCGCGAGTATATCTTTGGATCGATCGGCTATCAGGCCCATTAATCACGCGTACGTAGGCCAGTCTCCGCTGGAAAATGATTATCGTAAATACCGCGCCAATACCGCGGTACTATCTTTCCCCGGGGACGTAATTAATACTCCGTTCCGTTGCGCTCGATAATTGTGCCCGATAGAATTTATCGGCTGGCCCCTGGAGCCATTATTGTTGGGACCGGGGTGGAGAGTCGACACGATAATGATACGATGAGACGGGGTTGTCGCGTGCGCCATGGCCACCTCACGGTGAAATTAAAAGCTCGAAAGATCGATAAAACTGGGCCGGTTGATTCTGTAAATACGATACTCTCTCACGAGTGGCCATGTGAACCGCTAACAGGTGGCGCGAGTATAAGCGAGCAGCCATCTTGAATTAGTAAAATTTATATTATATCATTTCTCAACTCTTTTATAGGATATTTATTTTATATATTTCCTTATTTTTCAAAGTATATTAAAATATTTGCAAAAGCTCTATCTTCTTCAAAAATCTAAAGATATTTAAGGGTTTTGATAAGTTTAATAAAATATACACAACACGTATAATGGTATCATTTCTCAACTCTTTTATAGGATAATTGTTTACTTCCTTATTTTTCAAGGTATATTAAAATACTTGCAGAAGCTCTATCTTCTCTAGTTTTCATTTACTTTAAAATCTAAAGATATTTAAGGATTTTGATAAGTTTAATAAAATATAACTGTATAATGATTTATAACAATTATGTTATCTTTTATAGGATAATTGCTTATTTTTCAAGGTATATTAAAATACTTGCAGAAGCTCTATCTTTTCTAGTTTTCATTTACTTTAAAATCTAGAGATATTTAAGGGTTTTGATAAGTTTAATAAAATATACATAACATGTATAATGGTATTGTACCATTTCTCAACTCTTTCCTTATTTCCTTATTTTTCAAGGTATATTAAAATATTTGCAGAAGCTCTATCTTCTTCAAAAATGTAAAGATATTTAAGGGTTTTGATAAGTTTAATAAAATATACATAACATGTATGATGGTATTGTACCATTTCTCAACTCTTTCCTTATTTCCTTATTTTTCAAAGTATCTTGAAAACATGTATAATGGTATCATTTCTCAACTCTTTTATAGGATAATTGCTTATTTCCTTATATTTCAAGGTATATTAAAATATTTGCAGAAGCTCTATCTTCTTCAAAAATCTAAAGATATTTAAGGGTTTTGATAAGTTTAATAAAATATCGATAACATGTATAATGATATTGTACCATTTCTCAACTCTTTCCTTATTTCCTTATTTTTCAAGGTATATTAAAATACTTGCAGAAACTCTATCTTCTCTAGTTTTCATTTACTTTAAAATCTAAAGGTAAATCCTAAAGATTTAAAGGTTTTGATAAGTTTAATAAAATATTGATAACATGTATAATGGTATTGTACCATTTCTCAACTCTTTTATAGGATAATTGCTTACTTCTTTATTTTTCAAGGTATATTAAAATACTTGCAGAAACTCTATCTTTTCTAAAATTACTTTAAAATCTAAAAATATTTAAGGGTTTTGATAAGTTTAATAAAATATCGATAATGGTATTGTACCATTTCTCAACTCTTTTATAGGATAATTGCTTATTTTCTTATTTTTCAAGATATATTAAAATACTTGCAGAAGCTCTATCTTTTCTAGTTTTCATTTACTTTAAAATCTAGAGATATTTAAGGGTTTTGATAAGTTTAATAAAATATAACTATGTAATGATTTATAACAATTATGTTATCCATTAAATCGTTGTACTTTAGTGTTTCTTGTATTACTGGTATATTATTAAAGTTTCTTGGTCTCCCCGACGCGTTAGTAAATCCAGAATAACTCTTTCAAAAATGGCGTCCTTTAGAGTATTTACCAATTATTTACAATTAACAAATCGCATTGAAATGATATATTTAATTACTATCTCTTAAAATTTAAAAAAAAAAAAAAAACGCTTCTAAGATAAAAAATGTTAACATTCCAATTCGATCTTAAATTATATCATATCCCTTCAAAATAGATGAATATCGAAGAAAATAGAAAATAGCCAGCTCGATCTTTTTTAGAAAAAAAAAAAAAAATAGACTCTAAGTTTCGAACGATTCCACTAATCATTTTCCACGAAACGAACGACTGGAATATCCAATTCCAACCCTACCCGGTATAAAGATGGCGAATAGATCGAGCGTCTAGAATCCCCCCTCCCCACCCCCTCCCTCTCTCTCTCTCTCTCTCTCTCTCTCTCTCGAAAAACCGTATATACAGGCGCGTAGATGGGCGGAATACCGGCCAACGTTTTATTTACGAGCGCTGGGACAGTTTTTAATTTGTTCTCCCTCGGGGCCAAGCGTAGTAAGGGCCCTACGCGGTCGTGAAAGAAGGACGGGGCCAGAAGCTTATCCACCGTTCGACGAAGAGGAGAAGAAGATCTCTTCTACCTCGATCCACTCTCCGAAGGGTTTCCTTCTCGACGAGTTTTCGACCTGTTAGTCGTTAGAAGCCGAGAAGGCGTTTCTTCCCGAGATGGCGCAGCCACAGGGGACAGGGGCGAGAGGGGCGGCGGCCCAGGCTCTAATAAATCCTTAATTATAATTGCGAGGACGCGTGACGGGAATATTCTCTCTGATTTAATTATTCTGAATAATTATTATCGCGGTTATTGGCGATCGAAGCATGCGCGCTCGGCCTTTTCTCGATTTCTTCGAAAATGATGATGAAGATTCGTGTTAATTGTGCCTCGTGGCGAGGGCCAGGAAAAGAATGGGGGAAAATTTTCACTATGTACACCGTATAATGCGAGAATGTGAGAGTGAATTTGGATTTCTTCGAAGAAGACAAGCAAGATATCATAATTTGCGTTTTTTTATTATGTCGTAAGATATGTGTATATATATATATATATATATTTTTCGATCGAAAAGGAACGTTTCGTTGTCGCAATCAACGGTTCTATCGGTTTTTTTCTTTTTTAAGAAAGAGATTAAGCGAATCAATAAAGGATTTCTAGGCGGGAGAAAAATCGGTTAATCCGTGTCACGAGACGTGGAGATTACCACGATTATTATGCTCGTATTATGTTACTTTAATTTAACGAGCTGTCGTATCGATTGTCGTAATCGCGGGGCGACACGCGGTTTATCGGTCCCCCGCCCCCCCCCCTCTCTTTTTTTCTCTTCTTTTTTTCTTCTTACGCGACAACGCGACAACGTGATGGATACGCAAAGACGTAAACACAGATAGGGAGGGAGATCCTAGGCTTTATGCTCTGAATATATCGAAAAAGATAAAGATTGGAAAGTGGTTGGGAAAAAATTGATAATAAGTTTAATTTCGAAATTGAACTTATATATCATCTATCTTCGATTCGACGAACAATTGTAACGAAAGTAGTTTTAGCAAAAGGATCCTCAAATTTGTCACAAAAATAACCCAGAATAAAATTTATTCTTCAAAATCAACCGATTCTTTAATTCCGTAATTGCAACATTTTCAAAAATTCTCCTCCATACATAATCTTACTTAATTCCTTCCCAAGAGAATAATCGGAAAAATTCGTCTCTCTTCTCTTCTCTTTCCTTACCCCGATCCATCAGAAAAAAATCAGGAAAAAAAAAAAAGGACGACGATCGCTCGATGGCTGTCACTCGTCGTGGGCCCGTCCCACAGGTTTCTAACCTGTGGGGCTGGGAGAGAGAGAGAGAGAGAGAGAGGAGAGTAGGCGTGTCCCCTGATTATTATAATTATTCCTGCGGGATCGTAATTAACGGGACATTTTGACAGATCTTGAGAGTTCCCGGATTCAATGATAGAAAATAGCTGTGGTCACGAGACGACAGAGAGAGAGAGAGAGAGAGAGAGACTCTCGAAGATTACCCCTCTCACCTTCCTGACGAAGGTGACGTCGTTTCTCGGCGAGGGAATCGACGAGGCAAGAAAACAATTCGCGAGGAATTCGGTCGATGCGTATACCTGGGCCACGGATATCTGGGCCCGGGCCCTGCCTCGTCCTCGACGATGGCAATTAACAATGGCCAGTTCTCTTGCTCCCCCTCCCTTCCTTGATCGTTTGAAAGAGAGGGAAGTGGAAGAGAAGTGTCGCCTAATGATCTGGAGAATAATGCTCGATGATGGAGTAGGATGATGAGACGGAGGATGTGTTAAATTATATCCTCTCCTCGTCGAGGATATGTAAAATTCTTTGCTTTTCGAGGATTTTGCTCGAGAAACTTGAGTTAAGATTCGATCCACTTTGAGAGAGTTTCGAATTTTTTAGAATTTAATTGGGGGGGCGGGGGGGTTCAAATTCGTTTGATTGGACAGAATTTGGTTACCTTTTTTTTTTTCTGGGGAGAACGAGAGAATAATATATTCCCAGAGATAAATTATTCGTATTTTAGAGATATCCGATATTTACCATTATATATTTGGATCCATCCACGATCGGTGGCCGTCGATTACGTGAAAGCACAAAAAGAAGAAGAAGAAGAAGAAGAAGAAGGAGGAGGAGAAGAAGAAGCAACGGTGTCTAATTGGCGCGGATGGCCGGAACCTTTTACCAAAGATCGATTCGAGAGCTGCGGGGCGATCCGAAAGATCACGGCACGACGTCTCTCGGACCGGGCTGACCTTTGCTGTCCGGCCAGCTGATTTACGACGGCCGTGCAGAAATCGAACTGGAGCGATTTCGACGATGGGACAGCTTTAATTACCGCTCGCGGGACTCGCTCCTCTTCTCTCCGCCTTCCCCCTCCCTCGAATTATTTAGCGGGAAATTATTTTAACTCGAGACCCTTTACGCTCGTCGTAATTGGTGTCGTAATTATATATATGTATGTATATATATATATATATATATATATATATATATATATATATATATTTGAACGATTTAGAGTCCATTTAGAGTCCGAATCCTTTTTTTTTTTTTCTTTCTTTCAAATATGGTGGAGAGAATAGTTAATAATTTTTCTAATAACTTTAAAATTTTTGTATAATATTATATATATATATTTGAAAGATTTAGATTCCATTGGCGAATCCTTTTTTTTTTTTTTCTTTCAAATATGGTGGAGAGAATAGTTAATAATTTTTCTAATAACGTTAAAATTTTTGTATAATATTATATATATATATTTGAACGATTTAGAGTCCATTGACGAACGAATTATTCCCTTTCTTCTTTTTTCTTTCTTTCAAATATGGTGGAGAGATGAATAATTTTTGTAACGAATATTATATTGTAAATTTGTATTTTAGAATTTGTATTGTAAAATTGTATTTTAGAATTTCGAGACAGGATAAAAAAAGGAAATATTGAAGATTATTTTAACTCGAGATCCTTTACGATCGTCGTAATTAATATATATTGTAATAATATATTGTAATAATATATATATTGTCGTAATTATATATATATTTGAACGATTTAGAGTCCATTGGCGAATCCTTTTTTTTTTTCTTTCTTTCAAATATGGTGGAGAGAATAGTTAATAATTTTTCTAATAACGTTAAAATTTTTGTATAATGTTATATATATATATTTGAACGATTTAGAGTCCATTGACGAACGAATTATACCCTTCTCTTTTTTTCTTTCTTTCAAATATGGTGGAGAGATGAATAATTTTTGTAACGAATATTATATTGTAAATTTGTTCACGTGACAAATTTTCGATGGAAGGAACATCTTGTATAAATTTTGGGGACAAGCAGTATTTTAAAATTTCGAGGCAGGGAAAAGAAGTAAATGTTGGAGATTATTTTAACTCGAGATCTTTTACGATCGTTGTAATTAATATTGGTGTCGTAATTATATATATATAATATGGTGGAGAGATGAATAATTAATAATTTTTGTAATAATATTAAAATTTTTGTATAATATTACATATATATATATATATATATATTTGAATGATTTAGAGTCCATTGGAGAATTATTCCCTTTCTCCTTTTTTCCTTCTTTTAAATATGGTGGAGAGATGAATAATTAATAATTTTTGTAACGAATTATAAATTTGTTCGCGTGAAAATAAAATATATTACGTCTAATATGAATATATATTATTAAAAAATAGAATGATGATCCATTTATATGAATTAATCGAAATAATCATCCTGAGTTTATATCTTTTGTAATATTTGTAATTGATCAGAATGCAATATCAATATTTGGACAATAACGTATTGATAAAATAAATCCTGAAATAATTTGAATTATAAGAAAAATTAATCCTAAAATAGATCCAAAATTTCATATATAATTGATATTTATTTGGAAGATAAATTGTTGATATAATAATTTTTATAAATTCATTTGATCTAAAAAAATTTAAATGTTTTTTCATTATAAGATTATTTAAAATAAATTTATTTATTTTTTTTTCGAAGAGTTTTATTTTCAATCAAAATTTTCGATGCAAGGAACGTCTTGTATAAATTTTGGGGATAAGCAGCATTTTAGAGGCAGGGGGAAAGAAGTAAATGTTGGAGATAATTTTAATTCGAGACCTTTATAGTCGTCGTAATCTTTTTTTTCTTTTCTTTCTTTCAAATATGGTGGATAGATGAATAGTTAATAATTTTTGTAATAACGTTAAAATTTTTGTATAATATTATATATATATATATATTTGAACGATTTAGAGTCCATTGACGAACAAATCGTTCCCTTTCTCCTTTTTTCTTTCTTTTAAATATGGTGGAAAAATGAATAATTAATAATTTTTGTAACGAATTGTAATTTATTTCCGTGACAAATTTTCGATGAAAGGAACATCTTGTATAAATTTTGGGGACAAGCAGCATTTTAGAATTTCGAGGCAGGGTAAAAAAAGGGAATATTGGAGATTATTTTAATTCGAAACCCTTTTATTCGTAATTATATATATATATTTAAAATCCATTGGCAAATGAATCCTTCCCTTCCTTTCTTTCAATATATATGGAGAGATGAATAATAATTTTTGTAACGAATTGTAACAATTTTGTGACAAATTTTCGGTGGAAGGAACGTCTTATAAATTTTGATTTAGCATTTTAGAATTTCGAGATAGAGGAAAAGAAGTAAATGAAGAGATTAACTCTTTAACTCTTTAGAGATCTTTATGGTTCCCTTTCTCCTTTTTCTTTCTTTCAAATATGGTGGAGAAATATGAATAATTAATAATTTTGGATGAATAAAGTTGAGAATAAAGAAATTTCGGGTGTATATATGTTTGGAAGTATGGAGGTATCGGGGGATTGAGCAGCGTCAAAAAGAAGAAAGGATGGATAGAGGCCGCTCTAAATTCTCTACGAGGCTTGTTCGCCAACACAAGCTCGGAGCATAAATCAGAAAAAGGGAGGAAAAAATGGCGGATGGCGTTGCGCGCGGAGTAACGAGGTCCATTAGTCATGCGTATTTTGCGAACTAAACCACTTATCCTATCGCATATTCACTTAATAACGTTTAATGGCCACCTGGATAACATGTCCCTATCAACAGCTCTTAAACCATTTGATCCTTGACGGACTAATAAAGTTATTTGAATACATGAATCTCTAAATACCTTCTTCTTCAACCGCTTCGCCTTTCGGGTAATTACCCTTCAATTGAAATTATGTGATACACTTTGGAAGGGGAGGGAAAGGGGGGAAAACGTTTTTTAAACGTTGGGGTAGGATGGTTGGATATCGGGTGTATAAAATAAGAGATAAATTTCATGGTTTCAATCCTTCAATTTGCATTAATGATAAACGATAAAACGTTTAGAATTTATCAAAATAATTTGCTTCTCGTTCCAAAGAATCTTCTTTGAAAAGATTCTTTTAACAATTTCTAATGCACTTCATTTTTCATGTTAAATATATATATTCAAGATCTCAGATCTATTTGAGAGAAATATTTTAAGTTGGGATGGGTTCATTAGTTTGGGAGTTCAAAAAATGAGAGAATCTTTTAACAATTTCTAATGCAACTTTTTATTTTAAACAATACTCAAGATCTCAGATTTGTTTGGGAAAAAGGAGGAATATTAAGTATTCATTAGTTTGGAAGTTCAAAAAATAAAAGAATTCCTATTCAAGATTCTAGATCTATTTGGGAAAAAGAAGGAATATTTTAAGTTAGGATAGATTTATTAATTTGGAAATTCAAAAAATGAAAGAAACTTTTAACAATTCCTAATGCACTTAATTTTTTACCTTAAACAATACTCAAGATCCCAAATCTGTTTGGGAAAAAGGAAAAATATTTTAAGTTAGGATGGGTTCATTAGTTTGGAAGTTCAAAAAATAAAAGAATCTTTTAATTCCTATTCAAGATTCTAGATCTATTTGGAAGAAAGGAAGAACATTTTAAGTTAGAATAGGTTCATTAATTTGAGAATTCAAAAAATGAGAGAATCTTTTAACAATTCCTAATGCAACTTTTTATTTTAAACAACACTCAAGATCCCAGATCTGTTTGGGAAAAAGTAAGAATAATTTAAGTTAGGATGGGTTCATTAGTTTGGGCGTTCAAAAAATGAGAGAATCTTTTAACAATTCCTAATGCAACTTTTTACCTTAAATAATATTCAAGATTCTAGATCTATTTGAAAAAAAAGAGGAACATTTTAAGTTAGGATAGATTCATTAGTTTGAGAGTTCAAAAAATAGTTCAAAAAGAATCTTTTAACAATTCCTACTCAAGATTCTAGATCTATTTGGGAAAAAGAAGGAATATTTTAAGTTAGGATAGATTTATTAATTCGGAAATTCAAAAAATGAAAGAAACTTTTAACAATTCCTAATGCACTTAATTTTTTACCTTAAACAATACTTAAGATTCTAGATCTATTTGGAAAAAAGAAGAAATATTTTAAGTTAGGATGGGTTCATTAGTTTGAAAGTTCAAAAAATAAAAGAATCTTTTAATTCCTACTCAAGATTCTAGATCTATTTGGAAGAAAGGAAGAACATTTTAAGTTAATATAGGTTCATTAATTTGAGAATTCAAAAAATGAGAGAATCTTTTAACAATTCTTAATGCAACTTTTTATTTTAAACAACACTCAAGATCCCAAATCTGTTTGGGAAAAAGGAGGAATATTTTAAGTTAGGATGGGTTCATTAGTTTGGGAGTTCAAAAAATGAGAGAATCTTTTAACAATTCCTATTCAAGATTCTAGATCTATTTGGAAAAAAGGTGGAACGTTTCGAGTGTCTCCACGTTTAAATCTAACCTTTATTAATGATAAAACGTAAAATGTATCAAAATTATTTCTCGTCCCAAAGAATCTTTTTTAAAAAAAATTCCTTAATTTACCTTTCTACGTTTTAACCACATTTCAATCTCTAATTTACCTTTCCATTTTCTTTAAAAAAAATTCTTCTACAACGATTCCTAAATTGTTAACCTTACTATTTATCTCGAGCACTATATCCCAGAGATCCATCCACAAATTCAACAAAATTACCAATTGACACCTACAACAAGACACCTAAATCTTGACAAACCTTTTTTTCCGACAATCACTTCGATCCCTTCGATCAAAATAATCGACTGCTGATAATCCGAATCAAAACAACTTGCCGAATTGTCCATCCCTTTTTAAATCTCCATTCCGCGTAGAACGTTACAAATGGACCCCCTCCCTCCCCCTCCGGCTCGGGCCGAGGTTAATGAAAACCCCGTTGGGCCCCTTCGTGTCATTAAGGGGGAGAGGGGGGGGGAGGGGCCCGCCTCGCGCGCTCTTTGTTTCATTGGCCGTTGCGCGGGACGCGCTTGGGGCCCGGGGAGGGAGGGGGGGGTGGGGGTGGGGGTGGGGGAGCCGCGGGGGTCCGAAATCGTCTGTCATCCCCGAACGACTAATGGTCGCTTCACGCTGCTTCATTATATTTTCTAAATGTAAATTCGTACACGGCGTCCAGGGCCGTGTACGCGGCGAGGGGCGAGCGGGGGCGCAGGGCCCCCAGGCCGGGGGGGTCCCTTGCATAAAACGACGTTTCTCCTTCTCTCGTTCCCTTCGTTGGCTGGCTCGGTCGGTCGCGTCGCAGGCAAGGACGGGTCCACCCGCGGGCCACGGAGTCCGCGCATCCTTGATTGCAGGCGACAGTTTATGGTCGTGCCCCGTCCTACGGACCAATTAGCCCCCTAGCTTCCAGGAACGGGGGGCCTCTCCTCCTCCTCCTCCTCCTCCTCCTCCTCCTCCTCCTTCGTTGTGGGGGACGTGTTTTATCATTTTACGACCCGACTTTGGGGGGGGAGGGGGGGAACAAGGAAGGAGGAGGTTGCTCGCGATTTCGAGGGATACATTTGGGATCGAATTTTTCACAATTTATTTGAATATAATATATAATACGTTATTTCACAATTTATTTTACTTTTTTATTAAAGAATTATTGGTTTTTAAAGGAGGAAAATTTAAAGGACGAGTTTTTATATTTAAAAGGAATGGAAAGGGATAAGGGATATCCCTTCGAAGCGAATCATTAATTAATAACTCTACAGTGGGGAGGAACAAGGTTTTTAAAAAAGGAAAATTGGTCGAGTTTTGTGACAGAATTTCGCTATAAGAGTTTCTTTATATTCAGACTTAAAAGAAAAGGATAAAAAATCCTTTCCAAGCGAATCATTAATTAATAACCCAACAATGGGAGGAACAAGGAAGGAGGATACATTTGGGATCGAATTTTTCATAATTTATTTTTAAGAATTATTGGTTTTTAAAAAAGAAAAATTAGGATCGAGTTTTTGACAGAATTACATTATAAGAGTTTTTTTATATTCAGAGTTAAAAAAAAAGGATAAAAAATTCCTTCGAAGCGAATCATTAATTAATAACCCAACAGTGGGGAGGAACAAGGAAAGAGGATACATTTGGGATCGAATTTTTCATAATTTATTTTTAAGAATTATTGGTTTTTAAAGAAGGAAAATTGGACGAGTTTTGTGACAGAATTTCGCAGAATATCTCTTCGAATCATTAATTAATAATCCGAGAATGGGGAGGAATAAGAAAGGATACATTTGGGATCGAATTTTTCATAATTTATTTTTAAGAATTATTAGTTTTTAAAAAAGGAAAATTGGACGAGTTTTTGACAGAATTTCGCTATAAGAATTTTTTTTTTATATTTAAAGTTAAAAGGAAAAGGATTCGAAGCGAATTAATTAATAACTCTACAGTGGGGAGGAACAACGAAGGAGGATACATTTGGGATCGAATTTTTCACAATTTATTTGTTTATAAGAATTATTGATTTTTAGAAAAGGAAAATTGAACGAGTTTTTGACAGAATTTCGCTATAAGAGTTTTTTATATTTAGAGTTAAAAGAAAAGGATAAAAAATCCCTTCGAAGCGAATCATTAATTAATAACCCGACAGTGGGGAGGAACAAGGAAAGAGGATACATTTGGAATTTTTCACAATTTATTTGTTTATAAGAATTATTGGTTTTTAAAAAAGGAAAATTGGACAGAATTTCGCTATAAGAGTTTCTTTATATTTAGAGTTAAAAGAAAAGTAAAAAGGAAAGGGATAAGATAGCCCTTCGAAGCGAATCATTAATTACGTCCACCGGATTCCGACGACGGTTTTCGAGGAGAAAGGGCGAGGAGGGTGTGCAGGCTGACGGACATGACAGCGATCGCTGCCGGCCACGCAGCGAAAAGTATTCCTAGTTTCACGCGTCGTTCGGCTGATAGCCGTCGAAAATCAAGGCAAATTGAAGCTGAGGGTCCGAGGCTTGCGTAATTGCCACGGTCTCGCGCCCGCCGAGAACGCGCAACGACATCCGTTCGAGGGCAGGCTGATTTAACCACATCGATCGATTCCCCCGTCGTCGCGAAACGATCCAAACCTGTTGAACAAACCTCCATTCCGAATTTCGATCGCGAAATAAATTTATAAGTTCATTATTCGATCCCACCTCTCTCCCTCTCTCTCTCTCTCTCTCTCTCTCGTTTCTAGCATTGGGAAACCAGATACACTTGAAATTTCTCACAACTGTATAAAGAACCATTTACCATGAAATAGAACATTTATAAAATTGGACAACAATTTAGCGAAACAACTTGACAAGTACATACAAATGAATTATAACTTATAACAAATAAATTATAAATTATAACATTTATAGAAGAACATTTATATTTATAGAATTATAAATTATAACATTTTAGAGAAGAATCTAACTTATATGCACAATCGTTTCACGATTTATATTTATATCGCGCAATGAGCGATAACAAAATCTTTACACCTCCTTCCCTAGCCAACACACCCCCCTTGAAAATCCTTTGTCGATCTCAACTCCCTCTCTCTCTCTCTCTCTCTCTCTCTCGAGAAGGAGGGAGTAGGAATTCGCCAGGGGGAGAGAAAAATGAGAGACGGCGGTGGAACGGAGAAGATGGAGGAGGAGGATCGCCCGAAGCGTGGTGGACGATGCGTCGCGGCTATTATCGGGCCCCGGTCTTTTTGCGAGGCGGACCGATCGGTGGGCCATTGTCTCGAGATGATTGCAACACGTTCGGGGCTGCTTAAAATATAGGGACCGAACGGGCCCCCCCTCCCCTCCCTCCCCATCTCTGTCCACTCTCCCCCTCCCCACCCACCCGTTCTCTACGAGGGTCCTGGCGGCCCTGTTTCGGGGGGAGCCGCGCCAGAAGCGGGTTCCCGGGGCCCACAGAGACACACACGGAAGGGCGGGCACCTGTGCAGCACCCTTTCCCTTCGGGCCCCTCTCGATGGGGAATATGGGCACCGGTTAATGGGATCGTCCCGATTCTCCTCTTTTCCTCCTCCTCCTCCTCCTCCTTCTGCTTTGTTTCTTTGCTTGCGAGCTCCACGAGCTCCCTCTTCCTTTGTCCCTCTCTCGATTATAGGTGGATGGACGAAAATTGGAAGATTTTCCTTCGATCTAAGGCAAACTGATTTGAGATTTCTGCAAACGGGATTCATTTATTTTGGAATAAGATTCGATGATCAAAGTGTTATTTGTCTTCTGGTCTTATAATTAGGTCAGTGTGAAATTTGCTGCGTATATATCTGATCACAGTGTATTTGTTTATAAAATATTTGAGTCTTGTATAAAAATCGATTTATATCGAGTTGAAATATATCGATTCCATTAATAATCATTGAATAAAAATATTATTTGAATTTATGATAAAAAATAATAAAGAGATTAATATATATATATAGATAAGTAAATTATGTTTTAAATTAATAAAAATTAATAATATAATATTAAATTAATAATATTATTAAGTAATAGTATATTTTTTATGTATACATATATATTCTATCAAAATATCTCTTTCATCAGGCATATTACTTTTAAATTTAGATATAATAAAATAATATTAAATTTTAAATGGAATTTAAATGTTTTAGATTTAAACTTTAAATATCCAATTCAATGATTTAATTAATTCTATAAAATTCAAAATTTTATGTGCTTCAACACTAGAATAAAATTAAATAATTTTATTTATATAAAAATTTTTAATTTATCGATAGGGTATGAACCTATTAGCTTTATTCAGCTTATTATATAAATAAACTTATATTTATAAATTTATAAAATTGATGATTGATCGTGTAGTAACAATTAATGAAAAATGTTAAAAGGAAACGAACGATTTTTTAGCTATCGACTTTCGATAACACTGTTAAAAATAACAGTGGTAACTTTCTGAAATGTATTTTAATAGATTATTTTCAATAGAATTCAACTTTTTTTCCAAAAGAGACAAAATCCATGGCTTTTATATCTCTCGAAAACGCTGTGCATCCAAACCAACGAGGTCGGTAATTATTCCATTACCTCTATGGAGAAATAAACTCGAAACGAAAGTTAGGGGTAGTAACGCAATCCACAAACAATCCATCTATCATGCAACGATATCCAACTCGGGATCTCACCATCATCGTACCCTCCCTCCCTTTTACTTTCCAACTTACCTCTCCGGTTACCTCTCCATAACCGAGCCGGCCAAATCCCCGCCGCCACGTAAAATCGAATATCCATCTCGTCTCAATTCCAACCTCGGGTATCCTCCGAGCTGCCCTCCAAGCCTCTATTACTCTTTCCTTCGGTACGGGCCCTTCGAACGGAGGAAGTGAGAGAGAGAGAGAGAGAGAGCGAGAGTCTGGTCGAGAGCCACCTCGACGACAACACCCAATGAACGACCGCAGAAAAACTCAAGCAATTTGAGTCCCTCCGTCGCTTATTACCAATCGCCTCGTCAGTCACAAATTGGCTTGCCCCCCCTTTATCCTCTTATCTTCACCCTCTTTCCTTCCTTTTATTTCTTATTCTCCTCCTCCTCCTCCTCTTTCGATGGATGGAACACACGCATTTGCAAGTGAGATTGAGTTGACGAGACGCGCGTTTCCTCCCCTCGAGAGAGGGACTCGAAACGTTTCCCTCCATTCGATCCTTGGTTATCGATGCTTGGTTCTGATATAACTTTGCTAATATAATAATATATATATATAATTACAAATTGTTTTTTCATATATAACTACCAATTGTTTTGTTTACGTGACAAGAATATTCTGCAAAGTTTATTTTAATAATATAGGAATTTCATTTAATTCGTGATCTCGGTTTATAACTATATAACGGTTTTATAACTATATCTCGGTTTATAACTATATATTATAACGAATGTTACTTGAGATTGGAAACAAGAATCGTTCTTGATACAATCTCCATTATTTTTCGTTTTCGGAAAAGTTTGTGCGAAACTAACCTAGAAACTAACCTAGGTTTCGATTCATCACCGAAGAGGGCAGCACCGCCGCGCAAAAGCCGGTAGCAATTTATTCATTGCGCCTGAGCATTGAAAACGGTAATCTGCATTCATTTGAATAAATAACCGATCGATAATCAATAATAGTGCTCTCTATCTTTTCAATACTTAAAATCAAATACTCACTCGTCCACCAGCACCTGGCCAGGCTCCGTCTCCCTCCCCCTCCCCCGAATCTCGAAAGGGCTCGGAGGAGCGTTCATGCGTCTCAACCCACGCGCATGAATTAAAGGCCGCGCTGGTTAGTCTTGATTTATCCCCGAGCATCGGTCTTCTTCCCCTCTCCTCCTTTTCTTTCTACGCGTACCCTCCCCGTAATAAGCGCCAGCGCGGCTGACAAATGCGCTGTTTTCACCGCGTTGTGCCGCGTCCTCCCATTAGCACAGACGAAACGGTGGGTGGAAGGAAGGGGCTAACGAACATTGTTGTTGTGACTCGCGCGGGGTGAAACCGGATATCCGTCATCCGGCTGATCTCACCTGCCCCTTCCCACCGCCTTTCCTCCCCCTTCTTTTTCGTCTCAGCTCGCACTCGGCGTGTCCCACCCCTCCCATCTCGTCTTCTCGTCTTCTTGCCTTTGATCCTCTTCCTCTTCCCTCGACCGGTCGGGGCTTCCAGGAGGAATTTATTATATAACAAATTGAAATAACCTTAAATCCTATAATTAAAATTTTTTTAATTACTTTTTTAATATGAATAATAAAAATTTTAAATATGAAATTAAAAATTAATTTTATCATTTATATTATTCATATTAAATAATAAAGATTGGGGGATCGTCCGGATTGCCCTCTGTGCCCGAGAGTTATGCGGCCGGAATATGGCCGCCTCGAGAGGGGAGGAGAGGAGCACACGCGTAACCTGTTGTTTCTCGCCTCCTCTTTTTTCAGCTTATGCACGTGCAAGGAAAGGAGTCTTGGAAACGTGTCAGAAAATTTGACAAGCTCGTTCAACGTTGTTGTTCAGCAACTTTGTAGTTGTAGTAGATTTCTATTTCTTTTCAGAAAGGGGGAAATATTGGGAAGGAATTTTATTGGGTAGATAAAATTTTTAGAACTTTTGAATAAACTTTTTCTTTAGTTTCTTTCTTTTGTCGAGAGTGAATTCTTCGAAGAGCGGTAGATGATAATAGTTATGTTATAAAGCGTAGAATTGCGGGAAATATCCTTCGTGGATTTTCCTCCGTTTATGCTAAACGAGTGTTTACCATAATCTCGAAACGGTAATTTCAGTTAATTAACTTTAGAAATCGGTTGCATATTTGCGCTCGCTCGACAATTAGCCAATTAGCCGCGTACACATTTTTATCTGTACATGAAATCCAGCATGCGCGTTCTATTCTTGGAAGAAGAACAATTTACACGTATTTCGTATACCGTTTGTAAAATCGTGAAATGTATCTCGAACCGAGAGAATAATCACGAAATTTCGCGCTTAAGTTTAAACTCGTACAATCTTAACCCGTTCGTTAAAAATTTAACTTCATATCCAAAACTCCTTCTCCTTCTCCATTCAATAATTTTATCGTTAAAAATAGATGTACAAATAGACACTTTCGTCAAAAACTACATTTCATATGTAATACGAAATATAATACGAAATATAACTCAACGAATTATATTGTTATATGTTCCATCCACGAATTATTTACTCGTACTTTTGTATGGGAATCTTCTCTCATCGGAGATTAAAATCAAAATTAAAATCGTGACTGACCTATCCGAAACGCGTTGCCTTAGAATCCAAATGCAAAAATCGAAATATATCTTCCGCGCAAGAAAGAAAGAAAGAAAGAAAGAAAGAAAGAAAGAAAGGAAAAGAAGCGCGCAAAAAACAAATCGAAATCGCGTCAGAATAGGAATCGCGCGAAAAATATCTCCGTTTTCGCAGGGGTCAAGGGCAAGGGTCGCGGTCCGAGCGGTTCAACTGCACGTCTGGGACGGCGATGTTGGCGCAAAGGACAGGCGGAAAAAAAAAAATGAAAAAGAAGCAGGCTCGATCCCCGACGCGAGACACGTGCGTTGACACTGCCATCGTTGTTCGAAACGCCGCCACATCGACCGTGTGGTGGGGAATTATCTTCGGCCTCGGGTTTATCGGTTAAGGGTTATCCGAGAAGACACAACTAACGGCGTGTCGTTCGAGCCAACTGCGTGTCGCCGTTTATCGTTTTAATGGCTCTCTAATTAGCGGTCCCATGCCTTTATTGACTCTCTCTCTCTCTCTCTCTCTTCACACTTGGAACAACTTATTGGTTACAAGGTAATTTGAATCGATAGAACTCGTCGAGGTGAAATTTATTTTCTCACTCTGTTTGGGATTATTTATCGAAGCTGGTGAAATCATTTCCGAGTATAGAAAATTACGTACTTCGTTATAATTTATTGTAGAGAATGAAGGAGCGAGAAAAGGATAGATACTAAGTTACTAAGGTAGTTAAGCGCAGTGGCGCTAGTGTCGCAACGAGTCGGTACGAAAATTACTGTTACTTACCAATCGGTCATAATCGGTCATTTCAAAAATGACTCTCTTTCTGTAAAAATACGTATACGCACGTAGTGAAGCATTTTAAATATTTCGAGAAGATAAAGGTAAAAGGCATTTCGAGGTGGCGCAAAACAACCAACAAGGGGATCGTCGAAATCTCGGTATTACGGATCGCAGAGGAGGGGAGAGGGGAGGGGGAGGGCGGTCAGCAGCATCGAAGGGAGCCGCAATTGTCTCGAGGCGGGGAGTGAGGGGGGCCAGGCCGGCCGCTCCGTCGATACGGAGTAGCTAGGTGGAAGGAAGGCTGGCCCTTGGGCCAACCCTTTCGAAGGTTACGAGGCGGGACTGTCATTCCTTTGATTGGCTTTTAGAACGGGCCACGAGAGCAGAGGAGCCCATTGTTTCTCCCGTCTCGTCTTCTCTCACCCTTTTTTACTTTTAATCTGCGACCGCTTTCGGGGGCCTCCCCGATCGGCCCCGCAGAGACGTATCGTTCCTCGTTCTCGGGCCAACAGCACCAGACGAGATCCCTGTAAAAGGATCCTACCCGATTTTTTGACAGTATTTGATTTTGGATTCTGAACAAGGGTGATCTTTATTGCAAATTATTGTATACGTAAGGTACGAAAAGTTATAAAGTTTCTTTTTTTCTTTTAGCTTGAAAAAGTAACTAGTTTTAAAAATTAAACATTTATTCTATTAGCAGCTATTACGGTCGATTTTTTATCGTGTAATTATTTGCGATTATTACAATATATTTTGAACAATGAGTCATCAAAAAGTAAGTACTTTTCATCAATTCAACAATGAAATTGGATTTCATCACGACTCCCTAGAGTCCTATTTTCGAAACCTTGGAGAAATAAAATTTGTAAAAGTATCGTCTATCTACGAACGGCAGCACGGCGCCATTTCCAGGAGCGTTTCGCGCGTTTCTTCTTCTTCGAGATGCGTGATCGGGCGCGTGCTACGAAGAAGATACGGATCTCCGCGAGGTCCCCCTTTCTTCGGCACGGGCCAAGTCTTCCTACGCCTCTATCTACCTGCCCTGCCTGCCTACCTGCTGCCCCCACGCGGTGACTAAAGCTAACCTTGATAACCCGCGGTCACCAGAGTCGACCAACCTTTTGTCCTCGGTTCGTCAAACACGTGTACCGAATACCGTTTCAACGAAGGACCGGTGTTAAAAAGAAATATGGTTCCTCTCTCTCTCTCTCTCTCTCTCTCTGTTTCTCGAAATCTATTCGGCCTTCTTTTCTTCTGACCGAGGGGGACGCCTCGTTTATTCTTCGTTGCGGAAGAAAAAGAAGGAAAGAAAGGTGGATGGAGAGCGTGATTAATATCGTGGAGGAGGAGGAGGAGGTGATCGAATGGAAGCGGAGAGGTCGAATTGGGAAGAAGTTATGACAGAGTTGGAAAGGTTAGTTAGCCTCGGTGATTGGCCAACGTTTAATCATTGAGTGAAGTTAGGTAAGAATAATTTATTGTTCGAAATCGGAATTAATGTGATAGCTTTTCTCAACTAATTATTTAATTTAGGGTAATGATAAATAATAATTATTTAGGTAATTTAGGATAAATTGCTCCGCTTTGTAGAATAGAGAATAATTCTTTGTTGATGTATTTAAATATACAAATATTTATAATATTAAATATACAAATATTTAAATATATATTTAAATATTATATATTTATACTATTATATTATATTATATATTATATTTATACTATATTAAATATACAAATATTTATAATATAGTTTTAAAAAGTAATTGGCAACTAGATCAAATTTTAAAGTATGAGTCAAAAAATCCTTTCCCCTAAAAAGAAATCTAGGTATCCATTCTTCTTTATCTCACTCATATCTCCTTCATCATTACTCAACGCTTACTATCTCATTCGTTATTCCTCTCGAAATTCAATTATCCAAAATGCAGAGAGAGAGAGAGAGAGAGAGAGAGAGTTTCACGACAGCAATTAAAAAGCGGCTTCCGTTGGACAAAAGGGAAAAAACGTTCGATATATTATGGAAAGGGGTCAGAATCGGCGAACAATCGGGATCACGCCTTGATAATAGGTTGCCACGGCTCGGCAGCTGGTCACCGATGGAAGAGAAAAAAAGAAACGACCCTCTTTCGACTCTCGGTAATTACTCCGTGTCGTCTCCAATTTGCAAAATGGCGGTGACCAGGTGACAAACCCTTCTCGTGTGCATGTAATATATATATATATATATATATATTTAAATTTTTAAACAATAGTTACAGTCGGTTGTTTAAGATAAGATGCTTGTATAATTAGATTATAAAAATTTAAGTATACTCGTTGAAATCAATCATCTTCGTATCGTTCTCTATATTGGAGACGAGTTTTTAAGACACGTTTCACAAAGTTGGGATAAATCGAATTATCGTCACGAATTAATTAGCTCGTTACTGTTAGAAATAAAAAAAATTTAGTGCAATACATGACAAATGTTGCGTATAAATCTCGATCGAAATTTTACTGATTCATCGCCAAAAATAAAATTAAGAGGATTCCTTCCATGGGAAAGACACGACAGGCTCACGTTTCATTTATGAAATTAGGATAAATTGTATACAAAATTATCGTCACGAATCGATAATTAGCTTACTAGTTACTACTAGAAACAAAAAAATTTAGTAAAATATATGACAAATTATTATAGAGACAAAAATGTGAATTCCTTTCCACCGGTACCATTTAAAGGGAAACATTTTAATCACTCAAATTTCACTTAGGAAGTTAGGATAAATCGAATATTATCGTCACGAATCAATAATTAGCACCAAAAAGTTATAGTATATGACAAATTATCATGGTAAAAACAAAAATGTAAATTCCATCAGTTACCATTTAGAGGGAAACATTTTAATTATTCAAATTTCACTTAGGAAGTTATGATAAATCGAATATTATCTTCACGAATCAATAATTAGCCTGTTGCTATTAGAACAAAAAAATTATAGTATGTGACAAAATTACATTAAATTCCATCAGTTACCATTTAGAGGGAAATATTTTAATCACTCAAATTTCACTTAGGAAGTTAGAATAAATTGAATATTATTGTCACGAATCAATAATTAGCCTGTTGCTATTAGAAACAAAAAAAATATAATACATAAAAAATTACCAAAATAGAGACAAAAATTCGGTTACCATTTAGAGGGAAACATTTTAATCGTTCACATTTCCCTTATGAAGTTAGGATAAATTGAATATTATCGTCACGAATCAATAATTAGCCTGTTACTATTAGAAAAAAAATTATAGTATATGACAAATTGCCATGGTAGAGACAAAAATGTAAATTCCATCAGTTACCATTTAGAGGGAAACATTTTAATTATTCAAATTTCACTTAGGAAGTTATGATAAATCGAATATTATCATCACGAATCAATAATTAGCCTGTTGCTATTAGAACCAAAAAAATTATAATACATAAAAAATTACCAAGCTAGAGACAAAAATATAAATTCCATGGGTTACCATTTAAAGGAAAACATTTTAATCGAGCGATAAGCGAGAAAATACGAGCACGCACACGTTTGAACCCTTCAAAGATTCATCGAATCCATGGAGCACGCCTCTAAAGAATCGAGGAGAGAGGCGAGAAACGGCGAGAAAAGCGCTGGAGTGGTGGAAAAGCCGGTGGGGCCCGGGTTCCTCTACTTGGGGCCCAAGGATGCGGCCGAACCGGGAGGACTAATGACGGGACGGGGAACGATCCAACCCCATGCGGCTCGTGTTGCGCAGTTCGAGCAGAAAAAGGAAAAAAAGAAAGGAAGAAAGAAAGGAAGGAAGGCGAGAGGCGAGGCTCGAGGCCCGCCGTACGAAGGTCCGCGCCCCCTGGTGACATTTCCCATTCTTCTCGGCGCGCCATTACCGGGTCAAAGCCGCCGCCCCCGCGGGACGCCGCATCCCCCCTCTTCAACCCCTCAAGCGCGCTCACTTTTCAGCTTTCCTCCCCCTCGAGGGAGGAGGACGCTGCCTTTTCTCTTCGACGCGTGTTGAAGCTCGCCCATCGATATTCCACGCGATGGTCCCCCCTAGGTTGCCGCTTCTTCTTCTTCTTCTTCTTCTTCTTCTTCTTCTTCTTCTTCTTGTCAGGACGACAAGAAGGGGCCTCGTGAGTGGTTTCTTTTGCGGTATCGCGATGTTGGCGTTGCGGTCGTTGCCCGTGCTGTTCTTATTTCGAGTTAAAGCTCCTACATTGTGGACTGCTAATGGTTGGTTCGGAAGCTGATCCTGAGTACATGGGATCTCCCTCGAAATCCGCAGCCCAGATTTAAGCATCTTTTTCTCCGTTGATAAATTGGATAAATCGTTGCCCCAATTCCCGATTCCCCGGAGAGAGTTTATTCTTTTAATATTGTTTTTAATATTTATAACACGAATGTAATTACAACAACCCCCCTTTCAACTCTTTATCCAAGCTACCATCTAAACAATCAAATCATCTCACACTTGACTCACGCAAACACACATCTACGAACCTTTTACAAAACTTGTCTGTAAAACCAGAGAGAGAAAAAAAAAAAAATAAAAAAATCTCCTGCCATTGAACGATCATTTCCACATTGGAGCCGATTCGCCACCAACCCTTGGCCTGCCGCGATTAACCCTTGGACGCGGCTGTTTTACCATTCATCAGTGTCGCGATAAATGAAAGGGGCGGGGAGGAGGGCGGGAGGAGGGGAGCCCCTTTTATCGGCCGCGATCGAGGGTATTTGAAAATCCAATCCCTGGGAGGATGGCCGCCGATTCAGGGGCCGTAATAATACGGACGCGGCAGCCCGGTGCCCCGCGGCTCGAAAAGCGAAAACCGCGAGCGGATCGGCGCGGCGTAATGCATGCGATTACGCGGATCAATGAGCTATGGCCCTATTTATGGCTCTATCAGCCATACCGCTACCATCCTCCTCCTCCTCCTCCACTTTATCCCTCACACGTCGATCCTTTTTTATTCCTCCTCCTCTTTTTTTTCTTTTTCAAGCGGATCTTCGCTCCTTGCGTGACCGCTCCGCGGATCCCGAATCGAACCACGGCTAATGCCACGATAACGTGATCCACGAGGATCGCCCCTCGAGGAACGGAAAAGCAATCTTCCGCGCGAATGCGAGAATTCAACGCGCGCCTGGGACACTGGTGGGGGTGTGCGATACACGAATCGTTTAATTCGTCAGAAAAGAAATATCTGTTTTATTGATTTCTTTGAATCGAATTAATGGGATTTTTCAGTTGTATGACGTATCTTTAAGAGAGGAATGCGTTTCCAAACGAGAGGACATTATCGAGTGGGACGGGGTGTAAGTTGAGGATTCAAAGTGTTCAAAGAGATTTCACCAAAATACGTATATATATATATTAGAAATAATACAAATAATATATTAAAAGTAAATATAATATTATTATAATAAATAAATACAAATATAAAAAAGAATAAATAAAATAAATAAAATAATAAATAATAATAAATAAATATAAAAATAAATAATAAATAAATATAATATTATTATTTAATAATATATTAAATACGAATAATATTAAATAATATTAAATTATAATAATTAAATAATATTAATAATATTAATATTAAATACGAATAATATAATTATAAATTGCACGTTATATGAAGACGTATAAGATGATCGAAATATAAAAATAAATAATAAATAAATATAATATTATTATCTAATAATATATTAAATACGAATAATATATAAGTTATATGAAGATTGAAAAGGAAAGAATTTTTGTTTCTGTCGAGATATAATTGAATGTTACTTTTTGAAAAAAATTTCCAAACAATTTGTACCAAGCATTTATTTGGTATGCCCTTATTATATAAGGGCATCACGACCGAGAGGGTTAAATTTTAATCCGAAGGTTTACCCTTTTATTTTATTCATTTCGAGGATCGACTAAATAATTCTTGAATTGAAGCGAATGGAAAAGTGCTTCTCCCTTGTAAATCTATCAGCATGACACGTTTAATTAAGGCAAGAGACGAGAAGAGTATCGAGAGTTACGATGCAAAAGTTGTCCTTCCACCGAGAAACGAGAGAAATTGGAAAAAAGGCGAGTAACGCAACAACCGGTTACGATAACCGAGGCGGGCCCTCCTTAATACCTTTATTATGCGAACGCTTCTAATATCTTAATACGTGGGCCGGGTTAGGAGGAGGAGGAGGAGGAGGAGGAGGAGGTGCGCGAGTAACACGAGGGTCTAATGGTCGACTCAATTAAGACACCATTAGACCAACGGCATTTACATGTTAACGATAATAGCCGTCATGATACGTTCACCCGCAATAATGCTCCCGCGTATGTACATGTGTGTGTATACGTGTAAGCGCGAGGAGGTGGAAACGCGGCGTCCAACGTGTACAATTTCTTTTAATGGAACCCTTCCAATTTGCGAATCTTGTCGCCATATTCGTCGCCCCTTAAGCTTCTACTGTAACCGGATAACTCTCTTGATCTTCTTTATTTGAAATATTCAATGCAAGATGCTTATGTACATATTAACGATTTTCTTCGAAAAAATGATTCGAAGCTTGGTGAAACAATATTCGATAATTAATAATATTAATTACCTTGCAATCGAATAATTCACCGAACTGTCAAATTCCACGCACATCTTACCTATCTTTCGAAATATTCAACGTTATTCGAGCAATGAATTATACACCTCGTGTCTTGTTAATACTATCTGTAAGACTAACGCTTGATGTTATTGAAATGATAATTCGGTCAGTTTGAAAGTGTTTTGGTCGTCGTGCAATTCGACGATGCAGCGGAGTCAATTAGCGGCGGATAATTAGCGGCGGTTCATTAGCAGGAGACAACCGATGGCCATTGTCCGCCGCTGACAATAATCTCTCCGTGGGCCGTTAACAAAGCCGATCTGAACGACACCTACGTTGCACCTGACTTTGCCTCGTTTCATATATATATATATTCTATATATATTCTATATATATATTCTATATATATATTTTATATATATTCTATATATATATATATATTCTATATATATATATATATTCTATATATATATATATATATATTCTGTTTCTTTTTGCGCGGAATTTTCGTATGCTTGATACGGCCGTCCAAACAATTCTCAATTTCTCAACATTTCGATTTCGATTCGCGAAAAGCTGCGCTTCTCGAGAATTAAAATCGGCGAGGCCCTTTTCGCGGCGTAAACCGCGGAGATCGCGCGAAAATTCGCAAACAAACACCCGTTTCCCTCCCGTTGGAAAATGGGGAGGGGGCAACGAAAATTCCCCTGGCGGCGATTACGACACCTCGGCGGCCGGTTATCGGCCGGATCGAATCGAAAAGCCGAATCGGCGGCGCGGAAACGCCGTGGATGCAGTTTTCCTCGTCAGCGCTTATGCAAAGCCTCTAGCGGCGGCGGTCCAGCCTCCGTGGTCCTTGAATAATGCATGCGATATTCGCGCGGCCCGCAACGAAACGCGCGATGCACCGGGTGTGCCGGAAGTGGCCGCCACCGCCCCGCGCGAAAACTCGCTATTTCGCTCTCTTTCCCTCTTTCGATGGAGTAGCGCTCATTTTCCTTCACTCGTTGTTTCTCGATGGAGACGCAATTTTGTCAATTGTCTCGTATCGATGAAGTTGATAATGAGGAAGAGGATCGATTTCTTTTTTTCTGTCTCTCTTTCTCTCTATCTGTCTTTCTTTTTCTCTCTCTTTCTCTCGATGAAGTAACAGGTTTTCCTCGATTCCTTGTTTTGCTTCGATGGATTCTTGTATCGATGAAATCGATGATGATCGACTTTTCTCTCTCTCTCTCTTTCTCTCGATAGAATAGGTTTTCCTCGATTCCTTGTTTTGCTTCGATGGAAATGCAATTTTGTCAATTGTCTCGTATCGATGAAGTCGATGATGATGACGAGGATTGACTTCTCTCTTTCTCTCTCTCTCTCTCTCTCTCTCTTTCTCTCTGTCTGTTCGTCTGTCTCTTTTTCTCTCTCTCGATGGAATAGCAGATTTCTCTCGATTTGTCGTTTTGCTTCGATGGAGGCGCAACTTTGTCAATTGTCTTGTAACGATGAAATCGATGATGATGACGAGGATCGACTTCTCTCTTTCTCTTTCTTTCTCTTTCTCTCTCTGTTTTTTTCCTCGATTCGTTGTTTCGCTTCGATGGAGACGATGATGAGGAGGAGGATGACGTTGTATTTACATTTTGGGTAGATAGATAAATAAAATTACGTGCCTGTAACTTGTTAATCAACGAGCTAAAATTAATTTTTGAATCTCACTCACTGTCTCATCTCTGAGACACTCGTATAGTCGTTACAATTGGAACACTCGGTATATGAAACTGTTCGTTTCTTATAAAAGTAACAACGGAAGAAATAATTGTGTTTCTCTTCCTTTTCCCTTTTTTTCACGTAGTACAATTTTTCCAAGAGAGTGGTAATAATTGAAAAACGAAGAGGATCGAAGAGGATCACCCTGTATACACGTGCAAAACACACTGTTGCACCTCGGAGGGCTCGCGAGTGCGTTTCGGCGAGTCCGCAGGTGGAACCGCACGGTTATTAGGATGATTTATACGCGGCTGGGACTCGAGAGAGAGCAGTCTTACTCTTCGGGGTGGCGTGTCCACCTCGTGCGCTGTTATCCTCCCTCTCTCTCTCTCTCTCTCGATTCGTCTCGTCTTCCCTCTCCCTTCTTCGAAGGCTAAGTATACTTTCTAAATTCTCGTTTAATTCGCGTCGCGTGGATCGTAGGGAAAAAATTTTATCATGAAAATAATGGGGAATGGGGGTGGATTTTTCGAGTTCAATTCTACGCAATAACTATCTTCTTTCCTCTGTCTAGAAACGATGATAATTCATTTCTTTCTCCGTTTGATTATTGAAAATCTGACAAAGTCAACTTGAATCGACTACCAGTTAACTTCAACCCCTTCATACCATAATTTACCTATAGAGAATACCCCCTTTAGGGATGATGTATAAATTTTCCCACGATGTAATAATAATCTTACGTAATAAACCTTGAATTTCCACAAGGTAAAAATAATAGATAATTTCTCCTCGGACTGAGAGGATTCGTGGAATCGATGGAATCGGTGCAAATTGTGTGTGTGTGTGTGTGTTGCATACTTCGACAATAGTCAGTCACTGGGGAGAGAGGGAGGGTCGAGAAGACAGAATCGTTGGGGGGTGGTCGAAGGAAACGAATGGCGGGGGCAACGGTATCATTAGAGACGCCTGCAAAGACTGGAAATAACGGTTGCATGGCAATACCGATGACGGTTACGCACGCTTATTCCCGTAATATCTGGCCAATAATTGCCAGGTAATGCCAACATACATCAAGGGACGTCCGCTTGGGCGTGAACGTCGAAATGAAACGTCCACTTTGTTACGTTTTCGTCGACCCCCCATTTCGTACGATCGTATCGAAATCGTTACAGGGATTTTAAACGATCGTGTGATATATGATCGCGTTGACGTCGAGATCGATCCTCGGTGAAATTGATTTTTATAATTTCGAGAGTTTTTTTTTTTTTTTTTTTATGAATAATATAAGCGATTGTATGTGTAAGTTTGCGTGATTTATTTATTTTTTTTTTTTTCCTCCCTCTCACGAAACTATAAAATATTCTTGCTTTATTCGTCGTCGCGCACTGTATGATTAGACACGTTTAAGACACGAGTAAGAGGGTTTAAATATACGTTCGTTCGAAAGAGTGATTCGAATAGGGGATGGATAATAATTTTTTTAAATCTCTTAAATTGTTATTCACGTGTAAAAGATACATTACTTACTTTCGATACATTTTTCTTTCGCTGGAAAAATTTTGGAATTATTGAAATACACTTCCATGTTTCTTTTAAATTTCTTAAATTCTTAAATTTAAAAGACACTACATTTTTCTTTCGCTGGAATAATTTTCTAAAATCTCTTAAATTCTTATTTCTTACATAAAACATACTTTCACTACATTTCTCTTTCGCTGCTGGAAAAATTTTGAAAGCATTGAAATACACCTCCATTAAAAAAAATGATTCGAATAGGGGATAATAATTTTTTTTAAATCATTTAAATTGTTATTTTTAAAAAATAGTTTTTAAAAAATACTTTCAATACATTTTTCTTTCGCTGGAAAAATTTTGGAATTATTGAAATACACTTTCGTTTTTCTTTTCTTAAATTTTTTAAAAATTTCTTAAATTTTTACGCTAATTCTTAAAAGATACTATATTTTTCTTTCGCTGGAAAAATTTTGGAATTATTGAAATATCTCTGTTTTTCTTTTAAATTTCTAAAAATTCTTACGCATAAAAGATACTATATTTTTTTTTTTTCACTGTAAAAGAATTTTGAAAGTATAGAAATACACCTCCATTAAAAAGAATGATTCGAGTAGGAAAATGAATAATAATTTTCTAAAATCTCTTAAATTCTTATTTCTACATAAAACATACTTTCACTACATTTCTCTTTCGCTGCTGGAAAAATTTTGGAAGCATTGAAATACACCTCCATTAAAAAGAATGATTCGAATAGGGGATAATAATTTTTTTTAAATCACTTAAATTGTCATTTGTATATAAAAAATATTTTCAATACATTTTTCTTTCGCTGCTGAAAAAATTTTGGAAGCATTGAAATACACTTCCATTAAAAAAAATGATTCGAATAGGGAAATAATAATTTTCTGAAATCTCTTAAATTCTTATTTCTACATAAAACATACTTTCACTACATTTTTCTTTCGCTGTTGGAAAAAATTTTGGAATTATTAGAATACATCTCCGTTTAAAAGAATAAATAATAATTTCTTTTAAATCTCTTAAATTCTTACGTGTAAAAGATACTTTTTCTTTCGATACATTTTTCTTTCGCTGGAAAAATTTTGGAATTATTGAAATACACTTCCATGTTTCTTTTAAATTTCTTAAATTCTTAAATTTAAAAGACACTACATTTTTCTTTCGCTGGAAAAATTTTGGAAGCATTGAAATACACTTTCGTTTTTCTTTTAAATTTCTTAAATTTTTACGTTAATTCTTAAAAGATATTACATTTTTCTTTCGCTGGAAAAATTTTGGAATTATTAAAATATCTCTGTTTTTCTTTTAAATTTCTAAAGATTCTTACGTATAAAAGATACTATATTTTTTTTTTCACTGTAAAAGAATTTTGAAAGTATAGAAATACACCTCCATTAAAAAGAATGATTCGAATAGGAAAATGAATAATAATTTTCTAAAATCTCTTAAATTCTTATTTCTACATAAAACATTCTTTCTGGAAACATTGAAATACACTTCCATTAAAAAAAATGATTCGAATAAGGGATAATAATTTTTTTAAATCACTTAAATTACATTCATTTGTTTTTAAAAAATACTTTCAATACATTTTTCTGTCGATGGAAAAATTTTGGAATTATTGAAATACACTTTCATTTTTCTTTTAAATCTCTTAAATTCTTACTTACGTGTAAAAGATACTTTCCATACATTTTTCTTTCGCTGCTGGAAAAATTTTGGAATTATTGAGATACACTTTCATTTTTCTTTTAAATCTCTTAAATTCTTATACATAAAAGATGCTATATTTTTTTTTCTTCGCTGTAGAAGAATTTTGAAAGTATAGAAATACACTTCACATTAAAAAGAATGATTCGAATAGGGGATAATAATTTTTTTTAAATCACTTAAATTCTCATTTGTATATAAAAAATACTTTCAATACATTTTTTCTTTCGGTGCTGGAAAAAAAATTTTAAAATTATTAAAATACATCTCCGTTTAAAAGAATAAATAATAATAATTTCTTTCAAATCTCTTAAATTCTTGCTAAAGACGCTACATTTTTCTTTCTTTCTTTCTTTCTTTCTTTCTTTCTTTCTTTCTTTAACCTTTTCTGAAAGAATTTTTGGAAACTTTCAAAATTGAAAGAGATTCTCTCTCGATTCCCAGTTCCAAGTTCACGTCTAAAGGATAGAACAAAAAAGCGCGAGAATCCAGAATCAATCCAGATATCATCCTCAAAAGAGCGATATCCGCGTGTTTCGTTCACAACTGTCAAATATTGAACAATAATCGGCACGGATACGGCGCTGGTGGGGGAGGGGGGTGGCCCTCGTTATTATCGGATTCGAAAATACAGAAGCGGCACGCGGGGGCAGCGTGTGTTAATCCGTGAAAGTCGGGGGTTAAGCAGCTTGGGGGAGGGTTGGCTTAGTTGAGTTGAATCGCGTAAAATCGCGCGGCGGGGATTTGACCCGAAGCTGAAGTTATTAATGCTCGCAATATCGTTGCCTTGTTATTTAAGGGAATCCTCGAATATCAACAGGATCGACCGCGTTTTTCCGGAATCGATAAAAGGAGGGGAAGAGAAATATCGGGTGGAAAAACGAATTTACATTCGCCATTTCCAAAATGCATTTGGGATTTTTAAAGTCTGCCATTCTTGTGACGAGTATAAGAATTTTTTGGATTTTTATTTCTCAAAATTTGTATCATTCGTTTTATTTAATTGTACAAAATGTACGAAAGGGACACGGATAAAATTTCCACAAAATCCTCACAATTCTCCCTTTCTATTAATAATAATATAGTAATATTCTTTTTATAATAATAGTAATATTTTTTATATAATATATATAATATATTAAATATATAATATATAATAATATAATACATATAATATTTAATAATAATAGTAATATTCTTTTTATTTAAACCTGTATATGGAAATTGTTAAGTTTACTTAACTTTCCAAAATCCGATTTTTCAAAGGCGAACGAAATCTCAATTTCCTCGATTTTGTGCATTAAAATCGACGTAGAAAAGCTTGTTACGAAAAGAAAAAAAAAAAAAAAATATATTTATAAACTTGACTTAAACACATTTGTGCATCGAGATCGACAAAATCAAGAGAGCAAGAGATCAAATCCTCGTGCTATATATCATACCATGCATCATTAACCCTTGGACTCCCAAAATAATTTAAAACTTTCTCTCTTTCAAATACTTTACTACACAATATTGTACAGAGACCCTCTTTTTACATCCTTTTTTTAATTGTAATTGTTGCTAAAAAAAAAAAAAAAAATTAAAAAAAATACAAAAGATCGATAACGATCGAATTCGACGCACAATATCGTTGGAAGAAGTTAAAGTCCGCCATTTTTGCGTATATACGAGTATATATAAGAATTTCTAGGATTTTCTAGGATTTTTAGGAATTTCTAGAATTTTCTAGGATTTTTAGGAATTTCTAGAATTTTCTAGGATTTTTAGGAATTTCTAGGATTTTCTAGGATTTTTAGGAATTTCTAGGATTTTTAAAGAGGGGCAATTGAGAATATTTTTGGAGCATAGTTATAAAAGTTGCAAAAATGCATAGATCTTATTGCAACGCGCAATAAGATCGTTACTTTCTTCGAAGAAAGAGTGGTATACGTGCGAGCGCGTGCCAGTAGCGGAGGGACCGGTGAGAAAAACTCGTGGGGGGAGGAAATGTCTGGAAATGGGGGGGGAGGGGGAGGGGGAAGGAAAAGGGGGCCACGATCGGGGAATTTCCGCGAGGGATCGTTACAAAAGTTTTAACGGGTTCGAGGGGGCGGTCTCGAGAGCGGCGGCAAGTTTCGCGTTACCGCTACGTGCTGCATGCGAACTTTCGAAGAACAAAATCAATTATGGAACGGGGGTGTTTTTATGCGGCGCGAGGAGGAGGAGGAGGAGGAGCAGGAGGAGGAGGAGGAAGGGCGGCGGCGAGGGGGAGGGGCGAGGTGATTATCGGCCGAAACTTCGGCCAACTAAGAGTAATTCGCCCCTCCCCTCCTTGGCCAGCCGAGGTATTTCGGATTATCCTTCGCCCACTTTCGGATTACGAGCGCCACCTCTCTTTCTTTCTTTCTTCCTTCCTTTTCTTCCTTAGGCGATTATCCGATCGAGACGAGAATTTTTCTTTTCCGAAAAGGGAATATTTTTGTTTCTATTCGATACTTGGATCGAGGTGTTGGAACCAAGAGGATGAAAGATGTAGCAACGTTTCTCTCTGTCAATGTCGCAATGTGGGATCCTTTCGGTTGAAAGACTGTGGTCTGTATTGCACCGACAATCCGGAATATATATTCCATCTCTTCAAATTAAAATTATTTTAGAATTAGAAATTTTAGAATTAGAAATTCTAAGGAGAAAGGCAGATTCTTTCTGGGACGAGAAAATAATACTCGAGATGGAAGGGGATCAAAAAACGGTAAGTGGGGGCGCTGGCGGGCAAGCAAGCGAGAAGCAAGATGGCGGGTGGAGAGAGAAGAAGGGCCGACGCACAGCGGACACGCTGGCGTGTTTTTAACGATAATTTCTCTTATCTGCTCGTAGCACATGCTGTCCAGAGTTGCGTGCCACCACCACCGCCGCCGCCGTGTGTAAATCGACCGATCTAACCGAGACGGCCGCAAATTGGATCCAGAGCCGGCTAATTAGCAAGGCCCTCTTCCCGCGATCGTGACACGGATCGATCCGAGAGACATCTGGTTGTCAGCCCCTCGTCTCAAGTCTCCTCGTGGTCGCGTATCTTGGATATGCGTCCTTCGAATCGTCATCGAAGTATCGTAAGGTTATGTTTCGAACAGAATCAATTTGATCCTCGTTTCTTCTTCTCCCTCCGTAAGATCGACAATTGTGTTATTTTTGTGTAATCGAGGATATATTTTGAAACTGTGTGAAAAAAGTTCGTGATCGAGATTAGATCGTTCTCGGTTCTTCCGTTTAAATTAATTCCTTAGAAATTTACTTTCGGAGGCAGGCCACGGTCGCGTTGATTTATAACGGCGCGAAAGTGATAACGACGAGCGTTTAAGCGTGGCAAGGCACGACGTGTCGCAACGTGTTGCTAATTGCTGCCGGCACTCGGCTCGGTAAGAAACGGTACCGCGCTCGCTAGACAGTTATTAACCGCGATCGACGTTACGAGGCTCGTCAACCTTCGTTTTTATTGCCGTGCTGGGCGTGTATCGCGCCCTTTCACGACCACTATCTCCTCCCTAATGCACCACTCGTATACCCGCTATCCTTAATCCACTCTCTCTTGATATTTTCTTTATAAAAAAATACGTGTAATTTCGAAAATAATTTTCTCGGTTCCGCTCCTAATTAACGCCACCTATAACCCATTCGTCTTGCGAATCGTGACATAACCTATTTCATTTCTATCCGCAGAAACGTTTACATTCTTTACGAATTTTCTTAACTGTTTAAAAAAAAAAAAAGATTCATTTTTCAAGATATATTTATTTTCAATTTTTATTTTCAATTCTAATTCAATATTTATTTTCAATTCTAATATTTATTTTCAATTCTAATTTTTGGTATAATTTTGATATATTATCAGAAAAAATTTATTCGATTTTAAATATATTCTAATATTTTAATATTTTTACTTGGAAGATTATATGTTGAATCTATTTTTCTCTAGAATTCTACCGGGCAAATATTCAAGTCAATATAATTTAACTTTCGCAAATCATCTAAGAAATCTATTAAATTTAATATTACAACCGTGTTACGAAAATTAATAATTTTTATAAAGATCCTACTTTTGATATTTTTGAAAGAAATCTATTGTAATTTCAAATTCAATCGTAGAAAGAGTTTAAGGGAATCTTGAAACGTGCTGTTTTTCGAAGTAGGGGCAGTCTACGCCAATGCACGATGATAATGCGAGCACAAACGGATCTCTGTCCGAGCCCATCCATAATACATCGCCCCGGGGCACGTTCTACCGTTTTTTGTCACTGAATACGTTGACGAATGCGTGAAAGGAGGCCGAAGGATCCAGCTTCCTGTTTCTCTCGGCCACACAAGAGTGCAAGAGTTCGTTGGCTGCCCGCCAATAGATATTTGCCCGTCCACAATTTCAACGGATGGGATAGTTCGAATTCGAGTTTATATTTAGCGATGAAAATATGCGGAGCGAAACTTGTCAACGGAGTCGAGAAATCGAACGGTTGAAAAAAGAGAGAAAGAAATTTTGAAAGATGTCTCTCTTCAAATTTTTCATTCACAATTAGCTTGTTTAATGATACGAAATATTTATCATTCTTAATTTAGAGATAATTGATGTATTTCAATTTTGGAAGGAGTTTGGAAAAATGATAATAAATTAAAGAATTCAGAGATTAAGAGAATCTTATTATAAGAATCTTATTATGAGAATTCAAGATTATTCAGAAAAATTAATTAAAGAAATTTTGAAAGATTCGTTTTTAAATTTTTGATTTTTGAATTAGCTCGTTTAATACGAAATATTTATCATTCTTAATTTAGGGATAATTGATGTATTTCAATTGGAAGGAGTTTGGAAAAATGATAATAAATTAAAGAATCGATTATTCAGAAAATTAATTAAAGAGATGTAAAGAAATTTTGAAAGGTCCCTTTTCAAATTTTTGACTTTTGAATTAGCTTGTTTAATATGGAATATTTATCATTCGAGTAATAATTTAGAGATAATTGATGTATTTCAATTGGAAGGAGTTTGGAAAAATGATAATAAATTAAAGAATCGATTATTTGGAAAATTAATTAAAGATATTTTAAATAATCCCTTTTCAAATTTTTGATTTTTCAATTAGCTTGTTTAATACGAAATATTTACTATTCCAGTCTTAATTTAGAGATAATTGATATATTTGAATTTGGATGAAATGAAAATGAAAATAAATTAAAGAATCGATTATTAATTAATTAAAGAGATGTAAAGAAATTTTGAAAGATCCCTTTTCAAATTTTTGATTCAATTAACTTGTTTAATACAAAATATTTATCATTCTTAATTTAGAGATAATTGATATATTTGAATTTGGATGAAATGAAAATGAAAATAAATTAAAGAATCGATTATTAATTAATTAAAGAGATGTAAAGAAATTTTGAAAGATCCCTTTTCAAATTTTTGATTTTTGAATTAACTTGTTTAATATGGAATATTTATATCATTCGAATAATAATTTAGATAATTGACAATTATTATATTTCAATTGAAAGGAATTTGGAAAAATGATAATAAATTAAACAATCGACTATTCGTTTCTAAAATAACTTTTTAGAGCTAATACATATATTTCATATCGTACACCGAGACATTAATCAAAGAGATGTAAAGAAATTTTGAAATTTTTGACGAATTAGCTTTTAGTTTAATAAGAAATATTATATTTACCATTCGAATAATAATTTATAATTTTAAAACTAATTTATAACTTTTTAGAGCTAATACGAATATTTGACATCGTATCCATTAATTATCTTCATCGAATAACGAGTAATCCGTTTAAATTATTAAATTCCACTTACTTATTTTTCTAGTGAAATATTTAACATTATTCGAGAAATAAATTATTATTTCCAACCACGCGTAGCAACGAATTTCTTCTTCTTAAAAATTATTAGAAAAATTTACAAAATTAAAAATTTACAAACATCGGGTTAATCGAAACTTATAAAAGTCCCCTTGTATAAACTACGCCCGACATCATCGGCCTGCATCATTAATAATCAGTTTTACCCATCTCGATCGACCGCATCAATGAAATTTAACGGGGAGCGAGTGGGACGTGATCATTATCGCCATCGAATTACCTCCGATATTATTTAGACAGGTTATCCGACGTGTTTCGCCCGTTGCAGAATCGCATAATTCGCCGATATCGTATTCGTATTTACAGCCATTGTTTCTTCCATCCAGCAATCATATCGTCTTCTATTTTTCGAGAGAACCATTTGCAAAGAATTTCGAGATTTCGTCGGTAAGAAACGGAAATTTCTTAACTTATCTTCTAACTAAATTTTAGATTAATTTTAGATTATATTTAATATAAGTAAAAATATTATGCAAAGTGCATAATATTCGTACGTGATATTCAAGATGAAACGAATCTCTGGTTTGAATCTCGTATATCTTATCGTAATATATTTTATGCATTGTTCTTCACAGGTAGTGATGGGTAAAATTTAATAAATGGAATAAAATTTAACTTACGAATAATTTATATTCAAAATAATAATAATAATCGCAAATAATTGTAATGTGAGATTACACGAATAAATATTTCACATATCTTTTAAAAAAAAAGTATCTTCTATTTAAGATGAAATTTAATAAATGGAATAAAATTTAATTGAACTTACGAATAATTTATATTCAAAATAATAATAATAATCGTAAATAATTGTAATGTGAGATTACACGAATAAAGCTACGAAAAAATAAATAATAATAAAAATAAAAATAATAATAAAAATATTATTAAATTGTTTCCAAACGTTCAACTCATAAATTTGAATATTTCACATATCTTTTAAAAAAAAAATATCTTCTATTTAAGATGAAATTTAATAAATGGAATAAAATTTAATTGAACTTACGAATATAATAATAATAATAATTGCAAATAATTGTAATGCAATTATGTGAGATTATACGAATAAAGCTACGAAAAAATAAATAATAATAAAAATAAAAATAATAATAAAAATATTATTAAATTGTTTCCAAACGTTCAACTCGTAAATTTGAATATTTCACGTATTTTTTTAAAGAAGTATCATCTATTTAAGATGAAACGAATCTCTAGTTTGGCTCGTATATCTTATCATAATATATTTTCTACGTATTGTTCCTCACAGATAGCAATGGATAAAATTTAATAAATGGAATAAAATTTAATTGAACTTACGAATAATTTATATTCAAAATAATAATAATAATAATTGCAAATAATTGTAATGCAATTTGAAATTTGAAATTTCACGTATTTTTTAAAGAAATATCATCGATATCGAAAATCTCTCTCTAAAAAAGAATTCTACGATGAAGGAAAAAAAAAAAATAAAAAAATCCCATAGAATTTTTCCAACCCCTTTTCTAGAAAAAAAAGAGAAGCTACCCATCACAAATTACCCTCCAACAACGTTGACACAAAACATGTCCCCCTGGGATGAACCAACGACCGCCCAAAAAAACCCTCCTCGACGTGTTAGAATAACATTGGTCGAACAAACGAGGCACTGTGTCGCGAGACACCCTCGTTTTTGTCATCGACACGAGTCCTCGAGACAAGGTTCCAACCCGCTTCTAAGTGCGATCCTCGAGTAACACGAGATCACCCTCCTGCCTCGTCGTACACCCCCCGAGGCAACCACCAAACTATGGCTCACGCGCGCTCCTCTCGTCCACTGGCTTCATTCATAAAACAATTCGAGAATAGTACGCGGTTTGCTCTTTTCTTGCTACGAAATTGTGTAAAAATATCTCCTATAATAAATATATTCCTATAAATTTAAAATATATTCCTTTATATTTCCTATAAAATATTTTCTATTGTTATCAATAGTGAGAATGGGATAAGATTTAATATATAGGGGAATTGTAAGATTATTTGTTGTCATTTATTTGTTGCATAATAAAACGAAAGAAGAATGGTAGAAGAACGAATAATCCGATTTTTCGAGCAATTAATTTTTTGATCGTAAATATAAAATATATTCTCATTCAGAATTTTCTGTTTTTCTTGATTTTTAATATACCACGAAATTATACTATCCTTCCTCCGCATCGATTCAATCTATTACTATATACATCTTTTGCAAGGCTTGGAAAAATATCGAATTCAATTATCACAAACGAGTACACATATGGTTTTAATAGAATCGATTACATTCAATATATCGTTGTCGAATATTAAAAACTATTTGTCAAAGGATCTACACTTCGTTTCGAAAAAATTCAATCCGTTCGATCTGTCAATATTTTTGATCCACGAATAACTTCAATGGAATTGATTCCCTCGAAATTAATAATGACTTTGATGACACCATCATCATCGAATACTGAAAATTATTCATCTTCTTTATTAATTGTATAAAAATTTCGAATAAAATGCTTAGATGGTTATTCGTAGCTATTACAGTCGATTTTATTTTTCATATAATCTCAGACCGTTTGGCATTATAATTAATACAATTATATGCGATTATTATATTCTTTATTCTTCGATTATTAAATTTTCCTCGTCACTATGGGCTGCGAAGAATAATGTGGAAAATATATTTTGCATATTATTTCTAAATTTTTTCATTTGATTCGTTTCATCTAAATATTATGCACTTTGCATACTTTTCTTTCTAAATTCAATTTAATTTTAAATTATTAAATTTTACCCATCATTGTCAATGGACTGTGAAGAATAATGTAGAAAATATATTTTGCACATTATTCTAAATTTTTTCATTTGAATCTAATATATATATTATGTACTTTGTATATTTTTCCTTCTAAATCTAATCTAAATGATTAACAATTTAGTTAGAAGATAGGTTAACTTTATTTGAAGTAACTTTAATTATTAAATTTTACCTATTACTGCCTATGGGCTGTGAAAAATAATATAAAAAATATGTTTTATAATTTAACCTAAGTGATTAATAGTCTAAATTAGAAGATAGATTAATTTTATTCAAAGTAACTTCAACTATTAAATTTTACCTATCACTATCTATGTACTGTGAAAAATAACATAAAAAACATATTTTACAATATTTTACAACCTAAATGATTAACAATCTAATCTAACCTAAGTGATTAATAGTCTAAATTAGAAGATAGGTTAATTTTATTCAAAGTAACTTCAACTATTAAATTTTTTATCACTGCCTATGGACTGTGAAAAATAATATAGAAAACATATTTTACAATCTAAATGATTACAACCTAAATGATTAACAATCCAAATTAGAAGATAGGTAATAACTTTATTTGAAGTAACTTCAATTATTAAATTTTACCTATTACTGCCTATGAAAAATAAATGGCTGTGAAAAATAAAAATAAATAAAAAACATGTTTTATAATCTAACCTAAGTGATTAATAGTCTAAATTAGAAGATAGGTTAATTTTATTCAAAGTAACTTCAATTTTAATTTTTATTACTGTTTATGGTCTGTGAAAAATAATATAAAAAACATATATTACAATCTAACCTAAATGATTAACAATCCAAATTAGAAGATAGGTTAATTTTATTAAAAGTACTTCAATTTTAATTTTTATTACTGTTTATGGTCTGTGAAAAATAATATAAAAAACATATATTACAATCTAAGCTAAATAATTAACAATCTAAATTAGAAGATAGATTAATTTTATTCAAAATAACTTCAACTATTAAATTTTTTATCACTGCCTATGGTTTGTGAAAAATAATATAGAAAACATATTTTACAATCTAACCTAAATGATTAACAATCCAAATTAGAAGATAGTAACTTCAATTATTAAATTTTATGTATCACTGCCTATGGACTATGAAAAATAACATAAAAAACATATTTTACAATCTAAATGATTAACAATCCAAATTAGAAGATAGGTTAACTTTATTTGAAGTAACTTCAATTATTAAATTTTTTATGCCTATAGGTTGCCTATGGGCTGTGAAAAATAATATAAAAAACATATTTTACAATCTAACCTAAGCGATTAACAATCTAAATTAGAATAAGCTGTGAAAAATAACATAGAAAACATATTTTGCATATTTTTGCAATCTAACCTAAATGATTAACAATCCAGTTAGAAGATAGGTTAAAGTAACTTCAACTATTAAATTTCACTAAAATAAAAATCCACACCAATATTACTCTCTATTTACACGAGAAAAATTCACTTCGAATTCAATCTGTCGGATTTATATTTTGGAGGAAGGGAGGGGAAAAGGAAAGAAGCGCTCCACCAGAATTGATTCTCTCGGTGAGTTAACAGTGGCCTACTTGACTGCACCTAATATAACACCGCCCGTTCCGATCGAGGTTCGCGACCAAGTTTATGGTGTAAACAGACCGCCACCGATGCCCGTCACTTCGCGGATAAACTCGTCTTGACAGAGTGCAGGTCCCACGGGAAACGGTGGCCGCCTTTGAAAATCCCTTTCCTCGAACCACTCTTTCCCTCTCGTCCACCGAAAAAACGGATCAATTTTCTCCTCGAGAGACGGAGAAAGAGAGAACACGGTGCGCGATGTTCTCGAAGATCTTCGAGAAGATTTCTTGGAAGGAATTGTCGAGAATTTTTCTTCGTATATGTGATGGGCCATCTTCTATCGAGTAATAAAGTTTTTAATAAGTTTTCGCTTTCTCCTCGATCGGGGAAAAAAATATAAATCGAGTAATAATTTTATCGGATGATTATTCCCGGAAACGAATGAATGGAACGGAGATGATTGTTGTATTTGTTCGTATAAAATTATATTCGCATCGCGGAATACCAAGGAATATGAATCTAGAGTTGTTGTTTTTTTTTATCAATTTTCTTAAGATAGGATACGTTATTGAAATATTGCGATATTTCAACTGCTCGATTAATTACAAATACAATACTGTTGTTATAAATTAATTCAAATCTATGATTTATTCCATAAATTTCTGAACATTGACCAAAGAAAATTCCTGCTCGTTTTCTAATTAAATTTAATTGATTAATTCGTCCTGGTCAACTTTAATTCCTAAAGATGGTCACAGTCCATGAATGAATATGAATATGAACATCTGTAGATGAAGTAATTAATCGTAAAGGAATTCTTATTGGAATAATTATTCGATTATTCAGTTTCTAATAATATATATAATAATATATGAATCAAATTCAATATTATTAAATATTAGGATATTCATGCGATCAATATCATTGATGACCAATTGATTTAATAGAAAAAAAATTGACAAGAAGAGAGTGATTTTATTGAAAGCATCAACAGATTATATTATTCAAGGCAAGAAGATTTTGTTTCGAACAATGTTTTCCAATTAAACAACTTTTCCATTCACAGTTTGACAGTAACAACATAACAGAGATTACTTCACCGTGACACGATTGCATTATTATTGTGTTATTATCCCTGCTATAAATAAACACGCTTTAAATAAACTGTTTTCTCTGTGAAAATCTATTAAATTTCACGCTTATCGCGGTGAAACAAAAAAGTGAAACGAATTACTATCCAAGAGTCCATTGATAAGGACTGTTCAAAAGAATACAAAATCCGCTGAAACTGCTCGACAGAATTATCGAATATCGCTGAACCGTCCGAGAAATTGTTCCACTTTAGCAGGTGGCACACAACTTCCTCCCCCTCCCATAAGCAAATAATACAATCGCGTATTATAATAACAACAATATTCTCTAAACTATCTCTTTCTTCTCTTCCCCAAATTCGGAATTAACTTGATTAAAAAAATTAATTTCCAACAAAATTAGTATAATCATTTTCTCACGAAGACTCTGCTTTCTTAAATATTCCATTATAGTTATTTTACAAAAATTAATTTCCAACAAAACTAAAAGAATCATTTTCTCACAAAGACTCTGCTTACTTAAATATTTCATTATAATTATTTTACAGTATTATAATTATTTTACAGTATTTTAAAGTAGAAGAATCATTTTCTCACAAAGACTCTGCTTACTTAAATATTCCACTATAATTATTTTACAAAAATTAATTTCCAACAAAACTAGAAGAATCATTTTCTCACAAAGACTCTGCTTAATATTATTAATATTCTATACTTAAATATTCCATTATAATTATTTTACACATTTTTTTTTAAAGATTTGGAGTAAAAAGAGGTGGAACTTAAATTATAATAAATTATAACGTCCAAAATTTTCCCTCTGAATTATCTTTTCCTTCTCTTCCCCAAATTCGGAATTAACTTGATTAAAAAAATTAATTTCCAACAAAAGTAGAAGAATCATTTTCTCACAAAGACTCTGCTTACTTAAATACTAATTACTTAAATATTATAATTATTTTACAAAAATTAATTTCCAACAAAAGTAGAAGAATCATTTTCTCTGCTTACTTAAATATTCCATTATAATTATTTTACACGTTTCGAATGATTTGGAGTAAAAAGAGGTGGAATCGGCGAAATTCGGCCGATTTGTGCCGATTATTCATTTGGAGTGGATACAAGTCGGGGATTATCGTTATCGGCGGTTGTTGTTCGCGGCAGTTGAAAAGTGTCGGGCAGGCAATAATAATTAATGTTAAATGATAAACGGGTTCATCGAGTGACAAAGACTGATCGATGTCATAAGGCCGGTTGTCTTAACCGATAACCCCTTCTCGTGACATCGTCAAGCGAGCGGTTATCGTTTCCACGAACGCTCGAATTCTTTTCCTATCCTCTCCTTCGCCTTCGGGGATTGTCGCTCGATCTCCACGCGAGAGCTTCCCTCAGAAGAATCAGCCTCGTTCGATATAGATTCATCGAGATCAAGCTCGACTCGACCTTTTCAAGGTTTATTTGTCAATGTTGAAAATTTCGATATATATATATATATATATATATATATATCAAGTTTTATATATCTCGTTGAAATGTTAATCAATTTATTATTGTTATTTATTATTAATATTTATAGTAATTTGTTATTATTATTGTCAATCGAAAGTAGATAGTTTGTACGATAATTAGATTAGAAATTCGTAAGAAGAGGATCGAAAGGAAATATATATATATGATATTTTTTTAAATGAAATTGTTTTTAATACGATTTCGATAACACGATAGAATCTTGTAATATTATTCATAAGTCTGTCGATAGAAATTGTGTTAATCGTTAATAGATAGATCGAGTTTATACACGAATAATAATAATAATAATAATAATAATAATAATAATAATAATAATAATAATAATAATTTTCTTATTATATAAAATTTGAAATTTTTATCTAAAACTTGGGAGTAGAAAGAGGGAATTTTTAGAAAGGGAGAAGAGACTGATTATTACATTTACATTTTTTTTTAATGCCCTTTGATCCATATAGTGATTTTCCATCCACTTTTGCTTCTCGACGTAGTCCTTTAACGAGAATTCGTCATTTCGATTAATTATTATCTTTAAATCTTAAATATCTTAAATCTTTAATCTTTTAATCTTTAATCTTTAATCTTTTATCTTAAATCTTTTAATCTTTATCATTGCAAAGTTTATTCTTACGTACTATCTTTGCTTTATTAATTAAACTCCATAATTAAATTAATTATTATGAAAAATCGGGCGAAACAACGGGACGATGCACAAAGATAAAGATATATTGAGATTTTTAAAAAAAAAAATTAATTTCGCTTTTAAAATATATATATTTCATCTGTACAAAATATTTTAAACGCTTCATTGTGACACTCGTCTATAAAACTGCTTGAAGTACGAGATAATAATAAAGAACTTCAATAAACAGTCCGTTTTATAGCGTTATAATCTATACCCAGAAATATTCTCGCGATAAAGTACGTGCACGAGTTTGCGGAGAAACTGTCGCAACGAAATTATGGTGAAGAGAGTTCCTCGAAACGCAAACGACCGGAAATCTGGTTTAATCAAATTTACATAGCAATTAGCGAAACGTTGCTCTTGATACGAATTCATGGGACCCATAACGACTAACTCGTTCGAAATATCTCTCGAATTTTAAATCGGGGGGAAAGGAATTATCTCCTCGGTGTTATTAAATTTTAAATTTCTCCTTCCTCTCCAATTACATTCTAATAAAAAAATCGAAATTTCGAGCGAATAATAAATATTAACTAACTGTCAAAGTTTCAAAAACAATGTAAAAAATAATAATTTTCCAATGCGAAATGAAAACACCCAATTCTATTCTTTCCTTTCTCGCTCCTTTTTACAAAAAAAAAAAAAATCGATAAATCACAATTATATCTTTGTTATTCAAATTTTCAAGAGTGAACCTTGTTTTTCTCGATTCACAAATTCTCAGAGTTCGTTTCGATTCTCTTCAGAAATCGAGGAGACGCGTTATTAATAACTCGAATTGCGACATACGTGGAATACTCGAAAAAAAGAAAAAAAATTCTCAATACTCAGATAAATCCAAATATATATATATATATATATATATATATATATATACACGCATTTTTTCACGTTCCAAATCACTCAGAATTTCAATCACTAAAACTAACATAGAAAAAAAAATATACATATATATATCTTTCTTATTATCAAAAATTACCGAAATCGAATGATATCAAAAATTTTGCTCATTAATATAAAATACGAGATAGAAATAGAGAGAGAGAGTGAAGAGAAGCAGGTCGAGGATTTCGGTTCTTCCGGCGCTATCTGTTTACAGGAAGACGATATTCTATTAAGCGGGGGCCAAGTAGTGTCACGTCGGCGCAAGCGTCCCCGGAGGATCAACCCTTTGCCGGCCCCTGCATAATCCACGAGCCCGTGGAGACGCAGGAAATTAGAGGCCCCCTCCTCCGCGCATCCGCGGATGATTTAGGGCGGAATTATCAGGAGGAATCCAATAAACACCGCGGAATACCCGTGCCACGATGAATTAAGATTCGATGCTCCCTCCGATGCGGCCATGAGAAAATTCTTCTGTTTGAAGAGAATTTGGAAAGCCGTGGGGGTTTTAATTTGTGGTAAAAAAAAATTGGAATTGGATTTTTACGGGATATTATTTATACATTGCGACGAGGAAAATACAAATTTTGCATAAACGTTCATCTTTGTAAGTAATATTTATTATTCGAGAGAATTGAGATCTCGAAAATCTTTGATCGAATCTTAATCTTAATTAAAAGAAATTTAGCAGAATTTGATTTGTAGAATTAAAAGTTACGAATTTTGATAAAATTTTAACGAATAGTGATAGGTTGGATATGGATTTTTTCCATTTATGAGAAATTATGTATAAAGATTATAGATATCTTCTGCATTGAGAAAAATATAAATTTTACATAAACATTCACTCTGTAAATATATCTATTTATTATTCGAGAGAATTAAGATCTCGAAAATCTTTGATCGAATCTTAATCAAAAAAATTTAAATTTAATTAAAATTTCGTAGAATTAAGATACGTGGATTTCAAAAATCTTTGATCGAATCTTAATCAAAGAAATTTATCAGAATTTCTTAATATTCTTCTGATTTTAGAATTCAAAGTTATGAATTTTGATAAAATGAGGAATAATAGATTGGATATAGATTTTTCTCATTTCCATTTATGAGAAATTACATATAAAATTATAGATATCTTCTGCATTGAGAAAAATATAAATTTTACATAAACATTCACTCTGTAAATATATCTATTTATTATTCAAAAAAATTAAGATATGTGGATCTTGAAAATCTTTAATCGAATCTTAATCTTAATTAAAAGAAATTTATCAGAATTTCTCAATATTCTTCTGATTTTAGAATTCAAAATTATGAATTTTGATAAAATGAGGAATAATAGATTGGATATAGATTTTTCTCATTTCCATTTATGAGAAATTACATATAAAATTATAGATATCTTCTGCATTGAGAAAAATATAAATTTTACATAAACATTCACTCTGTAAATATATATTTATTATTCAAAAAAATTAAGATATGTGGATCTTGAAAATCTTTAATCGAATCTTAATCTTAATTAAAAGAAATTTATCAGAATTTGATTTTAGAATTCAAAGTTATGAATTTTTAAAATGATGAATAGTAATAAATTGGATATGGATTTTTCTAAGTAAAATGGATTATAATTAAATGGATATAAATTAAAATGGATTTTTCCGTTTATGAGAAATTACATATAAAATTAAAGATATCTTCTGCGTTGACGAAAATATAAATTTTCCATGAACGTCCATCTGTGTAAGTATATTTATTATTCAAAAAAATTGAGATATGTGGATCTCGAAAATCTTTGATCGAATCTTAATCAAAGAAATTTATCAGAATTTAATTTTAGAATTCAAAGTTATGAATTTTGATAAAATGAGGAATAATAGATTGGATATGGATTTTTCCATTTATGAGAAATTATATATATAAAATTATAAATATCTTCTGCATTGACAAAAATATAAACGTCCATCTTTGTAAGTATATCTATTTATTATTCAAGAGAATTGAGATACGTGAAGAGTAGATCTCGAAAATCTTTGATCGAAACTTAATCTTAATTAAAAAAAATTTATCAGAATTTGGGCATAGAATTCAAAGTTATGAATTTTGATAAAATGAGGAATAATAGATTGGATATAGATTTTTCTCATTTCCATTTATGAGAAATTACATATAAAATTATAGATATTTTCTGCATTGAGAAAAATATAAATTTTACATAAACATTCACTCTGTAAATATATCTATTTATTATTCAAAAAAATTAAGATATGTGGATCTTGAAAATCTTTAATCGAATCTTAATCTTAATTAAAAGAAATTTATCAGAATTTGATTTTAGAATTCAAAATTATGAATTTTTATAAAATGATGAATAGTAATAAATTGGATATAGATTTTATGAGAAATTATATATAAAATTATATATAAAATAGATATCTTCTGCGTTGGCAAAAATATAAATTTTCCATGAACGTCCATCTGTGTAAATATATTTATTATTCAAAAAAATTAAGATATGTGGATCTCGAAAATCTTTGATCGAATCTTAATCAAAAAAATTTATTAGAATTTCATAGAATTAAGATACGTGGATTTCAAAAATCTTTGATCGAATCTTAATCAAAGAAATTTATCAGAATTTGATTTTAGAATTCAAAATTATGAATTTTGATAAAATGACGAATAGTAATAAATTGGATATGTATAATAGTAACAATTGGATATTTATTATTCAAAAAAATTAAGATATGTGATGGATCTCGAAATCTTAATCAAAAAAATTAGATTAAGAAAGAAAGAAGATTAGAATTTGATCTTAGAAATTCAAAGTTGAATGAATATCGATAAAACGAATAGCGATAAATTGTATATGGATTTTTCCGTTTATAAAAAAATATATATATAAAATTATAAATACCTTCTGACAAAAAATATAAACGTCCATCTGTGGTAAACATATCAAGAGAATCTTTAATGATAAAAAATAAACTCTAGCATCCTTAAAAACGTTCCACAATTCGTTCCACGACAAGTTACATATTCCGTTAACGGAATCAGTTCCTCTTCTTGAACAACGTCTATTCAGCGCGACCGTTGAAAAAGGAAGCGGGAGGACACGAAGTTGTTATGACAGTCGGAGGCGGGTCATCCATCAGCAAGATTCGGTCTCCACGGGCCGACCGAGGACCAACTTATCCAATATTTAAGGTTTTGTCCCTGGCGGCCAGCCTGATATATCACCCGCATTAATATATATTTGCGGGGGAGATAACTCTGCGAGAGGGGGGGGGGTCGCGTAAATGCCCGCCAAGATTCCTGCCTTCTCCGCGAATAATGGATACGACGTTATTTATCGGATCCCTGGAAAAATGAAACGGTTCCTTTGGATGACCCCCTCCAATATGAATTTTCTTTATCTTCATCCCCAAACTCGGATTACTTTATACGCGATAAAAAGTGAAATAAAATTCGATTATATTTTTTTTTCTTCTTCTTCATTTCTATGAAAATTAAAATACGTAACAAATAATTATTAGAAATTTTACCAGATGCTATAAAAGTTATACCAGAAGATTTCATTTTTAGTTGGGTAAGGATAATATATTTTAATAAATATCAAACCTAACCCGATGCGTTTCTGACATTTTTAACTTCATCTCGATAAGAGATCGATAAGGAAGTTAAACATCGATGAATTAACACTTGGAACTTCATTTTCTGCCTTGGCTCGTGACACGATCAATTTTCGGCCCAATAATCGGGACAGCTGCTCCTCGCCGATCAATTAGTATGTAAATAAGTGACGACTGATTATTTAAACTGGCCGTTCACGCGTTTGCTCTCCGCAGTCAATTTTCAGGGATATCTTCGTTAATGGATTACGTGCAGAGCGTTCCAGCGCTTTACAGGGAACTTAATGGAGGATGATTATCCTCGATTTCCTTCGCGCGAATATAATATAAAATATAATATAAATAATATATAACATAATATAAAATAATATAAAATATAATATAAATAATATATAATATAATATATATAATATAAAATATAATATAAATAATATATAATATAATATATATAATATAATATAAATAAAATAAAATAATTATTCAAAGAGAGATGAAAAGTCTGTAAAGTTGCTTTGCCAAATTTTTGCCATCATAAATTCTATATCTGTTTCCAAAATAACAACCTACGATTAATGAACTCTATACTTGTTATAGAGAACATATCAAGAGAATCTTTAATAATAAAAAAGAAACTCCGTCATGTAGACGACTTACGAAAGGACTAATTGCACCGACCTTGCGTCATTTTTCTTTCCTTCGAGTGGAGAGCAAGATGCAAGATTTGGATACATTTAGATATTCACCATGTTCGTATTAAATAACATATATATAAACAAAAACTTGGGAATCAAACGAAAGCGAGAATCGAATTAAAGTTGGCGAATCGCGTAATTACCTTACCCTTAACGACCAATTTTCGCGTCGGTGTCGAGTTCCGCTCGTGGAAACGGCGGGGCAGAAAAACGGCGCAGAACGACTTTAAAAGCCTAAAGCCGGTTAATAAAACGAGCCCTTCGTTCGTCCCACCGAAATCCGAGATCGAATTGGTAATGGAATTTGCCACGATCAAACGCTCGAAACGTCCACCCAATTCAACAATTCGATCGAAATCGTCCCTGAGGAAAAACGAATCCTCTTCATTTTATCGCAATTATCGAATGTATTTCGCAATACGTTTTCTTTCTTCGTGGTGGAGTAGATCTACTGTTCAATTGCTCTCCTCCAGTGGTATCGATATTGGTATATTCCTTCTTCGTCTTATCTTAATAAGGAGGAGATAATTAAATTAATTCTCTTCTTGTGCAGAGTGAATGAATAATATCGGTTTCGATATTGAAATTTTTGGAAAAAATTAAAGTTTGTTGCTTTTGAAGTTATTGAAGAAGGAGGGTTGTCTCGAATTTATCGTGATAAGTATTTATTTATCACGATCCTCTTTAATTTAATTTATTACAAACTGTTGTTTAATCAAAGGTTTCGATTAAATTTCTTGACATTAAATTTTTAAATTTTTATTATCGTATATATTGCTATACGATCATTCTAATATAGAGAAGTTTCGAAAAAAATTGTGGAAAATTAATTTTAAATTGATTAAAAATTGCTCCTTCCCCGCGCCACGAATTTTCATTCAAAGATCGTTTCTCGAGCGAACCCGAATTCACGAATATATACACAAATCTGTCACCGGCTCCCGGAATAGGCTCGAAGGGGAGGAACTAGGCGCAAACGGACAATCTCGTAAGCAAATCCCGTAAGCGACGCTCGTAAAATTCGCTTTCGACTCGTTCTCAACCCCTGCCTGCGACAAATGATCACCCAAGTAGTTTATTTTCATTCTTTTTCATCCTATCGTTCGAGTTTTATTTTATTTAGGCTCCGTCTTTTTATTGTTTTAATTTTCGCGCCCCCCTTTCGTCAATTTTTTTCGTCGTCCACATCTTTTTCTTTGAAAAAGAAAAAATTTTCTCCACAGATATTCAAACTACTGTGATGATCTTTTAAAAGAAAATCATAGTTTTCGATCGATAATCCCTGGTCAGTCATCTACCGAAGCAACGCGAAAACTGATCGATTCCTGTCTACCTATGAACGACAAAATTTAAATTAATTTCTTTTTACTATCCATAATATATTCTAATATTCTTCCATATATTCCAATTCTTCCATATAATCTAAATCTATGGAGAGAAAAGTGTATGGAATAGAAAAAAAGAGTGTACTATGAATAGAAGAGAACGAGAAAAATAATTCGTTTCGCTTTCACGAAAATATTCGAATAATTGTACGAATATTTTTCGATCGAGAATCGCCAATTAATTCCTTTCCTTGGGGGAAAGCCGACGAGCAGACGCACGAGAAAAATTCGGAGGTGGTTCGTTCAAGGTCGAAGGGGGGCGGGGGGGGGGGGGGGGGAAATGGAGGAGGAGCGGCCGAGGTCCGTTGGACCGCAACCGAAGAGAGGACGACGTGCGGTTAACTGACTGTTGCCGAGATTAATGCGTCGCCCTCTATCACCTGGGTGATTGACAGCCCCGTGACCGCGACAAAGCGCCGACTCCTACCCCCCTCCTCCCTCCGCTTCGTTATTGCGCCTACCATCCACCACCTACCGATTTCATAACCGTTTTCAAACTCAGTGTCAACCTGACTCAACCTATTCTTGAATCCTTTTCTCTATCTTTATATTTTCCGTCGAATAAAATTCGTATGTCGATTTCTTTCTATTTTCTCTGCACTGAAATGTGATTCATCAATGACGTCAATTGAACGATAGATTTCTCTTGAATGGAGGGGTCGTGCTTCGTCATTGCGCCCAATATATTATTTTATAATTTTATAATTTTCAAATTGAGTGTCAATCTGACTCAACCTCTTCTTGTATCCTTTTCTCTATCTTTCTATCTATCTATCGTATTTCCCGTCGAATAAAATTCACGATATTTTCGAGTTTTTTCTATTTTGAACAACGCTTGAACAACGATAGATTTTAAATGATGAGTGTCATAAAATAAATAAATTTCAATAAGTAAAATTCGTACGTACGAGCACTGAAATATGACTCAATGACGTCACTTGAACGAACGAAAAACGTTAGATTACTATTCGTTCCTACGAATAACATTCAAGCGTGAAATGAAACGATTCTTAATTCGTCTACGAATTAAATTCACGGAGTTTGACGATTCCGCGAAATGAAATTCTTTCTCTTAAAAAAAACTTCTTAGAGGGAAGAAGTCATTAGTTTCAAGTTACATTTTACCATCGCGATGAAATATTGGCGAAGGAAAAAGAGGAGGAGGAGGAGATCACGTCACGCGTGACGTCTGTCACGGCAGAGGAGCCGTGTGTCCCACAATCGGAGGAGATAAAGTTTCCGTGACGCGTTCGCCGGCCAGATCGGGAGAATTAATTACCGGCGAGTTAAAATAAGCTTATCGGGTGGAGGGAGAGGCGGGGAGAGACGGGGGAGAGGGGGGGGGGGGGGGGATAAGGGGAATCGTTTCGGTACACTTCTCATAATAATTCCATTCCTAGCGTATCGCAGCCGGGTATCGCGTTACACGAGAGCCGGGCCTTCGAGGAGAATTATCGTTATTTATGGCAATTGTAGAAGCCCGGCCGTGTCCGAAAATGACGATCGTTTAATCTTTATTGCCGTTTATATGGCAATAAAAATTATGTAACGCGAGAGAGAATTTATGGAATTCTGAAATAATTACGACGATAAAAATCGTCGAGGGTTAAAATTATTGTCGGTTTCGATATAAATATTTTCTTCATTTCTTTATTTACCTCGCATTTACAAAGTTACATTAGAGAAATTTTGAATTCAATATATTGAAAAACTTGGAATAGATTAAGTATATTCAATTGTAACTTCAACTTAAAACTTTTCTACGATCAGAAATATTAAAATATTCCAGTTTTTCAATATAAATATCGTTAATATCTTTATTTACCTCGAATTCGTATCGTTTTAACATTGGATCCATTTAAAATTACTAAATCGAATACTCAATGAAAAACTTTTGTACGTGACATGTCTTTCACAGGTTCGATCAGAAATATTAAAATGTCATAGTTTTTCAATATAAATATCGTTAATATCTTTATTTACCTCGAATTGGACGCATTTAAAATTACATTAGAGAATTTGAATTCCATATTTTATCCATATTAAAATCCAAAGGAATAGAAAAACTTTTGCACGTTGACATCTTAATCTTTCACAGATTCGATCTTTATTTACCTCGAATTCCATTATAATATCAGAGAATTTGAATTCAAATATTGAAACTTAGAATGCAAAGGAATATTTAATGAAAATCGTCGACAAGAAATATTACAATTTTTTCATAACATCGAATATCATTACTTTTTCAAACAACAACACTTTCAGACACTATTTCAAATTTCCTCTTCCTTGTGAACAAACGAAGAAAAAAAAAAAAAAATGAAAAAAAAGAATAAGGAATACAAAGATCCCTCCTCGGGCGGAATCGGTTTCCGGTCGATCCCTTCGGGGTTGCCGGTAATCAGTCGAGCTAATTAGATGAAGGTTTAATCGAGGCGTGGGAGGGGCGTCTCCCAGGTGCAATTCCCCGCATATTTACATCGCCCACGGGACGCGAAAGGGTGTTGCGAGCGAAGGCGAGAGGTTTCAGGGCTCACTGTGTAGCAACCGTTCGTCTCCTTGAAAGAAAGGGTTAATTAAAAACAACAAAAGCTATCCGCGCCATTAGCGGCCGTTTGTATGCGCCGCGTTCCCGTTTACGTCCGCCGTTTTTCCGCTCCTTCCGTCCCCTCCCCCCTTAACGAGTTCGAGCCACGAGAAGAATTCTCCCGGTACCCTCCTTTCATTTTTCTCCACCCGCGTTGATGAAGGATCAAAAGTAAGTGGAAATTGTTCCCCGATGAAATTATGTGTTACCATTACCATTCCCTATCTCTCTCTCCTATCGTTTTTAACGCGGGAATAATTCGTTTCTTCTCTCCTATCCTCGTTTCGATCGTCCACGTTTTGGACGGTTTGAGAGATTCGACTAGAGATTGGAATTGGAAAGCTCGTGTATACAGTATATAGTCACTCGTTTTGGACAGTTTGCAAGTAGAGATAAGTGGAAAGCTCGTGTATATAATATTTAATCATCCGTTTTGGACAGTTTGCAAGTCGAGAGATTCGACAATAAGATTGGAATTGGAAAGCTCATGTATATATTATATAGTCATCTGTTTTGGATAGTTTGCAAATAAAGAAACTCGACAATGATTAGAGATTGAAATTGGAAAGCTCGTATATATAATATACAATTATTCGTTTTGGAAGTTTGCAAATAGAGAAATTTGACAATGACTAGAGATTTGGAATTGGAAAGCTCGTGTATATATTATATAGTCATCCGTTTTGGACAGTTTGCAAATAGAGAAATTTGACAATAACTAGAGATTTGGAATTGGAAAGCTCGTGTATAATATATAGTCATTCGTTTTGGATAGTTTGTAAATAGAGAAAAATGACTAGAGATTGAAATTGGAAAGCTCATATATATAATATACAATTATTCGTTTTGGAAGTTTGCAAATAGAGAAATTTGACAATGACTAGAGATTTGGAATTGGAAAGCTCGTGTATATATATAGTCACTCATTTTGGACAGTTTGCAAGTAGAGATAATTGAAAAGCTCGTGTATATATTATATAGTCATCTGTTTTGGAAATAGACAAGTTTGCAAATAGAGAACTTCGACAATGACTAGAGATTGGAAAGATCATGTATATAGTATATAATCCGTTTATTATTTTAAATAGTTTGCAAGTAGAGAGATTATATAGTCATTGGAAAGCTCGTGTATAACATATAATCATTCGTTTTGGACAGTTTGCAAATAGAGAAATTTGACAATGACTAGAGATTAGAATTGGAAAGCTCGTGTATAATATATAGTCATTCGTTTTGGACAGTTTGCAAGTCGATTGGAATTGGAAAGCTCGTGTATTTAATATATAATCATTTGTACATCGTTTTGGATAGTTTGCAAGTTGAGAGATTCGACAATGACTAGAGATTGGAATTGGAAAGTTCGTGTATATATTATATAGTCATCTGTTTTGGACAGTTTGCAAATAAAAATAATTGAAAAGTTCGTGTATATAGTATATAATCATCCGTTTTGGATAATTTGTAAATAGAGAAATTGGACAATGACTAAAGAGTGGAATTGGAAAGCTCGTATATATATTATATAGTCATCTATTTTAGACAGTTCGTAAATGGACAGATTCGATAATGACTAAAGATTGGAATTGAAAAGCTCGTATATATAATATATAATCATCCGTTTTAGACAATTTGCAAGTCGAGAGATTCGACAATAACTAGAGACTAAAATTGGAAAGCTCATATATATAATATATAATTCGTTTATCGTTTTGGACAGTGTGCAAGTCGAAAGATTCGACAATGACTAAAGATTTGAATTGGAAAGCTCGTGTATATAATATATAATCATTCGTTTTGGACAATTTGCAAGTCGAGAGATTCGACAATAACTAGAGACTAAAATTGGAAAGCTCATACATATAATATATAATTCGTTTATCGTTTTGGACAGTGTGCAAGTCGAAAGATTCGACAATGACTAAAGATTTGAATTGGAAAGCTCGTGTATATAATATATAATCATTCGTTTTGGACAATTTGCAAGTCGAGAAATTCGATAATGACTAGAGATTGGAATTTTAAAGCTTGTGTATATATTATATAGTCATCCGTTTTGGACAGTTTGCAAATAGAGAAATTCGACAATGACTAGAGATTGAAATTGGAAAGCTCGTATATATAATATACAATTATTCGTTTTGGAAGTTTGCAANTCGTGTATAATATATAGTCATTCGTTTTGGATAGTTTATAAATAGAGAAATTCGACAATGACTAGAAATTGGAATTGGAAAGCTCATGTATATAGTATATAATCCGTTATCATTTTGGATAGTTCGACAATGACTAGATACTGAGAAAGCTCGTCTATATAATATATAATTATTCTTTAACCGTTTAGGAGGAAGAAGAAGGGAAGAGATGAATAATTTCGTTCGTAGAACTCGAATTGAAGAATATTCTTCGATTATCGATTGTCGTCCATAAGTAAATTGTTCTATGAGGGAAAGAAAGAAAGTGGAAGTTGAACGTGTTGTGCGTGCTCGCATCCCTGATAAATAAGAAGCACGATTTCTTTCACGGTGTATTAGTCGGCGAGTGGTCCCGTCCTACGTTTCTTGGTACGTTTTCGTGCCGATCGCGAACCGCGACGCTTGCAAAAACGCTTCACGGATCTGACAAATGTCCGTGGAGGCGTAGCCGGACGTGTTTACGGATGAGCAACGAACGGTGGGTTTATCCGCGTTATTAAGCGGGTGGAATAGCGCCATTTGTTTTGACCGGTATCGGACCAAAAAAACTCCTCTTTCCCCCGTTCCTTCGAATTGGACAACGAAAGGAGATCTCTTTCGTGTCGGATGGAAACGATATCTTGTGAATAATAACCTTGGACGATCAAGATACTCGGTCAAAAATATAAATTATATTTACAATTCAGAATTGTGAATTCATCGATTGGAATAATTTTATTCCGATGAGGCTCAACACTTTCCATTCTTTTTTAATTTATTCGATATATATTTTTCATTTTTCACATTTCCTCGGAAACATCGAAATAAAATATATATATACTTTAACTTGACCGTCCACGAAGGAAAATTTTCGGAGCTAAAGTTAAATCAATTTTTGGAGAAGAACAGTGATATTTTTAATTTTAATATCTTTTTCAACAAGTCCTCAAACGCAAGATATATTTTTTAATATATTTTTTAATCCAATATCCACGAAGGAAAATTTTCCAAGCTAATCTTTTTCAATATTTCTTCGCACAAAACGAAATATATACACTTTAACTTAATCGTCCAAGAAGGAAAATTTTCGAAGCTAAAGTTAAATCACGACCAATTTTTAGAGAACAGTGATATTTTTAATTTAACATTTTTTTCAATAAATCCTCGTAAGATATATTTTTTAATATCCACGAAGGAAAATTTTCGAAGCTAAAGCTGAATTTCCAGAGAAGAACAGTGATCTTTTTAATTCACGCGATAATATCTTTTTCAACACGTGCATTTCCTGGAAATAAACGTCATACGAAACAAAATCCTCAAAGCGTTTCAATTTAATCACGAAGGAAAATTTTCGAAGCTAAGTCACGATCGGTAATTTCCAGACAAGAGCAGCGATATTTTTAATTCAATAATATATTTCTCAACACGTCCTCAAAGATATACACACAAGAAAATTTTCAAAGCCAAAGCTGAATTTCCAGAAAAGAACAGTTATGTATATTGAAAGAACAAGATCTTTTTAATTCATGCAATAATACCTTTTTCATTTCCTGGGAACAAACGTCACACGAAACAAAATATACATACTTCTTCAACTTAACCGTCCACGAAAGAAAATTTTCGAAGCTAAAGCTAAATCACAATCAATTTTTAATCACAATCAATTTTTAAAAAAAGAGCAGTGATCTTTTTAATTCATGCCATAATACCTTTTTCAACAAGTTTCTCGAACACAAGATATACATATATTTTTCAATGCAATATCCATTAAAGAAAATTTTCGAAGCTAAAGCTAAATCACAATCAATTTCCAGGTCCTCGAACGCAAGATATACATATATTTTTTAATTCAATATCTACTAAGAAAAATTTTCAAAGCTAAATCTAAAAATTTTTAGAGAAGAATAATAATATTTTTAATACCTTTCTCAACAAGTTCTCAAATGCAAGGTATACATATATTTTTCAATTCAAAATTTTCCACTAAGAAAAATTTTCAAAGCTAAAGCTAAATTACAATCAATTTCCAATTTCTTTGAACGCAAGATATACATATATTTTTTAATTCAATATCTACTAACAAAAATTTTCAAAGCTAAATCTAAAAATTTTTAGAGAAGAACAATAATATTTTTAATACCTTTCTGAACAAATTTTCGAAGATATACATATATTTTTCAATTCAAAATTTTCGACTAAGGAAAATTGTCGAAGCTAAAGCTAAATCACAATCAATTTCCAAGTCCTCGAACGCAAGATATACATATATTTTTTAATTCAATATTCACGAAGGAAAATTTTCCAAATTAAATTTCTAAATCAATTTTTAGAAAAGAACAGTGATATTTTTAATATCTTTCTCAATAAATCCTCAAACGCACATTTTTTAATTCAATATCTACTAAGGAAGGAAAGTTTAAGTTAAAGGAAAGTTTTAAGTAAGGAAAATTTTCAAAGCTAAATCAATTTTTAAAGAAGAACAATGATATTTTTAATACCTTTCTTACCAACGCAATATATTTAATATTTTTCTCTCCTCGAACACAAGATATACATTTTTCAATTCAAAATTTTCCACTAAGAAAAATTTTCAAAGCTAAAGTTAAATCACAATCAATTTCCAGGTCCTCGAACGCAAGATATATATATATTTTTCAATTCAAAATTTTCCACTAAGAAAAATTTTCAAAGCTAAAGTTAAATCACAATCAATTTCCAGATCCTCGAACGCAAGATATACATTTTTCAATGCAATATTCACAAAGGAAAATTGTGCTGAAGCTAAAGCTAAATCACAATCAATTTCCACGTCCTGGAATGCAAGATATATATTTTTCAATTCAAAATTTTCCATTAAGGAAAATTGTCGAAGCTAAAGCTAAATCAATTTTTAGAGAAGAACAGTGATATTTTTAATATCTTCCTCAATAAATCCTCGAATGCACATTTTTCAATTCAATATCAACGAAGGAAAATTATCGAAGCTAAAGCTAAATCAATTTTTAGAAAAGAGCAATGATATTTTTAATACCTTTCTCAACAAATTCTCGAAGATATACATATATTTTTCAAAATTTTCCACTAAGAAAAATTTTCAAAGCTAATGTTAAATCACAATCAATTTCCAGATCCTCGAACGCAAGATATACATTTTTCAATGCAATATCCACTAAGAAAAATTGTCGAAGCTAAAGCTAAATCACAATCAATTTCCAGATCCTCGAACTCAAGATACACACCCATTTTTCAATTCAATATCCACGAAGGAAAATTATCGAAGCGATGAATTTCGCGCGACCAATTTCCATATATAAGATAAAGAGCGCAAGTGATCGAGATAGGAAAATGGGAATCGAGGCAGATTTATCGATCGGTCGTGTCGTGGGCCCGCGTTCAAAGAAAGAAGAAAAAGCGCGGGATTCCGGGGGGGGCCACCCGTTTCGCCCGATCGCCCGCCGATAAACGGCATTATTTAATTACCGTGAGCAATTACCGATTATTACACGCCGCGGCCTGTCCAGCCGCAACTCTCCGCCATTAATTACGCCAACGATCGGACGAAACACTCGTTACGCGGCACTCTTTAATCGCGCAGCACCCGATGGGCCAGTTCCCCTCCCCCCTCCCTCATTCGCCCCTCTTCCTCCCCTTCTCCTCGTCCTCGTCGTCGTGTACACGCGACAGGATTTTTTCTGTGATGGGTTTTCGTTTCTTTTTTNTTTTTTTCTTTTGCGTGGTCGTGGCAGGTTCCAGGTGGTGGGAGAGACGAATCGCGCGGGGGATTGGAAAATTAAAGGACGGTCGGTTTGAAACGCGATCGCAGGATGAACCTGCTATTCGATTGAGATAAATGCGTCTCTCTCGAGTTTTTCGTCCCCTTTTTTTGGGGGAGATCATCTGGAGATTTTGTTTTGATTCAAATGAATCGGTTTATTCTGGTTTCCTCATTCGATGGGATAGTTGAAGAGGAGCGTTCTTTATTAATTAATTCGTCGATGTCTTCTTTAAGGCATTTCTAATAATGCGATGAGAGGTGCAAAAAGCAGAAGATTCTATGGGATCTGAATTTATTATTAATCAAGCTTATTTCGAGTTAGGAATTAACTAGGATCGTGGATATAAGGATCGTGATTCGATCAAGATGGAAATATTCTTTATAAATTGCTTAAAAGTAGTAGTAAGGACCGAATTAAAAGTCATTTGCGAATAATCTAAAAATATACCACGATTAAACATAAATTTCACTTCTATTCTATATTTTAAATGACTCTTCGTCCATTTCGTTAATTTTGAGAAAATTTAAAAAAAGAAAAAAAAAAAACATGATCGTCGAATAAACGAATTCTTCTTCTCTCTTCTCCTCTTCTGGAAATTTACAAAAAAAAAATTCTTCTCTTCGATAAAACGAAATCGAATGATCGAAAAAATTATCATCGCTCAACTTCTTCTTAAATTCGAATGTCGAAACTCTCGGGGTCACTGTCGAAAATTGGCATTCCTCCAAGAGGACGCGGTCGAGGGAGAGGGGGGGGGGGCAATTCTCCGGATTAGGATTAAATATTGATGGCCGGTCTGATACAGATTAATGCGCATCCATCGCCGGCCGAATCCCCCTCCCCCTCCCCCCCCAACGATTTGTCTCTCGCGTCTCTCGAGGAGGACAGGTCCAACTCCAAGTCCCCCCTTCGTCTCCTTCGACTCCTCTTATCCGAGAGTTGCTGTTTGTTTCTCTCTTTATCTCCAGATTTCTGCTCCCCCCCTCCCTTCTTTTCTTCTTCGTTGCGCCCCTTCGTTTCGACGCGTTATGATGAACCGTGTCGTTTTATTCCTCGAGATATACCACCCTCCTAGGGGAATCTATTAGCCGGCTTATTCACCAGCGAGATAAGGAAGAGGGACGAGGGGTAAATGAAAAATTTTGTCGCTCGGAAAAATGGCGATACTTGAGAGGCTCGATCTCTTAAGTTGGCTCCAACAATTTTTCAATTATTCATTTATTTATAATATTTTTTTATAATATATATAATATAATATTTATTTATATTTTTTTAAATTTTTTCACGATAAGATTTAAAAATTTCCAAATTAGCCTCGTCTCGTAAAATTCGTTTGGATCGTTCGATTTTATAAGTTGGCTTCAGCAATTTTTCAATTATTCATTTATTTATAATATTTTTTTATAATATATATAATATAAAATTTATTTATAATATTTTTTAAAATATTTTTTCACGATAAGATTTAAAAATTTCTAAATTAGCCTCGTCTCGATCGTAAAATTCGTTTCGATCATTCGATCTCTTAAGTTGGCTCCAGCAATTTTTCAATTATTTATAATATTTTTCATTCATAATATTATTCATTTATTTATAATATTTTTTTATATATATAATATATATATATAATATAATATTTATTTATAATATTTTTTAAAATATTTTTTCACGATAAGATTTAAAAATTTCCAAATTAGCCTCGTCTCGATCGTAAAATTCGTTTCGATCGTTCGATCTCTTAAGTTGGCTCCAGCAATTTTTCAATTATTCATTTATTTATTTTTCACGATAAGATTTAAAAATTTTCAAATTAACCTCGTCTCGTAAAATTCGTTTCGATCGTTCGATCTCTTAAGTTGGCTCCAGCAATTGTTCAATTATTCATTTATTTATAATATTTTTTTATAATATATATAATATAATATTTTTTAAAATATTTTTTCACGATAAGATTTAAAAATTTCCAAATTAGCCTCGTCTCGATCGTAAAATTCGTTTCGATCGTTCGATCTCTTAAGTTGGCTCCAGCAACTTTTCAATTATTCATTTATTTATAATATTTTTTTATAATATATATAATATAAAATTTATTTATAATATTTTTTAAAATATTTTTTCACGATAAGATATAAAAATTTCCAAATTAGCCTCGTCTCGATCGTAAAATTCGTTTCGATCGTTCCAACATTTGCGAAGAAAAAGGGAAAGCGAAGAAGAATATTTGTTTCCACGCATCTGTGTTCGTTTTTTTCGTGTGATCTCTCCAATTTCCTTTGCTTGGAAGAATCTCATCTCTAATGAGACGCGTCTATCGATGGGAAAAATCGAAATATATATCAATTCATCGAAGGGATACAGATCGAAGTATTGGAGGAGCAAGATTCGAGGATTCGTCGGGCTAATGATTTTGGTGGCCGAATCGATCGTGGATATTCTCGAGTATCGATCGACGTCTGACAGCTCGTGGCCGGCTTATATATCTCCGCGATAAATCTTCGCTCTGGCGAATCCTATCGAGATTCGTTTGCTCGCAATAATTTTATCCGATCTAACCGATTCGAAGATGGACCGAGAGCTTTCGCAATTTCTTGGAATCGCCTTTTCTTTTTTTTTTCTCCTTCACTCCTTTGTGTCTGAAATCAGTCTCATTGTTGAATAATTGTTGGATAAAGATTATCCAACAAGGTTGATGGAAGAATTTCAAGGCCTTGTTTCTCGTTTCATTTTAATTATGGAGGTGTTGTGTAATTTATGTAATTTTCATGAGCTTCTTTTCTTTTTTTTTTCTCCTCCTCTTTCTTTGTGCCTGAAATCAGTCTCATTGTTGGATAATATTTGTTGGATTGTGTCTCGTTTCATTTTAATTATGGAGGTGTTGTGTAATTTATGTAATTTCAATGAGCTTCTTTTCTTTTGTTTTTCTTTTCCTTCTTTTTCCCCTTTATGCCTGAAATCAGTTTCAATGTTGGATAATAATTGTTGGATTGTGTCTCGTTTCATTTTAATTATGGAGGTGTTGTGTAATTTATGTAATTTCCATGAACTTCTTTTCTTTTGTTTTTCTTTTTCTTTTCTTCCTCCTTCCCCTTTATGCCTAAAATCAGTCTCATTGTTAGATAATTGTTGGATAATAATTGTTGGATGTAATTTCCATGTTATTATAAACAAATATATTTCTTCCTTAACTATTTATTAATTTGTACATCTGCATTATTAAACATTGACACGCTTGTCGAATCAGTTTTAAATTAAAGCGAGACACATTTTTTCAAAGAATAGATTTAAAAAACAATTAACGATCGATTCTTCGATCGATAATTTTATAGAAAATTCATCAGACATTTCCATTGAACATAAAATAGAAATACTTCGAAATAAATCTGTATAACAAACGAATTCAACAATTCCTTTTCATTCAATTCCACAATTTCATCCATTCGTTCAATTCATCTTCATCCAAACGAAAACGAAAAAAGCACCCCCACTCCATTTTCACCTTTCGTTGCGATTCCACCTGATCCCTCGTCGAGAAGTTCGTTCCGCGAAGGGGGAGAGAGAGAGAGAGAGAGAGAGAGAGAGAGAGAGAGAGAGAGAGAGAGAGAGAGAGAGAGAGAGAGAGAGAAAGAGAGAAAGAGAGGGAGGGATCCGCGGTGATTCCGCACCTCGTTCACGAAAATAGCCCGCGTGGCTACCATATGGGCACGGCACGGGGCAGAATGTCGCTCGATAAATCCGGCCCGGCATAGAGAGATTTGTCACGCGGACGGAAATAGGCGAGGAATAAGTAGAGTCGAACGCGCGCTCCCCGTGGGAGCGAGACAAGGAGGGCGACAGAGGCGTCGATGGAAAGGGATGACGCGGTTGGTGGGCCTCGACGTCTCCTTGTAAACACGAAGGCGCCGCGGCGCTTTACGACGCCTCCGGACCACGGCCCGTGTTTAACTTATCCGAGACTTTCTGGCACAAAACCATTTTCGCTGCCCCGGCTTTCGAGCGACGACACGCGCTCCAACTCGTCCAACTCTTTCTTCCTCTTCTTCTTGCTCTCGTCCCCTCCCTCTCTCCCTCTCTCTCTCTCTCTCTCTCTCTGCACGGCTCCCAACAGCGTTGCACGCGCCGCGACGCCTTCCGTAAACTGTCAGCGACCGAACGCGTGGAAGCGTTCCATGTGGAGAGAGATCACGACGAGGAACGAACGTTCCTTTTCTTTTCTTCTCTTTGGAACGGTGGAATTTGGAAGATTACGATTTTGAATGAATATAGAATGTATAGAGAGAGGATATATCGAGGAAAGGTTTTTTTTTTTTTTTTTTTTTTTTTTTTTTNTTTTTTTTTTTTTTTTTTTTTTTTTTGGATTGTGATTTAACGTGTCTAATGTTAATGTCCTTTTTTGAATTTTATTAATTAAAAAGAAAAAAGAAACGTAGTATTTTCTTCCTTGTGATTTTTGCTTGTTGTTTGACTTGATGGTGAGGATATACGAGCTTAGAGCGATTGATGATGCATTTGGAGAATTATGAATGGCGTGGAATTTATTGTAATCGTGGATGGGTTCCATATGGAGAAGTTACAAGGAACAGAGAGTTTGTTTTTTTTTTTCTTTGGATTGGTGGAATTTGGAAGGATGATTTTCAGTGTTATATTGTGATTTAATGTGTTAATGTAATTTTTGATGTTATTTGACTGATAGAGAGGATATATATTGAACGATTGATGATGAATTTAGACAATTATGAATGATATGGAATATATTGTAATCGTGGAGAAATCACAAGGAAGAGTTTTCTTTTTTCTTTGGATTGGTGGAAATTGAAAGGATGATTTTCAGTGTTATATTGTGATATAATGTATCAATGTAATTTTTTAAATTATTTTACTAATAGAGAGGATATATTTTCTTTGATGATAAATTTGCAGAATTATGAATGGCATGGAATGTATTGTAATGGAGAAATCACAAGGAAGAGAGAGTTTGTTCTTTTTTTCTTTGAAATGGTGGAATTTGGAAGGATGATTTTTAATGTTATATTGTGATTATATTGTGATTTAATGTAATTTTTGATATTATTTGACTGATAGAAAGAATATACTATTTTTCATGATAAATTTGGAGAATTATGAATGGCATGGAATATATTGTAATGGAGAAATCACAAGGAAGAGAGAGTTTGTTTTTTTTTTCTTTGAATTAGTGGAATTTGAAAATTTGAATGATTTTTAATGTTATGTTGTGATTTAATGTAATTTTTGATGTTATTTGACTGATAGACAGAATTTTTTTATTATCTTTGATGATAAATTTGGAGAATTATGAATGGTGTGAAATGTATTTTATATAGAAGGATTCTATGTGGAGAAATCTCTTTTGGATTGTGATTTAATATCTTGGTGTGTCAATATGTTAATGTTATCTTTCCAAATTCTATTAATCCAAAGAAGAAAAACGAATCTTTTCTTCCTTGTGATTTTTGATGTTATTTGATTGATACAGAAAATATACTTTGAGCGATTGATGATGAATTTGGAGAATTATGAATGAAAGGGTTCCATATGGAGAGATTACGTTAAATCACAAGGAAAAGCTGAAGTGGAGGACGATTTTCAGTGTAATTTTTGATGTTATTTGATTGATAGAGGAAATATACTATCTTTGAACGATTGATTATGATTGATTGATGATGAATTTAGACAACTATGAATGGCATGGAATGTATTATAATCGTGAAAAGATTCCATGTGGAAAAATCACAAGGAAGAGAAACTTTGTTTTTTCTTTGGATTGGTGAAAATTGGAAGGACGATTTTCAATATTATATTGTAATTTAATGTAATTTTTGATGTTATTTAACTGATAGAGACAATATATTTTCTTTGATGATAAATTTGGAGAATTACAAATGGCGTGAAATGTATTATATATAAAAGGGTTCTATGAGAAATCTCTTTTGGATTGTGATTTAATATCTTGGTGTGTCAATATGTGTTAATATCTTTCCAAATTCCATTAATAATCCAAAGAAGAAAAACGAATCTTTTCTTCCTTGTGATTTTTGATTGTTATTTGACTTGATACAGAGGATATATGATCTTAGAGCAATTGATTATGAATTTGGAAAATTATGAATGGTATGGAATGTACTGTAATGTATAACTGTGGAAGGGTTCCATATGAAGATATCACAAAGAAGGAAGGACTGTTATATTGTGATTTAATGTAATTTTTGACTATAATGTGTCAATGTAAATACTTTGCCAATTTTTAAATTTCACTAATCCAAAGAATCTTCTCTTCCTTGTGATTTTTAATGTTATTTGATTGATACAGAAAATATACTTTAAACGATTGATGATGAATTTGAAGAATTATGAATGGTGTGGAATGTATTGTAACCTTGTGAAAGGATTCCATGTGGAAAAATCACAAGGGAGAGTTTTTTTTTTTCCTTGGTGAAATTTGAAAGGAAGATCTTCACTGTTATATTGTGATTTAATGTAATTTTTGACTATAATGTGTCAATGTAAATACTTTTCCAATTTTTAAATTTCACTAATCCAAAGAAAAGAAACGAACCTTCTCTTTCTTGTAATTCTTGATATTATTTGATTGATAGAGAGGATGTACTATCTTTGAACGAATGGCGTGGAAGGGAATATATCTTTGAGCAATTGATGAAGATTGGAGAATTATGGAATGTTATATTATATATTATTTTATTAATAATTTTAATATTTTTCCGGTTAAACGGAATCGTGTAAATTCGAATAAACTAATTCGAAAATAATTTCAATGATTCAACTTATATATAGCTCTTCCATTTAGCGTGATATACGATTTATACGTATTATAACTAATCTTTTGTATTACCTGACCAGGTGAATTATTCGTCGTACAAGTCAAGTCAATTTGCAAGTCAATTACATCACCGTTGTTTCGTATTTAAAACCAGATAAGATAAACGTTTAAAAATGGAAATGCAACAAGTTAAATATCGATTTATAACACAACCGAATTATCTGCGTGATTGCAATATTTATAATAATCATTTTGAACACGAGGTTAACGAAAACAGTGAGATTACCAAACGTAACGTTCCAAAAAAACGACGAGAAGAAATCGTTAAAATAAAATAAAAGAACGAATGAAAACGATATTTCATCATCGAAACAAATCTTGTTACAAATTATTTAATATATTTCTTTATAGAAAAAATTATTAATTTAAGAATGTTATTCATAATTTAAAAATATTTTCAATATTTTAGTAAATTTATTATTATAACTTAATATTAATTTTATTATTATATATCTAATTTAAATTAATTTTTATTTTTAATAAAAAATTTATTTATTAATTATTATAATTTTATTTATATTAATAATATCAAATTTATATTTCTTTTTTGATTTATAAATATTTTTAATTGAAAGTAATTTTTAATTTTTGTTAGTTGTTGGTTAATTTTTTGGTTATATCATACTGTTATATTTAATTTTTAGTTGTTAGATTATATTTAATTTTTATTTAATTGTTATATTATATTTAATTTTTAGTTGTTGGTTAATTTTTTGGTTATTATATTGTTATATTTAATTTTTAGTTGTTAGATTATATTTAATTTTTAGTTGTTATATTATATTTAATTTTTAATCGTTGGTTAATTTTTTGGTTATTATATTGTTATATTTAATTTTTAGTTGTTAGATTATATCTAATTTTTAGTTGTTAGATTATATTTAATTTTTAGTTGTTATATTATATTTAATTTTTAGTTGTTATATTATATTTAATTTTTAGTTGTTGGTTAATTTTTTGCTTATTATATTGTTATATTTAATTTTTAATTGTTAGATTATATTTAATTTTTAGTTATTGATTAATTTTTTGGTTATTATATTGTTATATTTAACTTTTAGTTGTTACATTATATTTAATTTTCAGTTGTTATATTTAATATAGTAAGTCGACTTGACTCGTTCGACGCCGTCACAAGAGAGAAAGAGAGAAAAGGAAAAGAATTTCAAGCAGATCCAGCGAAGGATCTGATTGATTTACGAGCTTGCGCTTCGCTCGCGTTGGAATTTGTCCGACCTCTCGATATCGACCCCTTCCCCCCATCTATATCTATCCATCTCTCCACTTATATCTACTAATCGAAGTCCATCTGGTGTGGAGAGAAAACCTGGCCAACCCAAAGAAAGAAAACAAGAGAGAGAGAGAGAGAGAGAGAGGAAAAAATTGGAGAGAGGAGCCGGTGAAACCCCCTCCCTCCCTTCTCGCGGAGGAAAACTAAGTCTTAATAAAGCGGAGAGGCAAGATGAATCGGTGCATTAGCATCTTCTGGCCGGCCGTGATTCATAGTGACGGTTCGAAAAGCAACGGTTGGAGGCCGTGGGATATGATATATCGTCATTAGGCATCGGTTTCGTATTAGAACAAATAGCCGCGCGTTTCGTCCCTTAAAAGGCGCGACGTGTCACGGCCCTTAATGGGCCGTAATGCGCCCTCATCGCCCCCCCCCCACCCTTTCAAAAAGGAAAACCCAGTGTCGCGGTGACTCGTGCTTTCCACTCCTCCCTCTCTCTCTCTCTCTCTCTCTCTCTCTGTTCGGCCATCTGCCATCTCGAAACCTTTGTTTCGTCGCTTTGGAAACAATGAGGGAGGGAGTCTTCTCTGAACTAAGCGAGACGAAGACACGATGGATGAAGTTTTTAAGTTTTTTAAGTGGGGTTTGGATAAAAAAGTTTGCGATGGAGAAGAGTAAGTCAATTTGTGTAAATCAATTTGGATTGGATCATACGTTTGGAGTAAGAAAAGTAACGAACGTTTAAATAAATTAATATAATGTTATTAATAATTAATTACGATCAAACTGTTTTGGTATATTCTACGAGTGAAAAGAGTGTTGTATAAACGTAATAGTAAATGGTTTATGTAAAAAGAAAGTATGATAAAAATATACTGGTGTTTATACTTGATCGTTTAATCCGAGGACACCCTGTATATATCAGAGAACGTATTCCAAGCAATGCACATTTGAAAGAATGAGTTTATTATTAGAAAATAATATTGCTTTTTATCGTAATTTATCATTTCGTTAAAAATGTATCTAACATAGAATACATAGTATAGAAAAATTAACATTGCATTCAATTATGAGTATAGAGTAAAAATGAAGATATATAATAATCGATATATAAAAAAAATATATAAATGTATAAATATTTGTGATTTGAATCGTAAAAGAAAAAAGTTGTAGTTTTAGAAAAATCCTATAAATTACCCAGATAAATATGAGCCAGAGATGAATCTAAACAGTGATAATTTGACGAAATAAAAACTGAATAAAACTGAAAATTATAAAATGAGAAAAAGAAGACATGTCTCAAACAATAAAAGGAATAAAAAAATTGCCAAAGTTAAGAATATTGTTACTGCTTGTTTTCTCTGAAATATAATAAATAAAAGAATGATAGAAATGCATATATATATTATAATATAAGATAGCTTAAAATTAATCCATAAATATCAGTGACGAGCATTCGATTGTATATCATGGATATATATATAGCCATAAATGTTAAAATTAATTTTAATACAGTTTTAACATAGTTCCAAATATGGCAGTAAAAAAAGTTTCTAGATAGATGTAGGACATGTAAAAAATCATTACATCGTATGAATTTTTAATATAAAATAGCTACCCAATTTTAAGTTTAATTTACAAAAAAAAAAAAAAAAAAAAACTTATCAAAAATTTATCAACGATTTAAATTAAAGCAAATGCTTTGAAATTTAAATGCTTCTCAACAAATTTAAACAGAATTTTTTCTCTAAACTGTTGAAAAGCGTGATCGATCAATCATCGCTTATTAGCCTGCCTAAAAATATATTCAATCTGTTTTTAAAAAAGTAAGTAAAAACGATTTAGTAAATCTCAATATATATCTTGTACGATTGAAACGATTCTTTTTCTATGTTCTCATCACCTCGACTCGTACAGATGTCTCTTTCTTCTTCTTTTTCTTCTTCGAAGTCTTTTAATCCTTGTTTCCACGATCATTTGCCTGAAACCGAATGATCTCTTCCCTTCTCCCCCTCTCCGCGTATCCCTAGCCTGAATTACAAATTTAATTCCCGTCGTCTGATTGCGATTGCAATGTAAACGATGGAAAAGTTGCTTGCCAAAGGGGGTGAGCAACCCCCTCGATCCGGCGCATTTATTAACGCGTCAGGGGGCGAAGCGGTGATTTATCGCGCACGCGCCGAGACGCGTGGTAGATCCTCGACATCCTCGGGGGCAAGAGTTCGAGGCGTTGGCCGACCTTCCTTCGTCTTCCAGCTGCCGAATCTGGCAGGGCAAAGCAGATGGAGACGCAGATGGTGCCTCCTCGCACGAGCTGTTGTTGCTGCTTCTTCTTCTTCTTCTTCTTCTTCTTCTTCTTCTTCGCTGACAAGGTAAAGCGGTTTAGATGGTTGGGGTGGGGGAGTGAAGAGAAGCGTTTTTCGAAGATTTGTTTTTTTTTTTTTCTTTAATTTGAGAAGGTCGAGATTGTAATTGCTCTGAGATTGGCGGTGATTTGGTAAAATTGATGGTAGGATAATTTAGGCTCGTTTCTTTTTCGTTTGGGAAGATTTGTTTCTACTGTTTAGACGGAGTCCGTGGTTAGGTTGGATTAGGTTGGGTTAGGTTGGGTTAGGCGGGTGATTCGATAATGTTGGGTCGAATAAGTGGAAATAAAATGTCTTTTTGGAACGTTTGTTTCTTTAATTTAGGCGGAGAGTACGATGATTAGATAATGTTGGTTAGATTGTAACTATTGGGTGGATGATTTATTATTAGTAATTTTAGAATATGAGGTTTTAAAACATCTTCTTGAGATTGATGATACGAAATTGTGACTTATTCTTTTTTAATATAGGTGTCTGAGGGAAAGTACTCCAAGAGAGCAGAAAACTAAGGAAATTTGAAAATAAGATGTGATAATTTTAGAATATGAGATTTTAAGAATATTTTTTTTAATATAGACATTTGTCTGAAAGAAAGTACTCCAAGAGAGCAGAAAGCAAGATGTACAATTTCAGAATATGAGATTTTAAGAATCTTCTTGATATGAAATTGATTTATTATGACAGTTTTCTTTTTTACTATTTTTTTAACATAGACATTTGTCTGAAAGAAAGTACTCCAAAAAAGCAGAAAACTAAGGAAATTTGAAAATAAGATGTGATAATTTTAGAATATGAGATTTTAAGAATCTTTTTGATATAATGATATGAAATTGACTTATTCCTACCTAGTTTTCTTTTTTACCATTTTTTTTAATATAGACATTTGTCTGAAAGAAAGTACTCCAAAAGAGCAGAAAGCAAGATGTACAATTTCAGAATATGAGATTTTAAGAATCTTCTTGATATAGTGATATGAAATTGATTTATTATGACAGTTTTCTTTTTTACTATTTTTTTAACATAGATATTTGTAAAGAAAGTACTCCAAAAAAACTAAGGAAATTTGAAAATAAGATGTATAATTTTAGAATATGAGATTTTAAGAATATTTTTCATATAATGATATGAAATTGATTTATTATGACAGTTTTCTTTTTTGCTAATTTTTTATTATAATCTGTCTGAAAGAAAGTACTCCAAAAGAGCAGAAAGCAGTATAATTTTAAAATATGAGATTTTAAGAATTTTTTTGATATGATATGAAATTGACTTATTATGACAGTTTTCTTTTTTGCTAATTTTTTAATATAATGTGTGTCTGAGAAAAAGCACTGCAAGAGAGCAGAAAACTAAGAAAAGCAAGATATATATATGTATAATTTCAGAATATGAGATTTATTTATTATAACAGTTTTCTTTTTTTAATATAGTCTGTGCCTGAGAAAAAGCACTGCAAGAGAGCAGAAAACTAAGGAAAGCAAGATGTATAATTTCAGAATATATGAAATTTTAAGAATCTTTTTGATATAATGATATGAAATTGACTTATTACAGTTTTCTTTTTCGCTATTTTTTTAATATAAACCTGATCTGAGAAAAAGCACTGCAAGAGAGCAGAAAACTAAGGAAATTCGAAAGCAAGCAAAGATGAAAAGGAATGCAAGCATGCACCTAATAAATAGTTAGGAATACGAACGATTAATCCGGATAGGGGATTCTATACCGGATACGCGTATTTCAAATTCCTCCTCCAGATCCATGTATTTCGAAAAGAGAAAAAGAAGGCGAAAGGGACGACGAGGGGGAAAGAAAATTTCTCCGTATTCTCCTTACCTTCGATGCTCGGCTCGTCCGCCAAGCTACCCATCCATACTCGTCCTCGATCGACGACGATTAAAGGTTTTTCACCGGTTTGTCCGCCCGAGGTTGGGCCTCGACCGCGACCCCGCGTGCATCGCGTGTGCATCCACGGTCCACGATCGCGGTCCATGATCGTGAATTGCGCCTTCGATCGTAATCACCACCGTCCCTCGTACCACGTCCTTACATGGATCTTTCTTTTTTTTTTTTTTTTTCTTTCCATTACAGCGCCGTGAAATCTCCACAGGTTAATTTTCATATATACAGGATGGTGTAGCGATTTTCATCCTGATTTTCATATCGAAAAATTTAAAATTAACATTCGAATATTCGAATTCTTTCGTAAAAAGAGTACAAATGAATGCTAATAATATTTCCAACGAATTACAAATTATCAAATTATTAAGTTCTCCATTCGTCGTTAAGAATCGTATCCCATCCCATCGATAGTTTTTCGATCGTTAAGGATGGACGAATTGTTTGACGATCTTCGATCGATCTCTAGTAACATGATAGCGTCTTATAAAAATCACTAAAAAATTGATTTTTCAATAGCAATAGATCCTAACGTTTTCTAAATTATATCTGAAACATCGTCCTCGAAATAGAATGGACGAATTAGGATCAATTCACATCATCGAATTGTTTGACCAGGCTTCGATCGATCTCTAGTAACATGACAGAGTCTTATAAAAATCACTAAAAAATTGATTTTTCAACAGTAGATCCTAACGTTTTCTAAATTATATTTTAAACGTCGTCTTCGAAATAGGATAGGACGAATTGGGGGATCAACTCGCATCATCGAATTGTTTAACGATCTTCGATCGATTTCTAGTAACATGACAGCGTCTTATAAAAATCACTAAAAAATTAATTTTTCAATAGTAATAGATCCTAACGTTTTCTAAATTATATCTGAAACATCGTTTTCGAAATAGGATAGGACGAATTTGGGGATCGCATCATTGAATTGTTTAACGATCTTCGATCGATCATAGATCTCTAACAGCGTGCTAAAAATAATTAAAAAATTGACTTTCTAACAATAGTAGACGTTTTCTATTTATTAAATATATCTGATTATAATCTTTCTAATTATATCTAAAACATCGTCCCCAAAATAGGATGGAATTTATGGATCAACTCGCATCATTCGAATTGTTTGACGAGGCTTCGATCGATCGTGAATCTCTAGCAGCATGCTGTAAAAATCACCAAAAAATTGATTTTTCAATAGCAATAGATCCTAATGTTTTCTAAATTACATCTGAAACGTCGTCTTCGAAATAGAATGAACAAATTGGGGGATCAACTCGCATTATCGAATTGTTTTACGATCTTCGATCGATTTCTAGTAACATGACAGCGTCTTATAAAAATCACTAAAAAATTAATTTTTCAACAGTAGATCCTAACGTTTTCTAAATTATATCTGAAACATCGTCTTAGAAATAGAATGAACAAATTGGGATTTGGGATCAACTCGCATCATCGAATTGTTTAACGATCTTCGATCGATCGTGAATCTCTAACAGTGTGCTATAAAAATCACTAAAAATTGATTTTTCAACATCAGTAGATCCTAACGTTTTCTAAATTATATCTGGAACATCGTCTTAGAAATAGAATGAACAAATTGGGGGATCAACTCGCATCATCGAATTGTTTGACGATCTTCGATCGATTTCTAGTAACATGACAGCGTCTTATAAAAATCACTAAAAAATTAATTATTCAACAGAAGTAGATTCTAACATTTTCTAAATTATATCTGAAACGTCATCTTCGAAATAGAATGAACAAATTGGGGGATCAACTCGCATCATCGAATTGTTTGACGATCTTCGATCGATTTCTAGTAACATGACAGCGTCTTATAAAAATCACTAAAAAATTAATTTTTCAATAGTAATAGATCCTAACGTTTTCTAAATTATATCTGAAACGTCGTCCCCGAAATAGGACGGATGAAATATTGATTTTTCAAGCAGTGGAACGTTTTCTAAATCATATCTGGAATATATCATCTGAAATATATCGTCGCCCCCGAAATACAAAGCCATAGAATATAGCAAACCTCGCCGCAACTATTTCTTCCTTCGGTTCCAGTTGGAGGGATGATTAAGCCCGTCCCCTCGATCGGATCATCCTCTCGACGAAAACTGTGTATCGAGCGGACTCGGGACAAGTCCCGACACGTCCCGTCGATATAAATAAAGCATCCTCTCCCGATGGATCGGCCGACACGGGGGCAAATGAAAAATGCCGAGGCCGGCGATCAATGTAAATATATTCATGACGTGGGGTGGATGAGCGACGTCTATATGTGTGCATGTACATATATATATATATATATATATATATATATATGTATACGTGTGTTCGCGTGGACCTTATAGGACGAGGAGAGGGGGGAAGGGGGACGGCTTTCTTTCTTCGAGTCGAGGCGACTCGATGCCACTCGAAAGGAGCATAATTCACTCTTTGGCAGCTCATTACAATTTAAAAAGGCTTTTGTCAGTGTTACCGGTGATTCCTTACGAGCTCTCGCGTCAGGGGCCTTGTCACCTTTTGGATGGGACAGTTGGCGGAACCAGCCCTTCCTCTCGTTCCTCCCGAGATGTCTCGAGCCCGTTATTAACCCTTCACTACTAAACCCTTCGCTCCCCATAAAATGATATAACTATGACCGACTATAGTCTGCTATGTAAGTATTACATAGATTGGAATATTACACAGATTGGAGACGTCGTACATCGACGTAACTTCCTTTCATCGCTTGTTTCTCACACGCGATTATTAACAGTTATTACTTATCGTGCGATTATATGTTATTATATTTTATGTAACGTTATTCGAGCTTCCTTAATTGTGTGATTAAACGTTATTTGAAACGTTATAAATACCCCGCCGTTTCGAGGAAAGTTTCCTTTTCGATAAGCATCGAGGGTTGCAGTGAACACGATCTTTCTCGAGCACATTTTTGGAGAAATCGTGAGTGGAGAGGGAGGGGTTAAAATCTCGTCGTTGCTTGCTCGATTAATAATATTTTGATCTGCAAGATTGCGAGAAAGCCTAATATGTAATTTATATTTCGTTATATATGTATTCATTATATATGTAATTTATATTTTTTAATCGTAATTTATATTTATATTTCCCTTGGAAAGGTCCTCTTTGAAAGGATTCTTCATTGAAAAGAGATCGGTGGAGACATTTTGGAGATTGTGAGATTAGAGGGTTCGATTCGAAACAAGAGGAGGGTGGAGGGGAAAGGAGAGAGGGAAGATTGGCAATTGTTCGATTCAAGGGAGGACGAGTTTAAAAGATGAGTTAAAAGATCGCTCTGAATCACGGTTTCCGTCACGGTTTATTCCGCAATTCCGAGGCGGTTGGTTCCTCCAACGACAAGTCGTTTTTTGTCGGGCCAAAGGAAACCGGTCCAGAGGAACAAAAGGATGGGGCGAGTGTTGGATTTCTAATTCGCCGCCATGATCGAGAGAGAGAGAGAGAGAGAGAGAGAGAGAGAGATATTGATCCTCTTTTGTGGAAGGCCGATCTTCGACGAATGGTTGATTCGTGTCGACGAGGAAGAAATTTTGTGGAAATGGAAAAATTTCTGTTAAATCTTATTCTGAAAATGAAGAGTCAGGATGGAGTGGATGCTGTTTGGGGAGGATTCGGAAAGTTTGTCTCGCGAATTTGGCGGGATTCTTCGAATACCAGTTTAGTTAAAATTGTAGAGAAATTTGTAATTGATAAGAGCGATGTATATTTCTATTTTGAACGTGAACAAATATATTTATTTGTATAATTATCGTTGCGAAAAATTGTAGGGATTTGTAATTGAGAAGTAGAATATTTCCATTTTGAACAAATATATTATAGTTATCGAATTTTTAATTTTAATTATTGTATAATTGTATAATCGTTGCGAAAAATTGATAAAAAGGAACTTAACAAAAGTGGCGAATATTTCCAGTTTGAATATGAACAAATATATTATAGTTCGAATTTTTAATTTATTGTATAATTATATAATTTTTATTATGGAATTTAATTATAATTATAGAATTTTTAATTTATTGTATAATAAATAAAAATTGTACATCACAAGAATTTGAGAATTAATTGAGAAGAAGAAGAAAAAATAAATAAATAAATAATAAATAAATAAAAAATAAATAAAAATAAATAAATAATTGAGAAAAAGAAAGTTTAACAAAAGTAGCGAATATTTCCACTTTGAATATGAATAAATATATTATAGTTTGAATTTTTAATTTATTGTATAATTATCGTTGCGAAAAATTGTAGGGATTTGTAATTGAGAAGAAAAATATTTCCATTTTGAACAAATATATTATAGTTATCGAATTTTTAATTTATTATATAATTATCATTGCGAAAAATTGTACATCGCAAGAATTTGAGAATTAATTGAGAAGAAGAAAAATAAATAAATAAATAAATAATAAATAAATAAAAAATAAATAAAAATAAATAAATAATTGAAAAGAAAAAAGTTTAACAAAAGTAGCGAATATTTCCACTTTGATATGAACAAATATATTATAGTTTGAATTTTTACTTTATTGTATTATTGTTTTAATAATTTTTAATTATTATTATAATTATCGTTGCGAAAAATTGTAAGAATTTGTAATTGAAAAGAAAGAAATCTCAACAAGAGCGATGAACATTTCCACTTTGAACAAATATATTATAGTTATCGAATTTTTAATTTATTGTATAATTATCATTGCGAAAAATTGTACATCACAAGAATTTGAGAATTAATTGAGAAGAAGAAAAAAAAATAAATAAATAAAAAATAAATAAAAATAATTGAGAAGAAGAAAGTTTAACAAAAGTAGCGAATATTTCTATTTTTAATATGAATAAATATATTATAGTTTGAATTTTTAATTTATTGTATAATTATCGTTGCGAAAAATTGTAGGGATTTGTAATTGAGAAGAAAAATATTTCCATTTTGAACAAATATATTATAGTTATCGAATTTTTAATTTATTGTATAATTATCATTGCGAAAAATTGTACATCGCAAGAATTTGAGAATTAATTGAGAAGAAGAAAAAAAATAAATAATAAATAATAAATAAATAAAAAATAAATAAAAATAAATAAATAATCGAGAAGAAGAAAGTTTAACAAAAGTAGCGAATATATCCACTTTGAACGTGAACAAATATATTTATTGTATAATTATCGTTGCAAAAAATTGTAAAAATTTTTAATTGAGAAGAAAGAAATCTAACAAGAGCGATGAACATTTCCACTTTGTACAAATATATTATCGGTTACGAACAAATAGTTATCGAATTTTTAATTTATTGTATAATTATCGTTGCGAAAAGCGACGTATATTTTCACTTTGAACGTGAACAAATATATTATAGTTATCGAATTTTTAATTTATTGTATAATTATCGTTACGAAATTCAACAAGAGCGACGAACATTTCCACTTTGAACAAATATATTTATTGTATAATTATCATTGCGAAAAATTGTATCGCAGGAATTTAATTGAGAAGAAGTTCAACAAGAGCGATGAACATTTCCAAACTTTAAATATGAATAAATATATTATAGTTATCGAATTTTTAATTTATTGTATAATTATCGTTGCGAAAAATTATACATCGCAGTAATTGAGAAGAAGAAAATTCAACAAGAACGACTTTGAAGGAAGTTCATTGAACGATCCAATAACAATGATGTTTCCACGGAGAAAATAAAAATCTCCTGGAACAAGTCGTCACGTTCAAGATCCACTCTCCATTCTTCTCGCGCGCGCAAAAAAAAAAAAAAAAAAAAAAAGAAAAAGAAATGGCGGCAGGGCGACTTTCTTGCGACATACGTGCCCTTCTCCTCTCGCGTGTTCCAAGCAAGAAGAAGAGGAAGAGGAAGAGGAAGAAGAAGAGGAAGAAGAAGGGGCTAGCTAAAGGAAAATGCAACCACGGGTCCCAGTGGGACGTGGTTCGAAGCCCGAAATTGATATGTATTCCGCGGCAAGGCGAGCCCAATCTATCGCGGGTCAAGCAGTCGGAATTTTAAGCGCGATATACGCCGTTCTATATATCGAGATTCTCCCCTCTCCCCCTCCAGACGTCGATATGGACGTCTGATATAAGGGGTGGCTCGAATCGAACAATGTGTATAGGAAAGATTTTTATAGGAAAATATATTAAATGTATAAAATATATTTTAGAAAAATTGGTTTTCTTGGAAAATTACGAGTACAATGCTTATCGTCTGATCTGTGATCGATCTTAATTTAAGAATTAATCGAGGGCACAGAATTCAAAAATGGAATTTAAAAACACCCCTTTCTCTATAAAATAATTTCAAATAGCTGTATCATTATAATGAGAATTTTATTCCCAAAAAAAAAACAACTGTTCGATGAGCTGATCAAAGACTGTCGATAATTTCAAAAATCTATATAAAACGAAGGAAGAGCACTCCTTTCTCAAAAATCTCTTAATAAATCGATCAAAAATTCCTTGATAATTTTAAATATCTGTATCACGAGGCAACAAAAAATTTACAGAATCTCTTTCTCAAAAATTTCTTGATGAGAAATCAAAGATACAAAAAATTCACAGAAAAAGCATATATTTCAAAAATCTCTTAATAGATCGATCAAAAATTCCTTGATAATTTTAAATATCTGTATCACGATGCAACAAAAAATTTACAGAATCTCTTTCTCAAAAATTTCTTGATGAGAAATCAAAGATACAAAAAATTCACAAAAAAAACATATTTTTCTCAAAAATCTCTTAATGTATCGATCAAAGAATATTTATTAATTTCAAATACTTATATCACGATATAATAAAAAAATTCCTTGAGAGAAGTTCAATCGAAGATAGAATTATTCACAAATCAACTTTTAAGTACCTGTATCACGATACAAAGAATTCACAGAAAACCCCTTTCTCAAAAACTGCTCGACGAGCCAATCGAAAATATAAAACACAATTCACAAATCAATAATTTCGACTGTATGACACGATAAATTCCTTTCCAAAAAGATAGAACGCTATTCACAAATCAATAATTTCGATTTGTAAATATCACACGATAAATTGACGAAAAGATAGAACACTCACAATCAATAATTCAAAAACATTTTCATAAACATAATTCATAAACATTCACAAATCAATAATTTCGATTTGTAAATATCCTGTATCACACGATAAATTGACGAAAAGATAGAACACTCACAATCAATAATTCAAAAACATTTTCATAAACATAATTTATAAACATTCACAAATCAATAATTTCGATCGTATGACGCGATAAATTCCTTTCCAAAACGATAGAACGCTATTCACAAATCAATAATTTCGATTTGTAAATATCCTGTATCACACGATAAATTAATGAAAAGATAGAATACTATTCACAAATCAATAATTTCGACTATATGACGCGATAAATTCCTTGCCAAAAAGATAGAACGCTATTCACAAATCAATAATTTCAATTTATAAATACCCTGTATCACACGATAAATTAATGAAAAGATAGAATACTATTCACAAATCAATAATTTCGATTTATAAATAGCCTGTATGACACGATAAATTGTCAAAAAGATAGAACACAAGTCAATAATTTCGACTTTTGTATACCAGTTTTAATCACCTCTCACCTAAAACGTTGAAAGAGAAAGCCGTTCCAACCCCGTACAACCCATAACGTTCCACGAGTTGCGAAACTTACGAGGACGTAAAGTTCCCCCTCCCCTCCCCTTTGTACGCGGGCTGATCGCGCGCGCGGGAGGAAGGGCGGAACGGTTGGTGGGGGACGCCGCGAAGGGACGCCGCTGGTCATCCTCGGAAAATTGAATTTCGTCCCTGAGGGCCGGCCTGGATGAGGTATGCTGACAGTTGGAAAATTTGCGTTTAACCGGGTGCAATCTTGCCGACTCCACGGCGTATCCTGGATTTCTCTTTCGTTTTTCGGAGACGATAGACGCGTTTAAGTCAAGGGGATGGTCATTCGGTCGATTTTAAGTAAGTCGTTCGAGAGAAAATTTTGAAAATATATTGTAAGAGGGGCGAATTTAAGCGTATTTAAAATCTGTTTCACGATACGCTTGTTGGAACACGCGTTCCTTGGCACGATGGTTAAAAGATTGTATAAATAGAGTGAGATGTAAACATTGTTTAATTCTCGGCTGATAAAACAGTAATTGAAAATCTCTTAAGGGAAAAAGGATAAAAGAGGGATGTATACGTATTTGCATGATGCTTGCTATATTTTAAAATTCCAATAAGTTTAAAACAATAATAGCAATCTATAATACGTAGACGAGAAAAATTGAAAAGCAATATATATATATATATATGACACGTGGCAGCAAAATTAATTTCGTATTATTTAATTTTCATATTTCGATTTATCGATCGAAGGGATCTTTCGATTTCTTTGGTGTTTCAGAAAACAGGGTAATAAGAAAATTGATACGCATTTCTCTCGCGTTGCGTCCCAATTTTTAAAACACAGGTACCGTTACACGGGAAGTAAAAAATTAATCTTCAGTCGCTTAGAGATAAGGGAGAAAACTTTTTCCCGTATTTTTAGCAAAAAAGTATTGACTAATGACGCCGGGTATGCGCATGCGCATGCCCGCCATTCTTCGCTCATTTGCAATGCAACACAGATAAGCGTGCGTCTTAAATTAAAATCGATATTCCGTTTACCATTATTAAAATTTTTACGCCGAAAAAAAAAAAGGGCGTAATCTTAATCGCTTGACGTTAATATATCGACGCGAATATTAATTTGCATGCGAATAACCATGCCAAGTCGAGTGGGCAAAAAAACCAAACAAATTTCTTTTGTTTCCAGCAAATGGTGAAAAAAAATTTTCGGTTACTCACCGTGTGGCACCCATCCATGGTGGCACCTGTCGCAGTACCGGATGTGCCTCTTCCCCGGCGTGAACGAGTCGCACGAGCATCCATTCACCGTGCACTTGATAGACTGAAACCGAGCACAAGAAACAATAATTACCAGGGGCCAGGCTTAAACGTTTCGTTTCATATTGTTCATTCATCGTTACGATCGACGAAATATTACTTTCTTACACTTATAATTACACAACGGTAAAATATATAACATTTCAATTACGAAAGAAAGAAAGGAAGGAATACATTCGTATATATACTTGTTACTCACTTTCAATCATTTTTCTTCTATTTTTTTTTTTTTTTTTTGAACATTTTAACCATCATCCTTTTTCTTTTACAATTTTTATAAATTGTATTCTCATAAAGAGTTTCCACGAATTAAGTTGATTATAACAAAATGCATCGATTGGACGATTTAAATCACCTCTCAGTATCGTAATCTTTGCCTTGAAAATTTCCAACCCTCCTATTTCACGCCTAAACTAAATCGAACCAAAGTACCAAAGCTGAAACTGCTCTGATCGTTCGTTACGCGAGGTAGGTGTACTATAAAGGGGAGAGGGGACGTCTCTTTCGAAGGGGGTGCGCGAGATACGGTTCGAGGCGGAATTTTTATACGACTTTTCAGCCGAAGGGAAAATATATATGTACAGTTTGGATTAAAGGATCGTTGCCACGGGCGGGTAGGAAGAAAAAGGAGAGGGGAGGGGGTGTGGTATTTCGAGTGACCGTTTGGCGTAACCCCGGAAGGGGGAAGAGCCGTAAGAAGGGGTGGACTTGGCCGGATTTTAAGGAACCGTGAATATTTTCCGCCCTTCGGCACGAAATTAACCCCTTGGGAGCCACCGTCCAATCCCCTCCCCCCCTCCTTTCTCTTCCTGAAACGAAGCTCTGGAACAGGGAGCTTCTACGCGGCGGACAAGTTTATTTTTTTTATTTTTTCCTTACTTACTTTGCCTCATGCCTTTGCAGCCATCTATGCAGTCGAAGAATGGGGAGGGGAGTGCTGCGATTCCTCTGATTCTATGTTTCACGCGTTAGAAAAGTTTGCATGGGAAAGGAGACGTAAGGTCGAGTTTATTAACACGTTCACTGTTTCCAACGAAATCTCCTTCGGGCTATGCTGGTATAATAAGCCAAGAATAATCATTTGTTTCCATCCTGTTACATTGCTGAAGCGCCTCTACATGAACACAGTTCGAATGTTTGCCGAGTGTAAGTGGTGTAACTTCTGTTAAAAATTCTTAATATACCGATTCGTTCCAATGTCGGAAAGAAAAATGGAAGAGTTATGTTAGAGTTAATCATATAACAACTTTTTGTCCAAATTCTCTTGACTAACCTTTATAAATAATTCTTTATAATATAAATAATTATATATAAATAATTATAAATAATTCTTTTGATAAACTATTTTTGTATTATATTTTTATAACGGTTACACTTTTATAACATTTCTGTAAGTAGTCGAATATGAGTGACGTGGCCCAATGAGAGCTATAACTCTCGAATATGGAGGAGTCAACGTGTTAAATGGACGCCGTTTCACGTTTCTTGAACAACGGATCTTGGATAAAATGTGTTTCTTGAGAAAGATGGTAGAACATGTTCTTTGTATTCATATACGTTTTATGTACGAGTGTTGATTGAAACGTTACATCAAAAATTCAGTTCAAAATATTATTATTAATTCTTTCGCTACGCACAGTGGTTCGATAAGGTTTAACTGGACGAAATTATTTTTTCGTCGATTTTGAGGTTTGTATGGAGATTTTTAGAAAATAATATTGCTTTTTATTATAATATAAAAAAATTAACATTCAATTAATAAAAAATGTATAGGAAAATAAATACGATATAACTTGAAATGAAATAGGAAAAAAAAATGAGAACAAAAGTACACGTTACATTGAAACTATTATTTCTTACATATTTGAAAATGAATATTTTGTCCATTTAATAAATTATTCGAACCACTGTCTGCGGTCTTCAAAGCGTTTAGAGCTAAGTCTTTCGTCCCAAGAAACGCTTTTTATTCATAACAATATACTCATAACTTTTCCAAGAACGTATTTAATTAAACGATTAAAATTAATATTTTTACACTACGCAACGCGATACTATAATATAATATTCTCTATTTTAAAATTTTTCGAACCACGTATAATCCAACATTAGTAGATCTCACATTGATATTACGCGAAATTTTATGGCGAGACAATGTTAATTGTGAGCACATGAATTTATCAAAAAATCTCAAACTACTCGATACGTAAAAAACGCCAATACCAAACTTAAAAAAAAAAAAAAAAGAAAATATTCCACCGTAATAATCTCACCGTCGTTGCCCAATTTAATGGGTTTTACGACCATCTTTCTCCAACAAAGAAACAGAGAAGGAAGAGGAAGGAGAGGGGGGTCCCATTTACCTATAACCACACGGCTCGTTTCTCCGTGGAGGACGAACGGAAAGGGAAAACACGTCGTGTATGTATGTATGTATGTATATATTAGCGTTATGACGTTACGCCGGCGTGTGCCGCTAATATAAAGACAAATGAAGCGACGAGCGCGCCACCATCTTCGGCCATGTGTCTTTATACCAGCCACATCCGTCCCCGCGGCGCGGCGTTGTTCGCGGAAAATGTTCTGTCGCCGTGGAACGGGCAAATTGTAGGATAGATTGGCCGACGAAAATTTAACCGCCGGCTAAAATTTTATTAGGCTCGCCGCGGGTTATTTATTCGGAGCGGAGCGACAAGATTATACGGCGATATTAGCGGTCGCTCGTGCCAAGGGAGATGGAGAGAGGGGAGGGGGGGAGAGGGAGGGGTAATGGAGGTGAAACAAAGTCCCTGCGAGTCGCTCTTTTTTCTCCTTTTTTTAAATATATATATATATATATATATATATATGAGACGCGTTGGAATTAGCTTTTTCACGAGTTAATTTAACTCGGTTCGGTATATACGATCGAAACGTGGCAACGTGGGGGACGTGAACGCGTAAGTTTTGTTTGCGTTATGCGGTTGTTATGTATTACGGAGGATTGGGGGGAGCGAGGTTAGGAAATTTGGCGTCTTTGGAAGATTTAATTTATTATCTTGGGAGAGGATTCGGATTGAATATTGTTTCGAAAGGAGAAATGCGAATTAATCGATCTTTCTAATCGTCAAAATAATCATCAAAATTAATAATACGTTGTTACAAGAGACGAGATTAATATCAAATAAGTATATAACGTAGCTAGAAAAAAAGAAAAGGAAAATGGCAATTTCGACGAGAAACAAAATTCGTAGATATTTCAATCTATTAAACGATTTGTGAAAGAATTATAGGAAAAGTTATCCTTTTTCCATTAGCCGGTGATTCAACCAATTAATCAGGCGAATCAGCCTCGTTTTTGAAAAGAAAAAAAAGATAAATTGATGAACTCGTCGGTTGGCTGGCAGCATCGTTACACGTCTAATCGAAAGATATACAGCCGCGAAAAATATATACAGAAGCTGTTCCTTAAACGGGGAGTATTAAACGAAGGAACGAGATGATAAACCGGGAACGGAGAGAGAGAGAGGGAGAGAGAGCTGGCAATAAATGTTTGGCGGCTCGTAAAAACGTTATTGCCTTCCTTACGCGACGATAGCGGAAAAAGATTTTGCTCGCTGACGATATGCAGAAAAGGATGCGGAGATCGAAAACTGATGTCCCTACAAAGAATTTTTGTCTTGTTAAAATTTTAATCAAAGGATTTTCGAAATTTATTATTCACTTTCGTTCACAATGGAAAAACGACAAAAGCGATTTTATGAAAATATTTCTCTGCCCTTAAAAAAAGAAAGATTCTTTTATCTATGAGAACGTATTATCATATTGTCAATTCTTAAAAGGAAAATTTTGCAACCCCTTCAGATCGTAAGAAGAATTTCTTAGCTATCATTTTTTTTTTTTTAATTAATATCATCTTGTAGATACCTCGAGAATCGCATCCCTTTAAAAAGCTTTATTATTCCAATCGAAATAATTATCCAAACCCTCTTCGTTCGATCAATCGTACTGAAATTACTACTCAAAAAAAAAAAAAGAAAGAAAGAAAAACTGACAGAAAATTTACATCGAAACGATCGATCTCTCGTCATTGCGAGATAATAAAAACGATTTCGGGACACGCGACCCCCGAAGCGTTCCAATCCTCTCCCTCTCCCTCTCTGCAACGGGATCGAACACGCGGGCAGAATTGTAATCCAAGCGAGGAACAAGCAACGATGGCTTGTTACAACGTATCAACGGACGATAATTAATTGCGCGGATATGGATTACGCGAATTATCGGGAACGTATATTTCCCGATCGATAGATGGCGGCGTCGATGATTATCATTATAATCGCGAAAACGCAGAGCGCCTCTGCGTTGCAGAGCGCAATGAGGCTGGCGCATTGTTAAATATAATCAACGCCACGGGAAGGGATACCGTGTTTCGAGGAATTCGTTAACGAGCGGATACTGGAATTACGAATCGGATACTGGACTTTTGTGTCACGTTCGCGAATGTTGCAGTGTGTTTGTCTTCTTTGCGACGGAGAGAAAGAATTGTTTCGATCTTATTATTACTTTTTTTAATAATCGCGTTTTCACTCTCTATTTGAAACCGAGTCTTAAATCCAAGAAACTTTAACGAATGCGATTTCTTTGCGATAGAGAGAGATAGAAATAAAAAATTCGTTTATATCTGCAAATGTTTCGATTTTATTATTTTTTTTTTTTAATAATCGCGTTATATGGAATAATTTTCACTCTCTATTTGAAACCGAGTCTAAATTTAAATCCAAGAAACTTTAATGAATGCGATTTGTCTTCTTTGCGATAGAGAGAGATAGAAATAAAAAAGAATTCGTTTATATCTGCAAATGTTTCGATTTTATTATTTTTTTTTTTTTAATAATTGCGTTATATGGAATAATTTTCACTCTCTATTTGAAACGGAGTCTAAATTTAAATCCAAGAAACTTTAATGCGATTTGTCTTCTTTGCGATAGAGAGAGAAAAAAAATTCATTTACATCCGTGCAAATATTTCGATCTTATTATTTTTTTTTTTTAATAATCGTATCATATGGAATAATTTTCACTCTCTATTTGAAACGAAATCTATTTAAATTTAAATCCAAGAAACTTCGAGATCGAGAGAGTGTTCCGGACGAAACTAAAGACGCATAATAAAATTCCATCTTTAGAGCAGTGTGCATAGAATGGGAAGGCAATTTTCAGGCTGGGTTCGAGGGTGTTCCATCTCAAAGGGTTGCCGGTTAAAAAGAGCTACTATCGGCGTTTCACACTCGAAACGGGGCGGCAAACACTCACCGCGGCCAGCTAACTCGAAATCGACTCGATGGCCACTCGTCGATAGGAGCTCGATTCCCACCCCCCTCCTCCTCCCCTCCCTCCCTACCTACCCCTGGACACGGAGTTTATCTTCCACCTTCGACTTTATCTTCATCAGGTAAACGTAAACTCGTCCTCTTCGAAGTAAATTCGAAGCAATTCGATTGATTCGAACGATTTTCTTTTTTCTTTTCTTTTTTTTTTTTCAACATTCCGTTGCGTGCAAATTTTTCGATAAATTTTTCATCGGGAAGAGAGAAAGAAAAGACGTCATCCAATAATTTCAAAAGCGAACGACAAGTTAAAGGGGAGAAAAATTTCTTCTCATTCACGGGGGGGGGGGGGGGGGGGGGGAAATTCAACCTCTATAATATCTATAACACATACTCGGTAAATTTATATTTTGTATTATCCAACGAGGTTCGAACAATTGCAGCTAAATTTAACTCTTCCCTTTGTTTCTTATTTTTAAAAAATCTTAAACATCGGAATCGTTCGTATTTCTTTTTAAAAAAAAATCTCATCTCCCGAACGGAAGATGAAGAAGATGAAAATTTTAGGTTATATTCAAGATCGAAAAGGTCCAAATAAAATATTATTTTTGGGTTTATTTCAACCTTTTAGTGATGCTTTAAAATTATTATTCTAAAGAATGATATTTTTTTTAATTATTCAAATTTATATATTTATAGTCCAATAATAATATTTTTTTTATCTTTAACATTATGAATTTTATATCCTTGAATTTATTCATTATATATATATTAAATTATGGAATTTTATAAATATTTATAAATATATAATATATATTTAAATAAATAAATATATAAATAAATAAATAATTATAAAAAGAACATTACATAAAGAACAGAGATGGAACATTATATAAAGAACAGAGATGGAGGGAGAGGGATGAAAGGACGAAGCGCTCGAGGACGATGACGCGGCTCGCAAAACGCGGCGGCCAAATCTCTCGGCCGGATGTGTTCGCTAGGTTCGTGTTTAATGAACGGCGGCTAATCTTCCACCCTCGTTCCCGAAACGCTCGAAAACGCTGCTGCAACGTTAACGGGAGGCGGCCGCCAACCGACTCGTTCATCGTTTGCAAATTAATTTGACCAGAGCGCGAATTAAACCTCAAGTATAAAGCTTGGCGAGGGCGTCGACGATGCAACCCCCTCCCCTCCCCTCCCCTCCCCCACCCCCGTTAATGAGTTGGAGGATTTAAGCTCGGCATCGTGCGTTCCGCTGATCCGATCCACCATCCCCCTCCCCCTCACTCTCTTCCCCCTCCCCTCGGTGTCCAAACTTTATCCAATCCTTGCGCGTTGTCGATTTCGTTGTTCCGAATGTGCCCATCGCGCTGTTTCTTGTTGTCGCACTGTTTCATCGAGCGAGTTTATTTTCTCTTTAATTTTAACAAATTCAGATTAGATCTTCTTGCGAGTGTTTCATTTAAGTGAATTTAAATTAATTTTGTTGCTTATTAAAGTTATTTAGTATTTAATTATTAGGTTATGTATTTAGTATTTTTAGGTTAGTATTTATTGAATTAGGTTATGTTGTATTTTTTTTTTTTTTTTTTTTTTTTGGTGTTCGAATCGTACGTTTATTTTGTCTTTCTTGCAAAAGAAAATGTAATTAATTGTTGTAAGTGAATTATTTTCGCTTTTTATCTTTCTTGCTTAAAATCGTTTAATATTTTTATTAATTATTGGATTGGGTCTTTCTTAGTTAAAAAAAAAAAAAAAAAAATTATTGATCGTTAGATTATATTGCATGGGAAATTTTGGAAAATTTTTGTTTTGTCGTGTAAAGTGAAAAATTTCTTTCTAATCATTGTTATATATATATATATATATATACGAAATAAAAAAAAGAAACAAAGATAGTTTAAATAAAACTGTCAAAGTTATATTATTGTACAGTTTTGAGAAGGAAAGAGCAACTTCACGCCACATACTTTTTACGTTTTTTTTTTTTTTTAAAGATAATCGAAATTGGCACTCCTCCCCCTAAGAATCAGAAATGCGGCACGTGTGGTCGATTCCGCCGTTGGGACGAACGATACGCCGGCGGAATAGAAAAGAGAGGAGACGTAACGTTTCCAAGCGGCCATACTTCACGCGTGTGACGGAATAATGAAATGCTAACAGCCCGGGCTGCGTTTAGCATATTGTCGCGGCCACAATGGCAATTTGCGTGATATATCTGCCCGTTTCCTCGGGACGCGTTCAAATGTACCGGAATTAACTGGCCCTCCGTGCCGGAAGACACGGCGTATATTTCGTCTGCCATTTGCCAAAATTCAACTTGAAATATCCTATATACGTATATATTATATCTTTTTATAAATATCAAGAAATTCACTTTTTCATCGCAGCCGGTGTATAAAATACTTTTTACAAGTAATCACATACGAGAAAATAAGAAAATATAGAATTTCGATAATTTGCAGGAAAAATCACGGAACAGTTCGATTAATTCCATTTCGAATTCGAGGCGCGAAATTCAAATTGAAATATTATATCTTTTTATAAATATCAAGAAATTTATTTTTCAATTGTGTACGCAATTGTTGTATAAAATACTTTTTACAAGTAATCACAAACGAGAAAATAAGAAAGTGCAGAATTTCGATAATTCAAAACAAGAAAAATCGGTTAAAATCACGGAGCGGTTCGATTAATTCCTTTTCGAATTCGAGGCGCGAAATTCAAATTGAAATATTATATCTTTTTATAAATATCAATAAATTTATTTTTCCATCGTATACGCAACTGTTGTATAAAATATTTTTTATAAGTGATGACAAACGAGAAAATAAAAAAGTGCAGAATTTTGATAATTTGCAAGAAAAATCACGGAACAGTTCGATTAATTCCATTTCGAATTCGAGGCGCGAAATTCAAATTGAAATATTATATCTTTTTATAAATATCAAGAAATTTATTTTTCAATCGTATACGAAACTGTTGTATAAAATATTTTTTACACGTAATCACAAACGAGAAAATAAGAAAATATAGAATTTCGATAATTTGCTGGAAAAATCACGAAACAGTTCGATTAATTCCATTTCGAATTCGAGGCGCGAAATTCAAATTGAAATATTATATCTTTTTATAAATATCAAGAAATTTATTTTTCCATCGTGCATGCAACCGTTGTATAAAATATTTTCTACAAATGATTACAAACGAGAAAATAAAAAAATGCAGAATTTCGATAATTTGCAAGAAAAATTGGTCAAAATCACGGAGCGATTCGATTAATTCCTTTTCGAATTCGAGGCGCGAAATTCAAAATAAAACATATTCCTCGAGAGGGGGGGGGGGAGGAAATTAATTAACTCACTTTTTCTGTGATAAATATCAAGAAAACTCACTTTTCCATGTTCCAATCTATAAAATATTAAAGTATGAAATATTTTTATACTTTTAGAATTGATTAAAAACAGAAGAAAAAAAAAAAATAATAATAAGAAGAGTTTCGACGAGATAATTTCGGCGAGGAGATTAAAGGGATCGGAATCGGGGGCGCAAAGATTATCTCGTTCGCGGAGGGGCAGTTTAAGGGAGGATGGAAGGGTGATGGCAAGGGTCCTGCGTGGACGATAAATATCGCGGGCGACAAAATATCGCGAAATAAGAAAGGCTCTCTCAGAGGTTGACGCACGACACCCCAAGGAGCACTAAGTCACATCGCTGCTATGCTAACTTTCCCTTGACCCAACCCTCCCTCTCCCCCCCCCCTCCCTCCATTTCCGACCGATGAAATAATATCGGCCCCGATTGCCAACCTCGAATCCATGTACCGTGAAACGTCCGCAGCTCCCGTATTCAGGGGTGAGCAAGTGAGCCGCGATAATCGGCACAAGGATATGTGTGTGCAACAACCCTTGTTGTTGTTGTTGTTGTTGAATCCTGTTTCCTTTGAGGACACGTGGTTTCTTGTCGTTATTGCCACGTTTCGAGGGGTGGAAAATGCTTGGAAATTATTGGGATCGTTTCGAGTGGTGTGTGTTGCGCGATCATTGATCAAATTTTATGTAGCCAGAATCTTTTGAAGTTGATCTGGAATGGTATAAAGAGAGAAGGATTTAACAAGGGATCAAGAGAATTAATCGTATAGGGAATGGTGTCTGTTTTTGATTCTGTTCCATTTTTTGAATCGACGCCATATCGGTTTAAATGTGATAAAATGTATGAAAAATAATTGTTTCGATGTACAGCAATTATATATTGAGATTTTAAGTCGGTGATCTTTTTTTTTTTTTTAAACGTTTACAGATTAAAGGAAATAAAGCGTGTATAAATTAAGCAGATAATCGATGATGATCGATAGGTTGAGAAGTATTTAAACTTTAATTTTATAATATAACAACTCAAAGCATGTGTTTTAATTTAACAATCGTATTTTATATTAGAATTTTATTTAGAATTTTATTAGAATCTGTCTAGAAACTTTGTTTATTTTTTTTTTACTGTTATATTTGATTCGCAAAACTTTGCAAAACTATATTGAAATTAATTTTAACATTTACGGTTGTCCACTGATATTATATATGTAATAATATTCTTCCTAAATTTTATTTTTAATTTTTGTTGGATAGACGAAATTATTAAATTAAATTACAACAAAGATTCAAAATAGTCTGCAGCGTTTACAATCGAAATATAATCGAGAAAAATCATAATAAAAAACATAAAGTTAAAAATGAAAAAGAAAACGAATTTTTCGAACACTGATATTTATGGATTGATTTTAAGCTATCTTATATTATGATATATGTGTAATAATATTCTTCCTAAATTTTATTTTTAATTTTTATTGGACAGACGAAATTATTAAATTAAATTACAACAAAGATTCAAAATCGAAATATAATGGAGAAAAATCAACGTAAAGTTCAAAATGGAAAAGAAAACGAATTTTTCACGCAAAGGTGAATATACAATACGATATAAAAAATAAAATCTCTTTCGTGATTAAAAATATTGCCGATAATTAAAGAAAACAATATAATTTAAAAAAAAAGAAACGAGAAATTTCTTCATCGAAAATACGAGTGAAGAGAAAATTGCCGGATCCCCGCTGCTTTTTCTCTTTTGTTTCAGACAGGTAGAGGGTGCTTTTTAAATCTCATTATTACAGCTGGCGAAAAATAAGCGGAGCTCACGACGGCCTGGAGAACTTAATCCGAGGGACTTAGCGCCGTGCAAACGATCGCGCGTGCATCCACCGAGCTGATTTTTTTCCCCTCCCCCTCCCCTAATAACGCGATCACCGAGAACAATTAGCGTTCTCTCTCTCTCTCTCTCTCTCTCTCTCTCTGGACATTGATAAGTTCCCTCGGATCTACCGAATTTATTCAAATGGAAATTTTTTTTTCGTAAATTATCTTATTTAAGGAAATTAATTTAACCTGTAAAGAAGGTTACATAGCTTATAATTTTATTTTTCGATAACTTTCTTCACTGCTTCTTCGTTCGTTAGGCATACATTAATAGAAACAATGAATTTAATCATCGCTTCAAACACAACCATTTCTTCCCGATCGAATAAAATTCAATATTAATTTTACCAAAAACTTGCTTGTTGTTTAGGCAAGAAATTTAAATTGGTATACCAATTCTAATTCTAAAGTAAATTTTTATCAAGTATTTTTCATACCGACAGGCTAAAATTAGGGGGTTATGGAATATTAGGTTTAATATTAATAATAAAAATTGAATTTATTTATTTTAGAAAAATTTTAATTGTAGTAAATTTATTTGGAGTATTAAGATTAATATGTTTAATACAATATGATATAAAATCAATTATTGCAATTTCTTCAATTGTTCATATGGGTTTAATAATTATAAGAATATTAACATTTTTAAAATTAAGATTAATTGGAAGATATATAATAATAATTTCTCATGGATTAAGATCTTTTGGATTATTTTTTTTAGTAAATATAATTTACAAACAAACTAATAGTCGATTAATATTATGTTCATCAAATATAGGATCTCCTTAAATTTAGTAAGAGAAGTAATATTAATAATTGGTTTAATTTTTTGATCAAAATATTTATTTATTATTTTAATAATATATTGTTTATTTAGTTTTATTTATTCAATTTATTTATTTACAGTTATTAATCATGGAAAAATTTATATTAAATTTAAAATTAATAATGAGTTCAATAATTGAGTATTTTATTTTATTAATACATTGAATTCAATTAAATTTAATATTTCTAAAATTATATTTTACTTATTTAAATAGTTTAATAAAAATATTGATTTGTGGAATTTTATTATTTATATTTAGATTATTAATAATAACGTTAAGATTACATTTTATATTTTTAAATAAATTAATAATTTTTGAATGATATTAATTTATTCTTTTAATTCTATAAAATTTAATTTATTTATACCAATTGATTATAAATCATTAATATTTTTATTTTTAGTTAGATTAATTCTTTCAATAATTATTATTTATAGAATTAGATATATAGATTTAAGACTTTCGAAATCGATGATAATAACAGTGGTCGTATTCCGTCGTTGCTTCGTGATATATATATATATATATATATACGCGAATACGGAGAGAGGTATCGGTAGAAGGAAGGATATTCGGTGCCCGGGGCAAGGATCGAGAGGATCTCGCGGAGGCGGGCAAAAAAGAAGAAGGAAAAAAAGGAGTAGACATTTTAATAGAGCGAGTTTTCATCTATCGTCCCTATTCATCGGCAATTTCCGATTGAGTCGCCCGTCCCCGGGGGTGATCGATCGCCATTGTCTCGGCCCCAGACCGCCCCCGCTCCGCCGTACACTTTTCATCCCGCCGGCCACACCTTCGAGGCCGATCCTCCACGATCGTTCCACGAAAATTAAGCGTAATGGCATCGAAACGCTGCCGTTGCACGCGACACGTGACAATTTTCAATATTCGAGAGGAGAGCAATTTTTCGAGATGTGAACGCGAAGAAGATTAAGAGGAGTTGAGGAATTAATTAATCTTATTATACAATTTCAAAGGCGAGCTCTTGGTTCCAAGAGATGTCATAGCAATTGTTGCAATAAATACGAAAGATACGAAAGATATTTTGTTCTTCGCCTCCCCTGAACGTTCATTAAGGTAATTGTCAATTGTTCGCAGTTCAATTTCAGCAAGTAGCACTCGAAGCCGCCGTTTGATAGCCGCCTGACACGGGACTTACCCTTTCCTGGTAAAACGTGCCTGCTACGCCCGCTGCACCCGTTGCCGGATCGTGACTCGGAACCTTTTCGATCGGCTACACCCCCTCTATACGCTGACTAATATCCTGAATTTCATGATTCCTTCCGTCATTCCTCGCGCGATGTCGAAACGAAACGAATCGTGTATATATATATATATATATCTAGGTAATTTTCAATAATTTAAAATTATTCTTTGAGAAATTGGAACGTTTTTAATTCGGGCAGGAAATTTAATTTTTTTATCGAAATTAATAAAACACAACGACTTTTCGACAAAATACTTGGAATTCCCTTGGATCTTTTTTTCATGCGTTCAATGATCATTAATGGAATTCGAAAATTCGAAATCGATCGCTATCGAAATCTTTCACAATTAATTGTGAAGCTACAGTTTATGCGAAATAAAATTCGAGATTGAGTTTATATATATATATATGCATGAATTGGATGATTATTCAACTTTAAGGTTGATTTACAAGAAAAGAAAAAATAAATTTCGAGATGTCGTGAGAAAATTGAAATTTAAATACTCGTTAACAAATTTACAGAATATTTCTCAACTTTTATTGAAATCGTGATCTATCAGTTCTCTATTTAATCTAAACGTTTAAAAAGAGGATTTAAAATCTTAATGTATAATTGTTACAAATTCGTTTTTACAAAATGAGTTTCGAACTGTCGTGCAACATAGTAATGAGATCCTAAACCTAAATAAAAATGTTCGAGCAATCCTTCAAATGTTACATTGGATTACGTACGAAAAATAATTTCGTTTCTTTTCCTCGCGACGAGTTGAAGTTGGCTGGAAGTAAACTAGCGACACTCGCGTGAAAAAACGGAATTACTCTCGAAACAACCGAATAGACGGAAGGATTTTACAATATTCACAGTTTTTTTATTAAATCTATCAGAAGATAGGGGGACACATAGTGTTTATTATTTAACGGCAGGCCGCGTTCATAATTCACGAAAGCCCGTCGTGGAACAAGGCCTTAATGTCCACTCGAAATTCCGATTTATTCGAGAAACCTCGACCCCCCGCTGCTCTACCCCCGCGACGCTCCCAACGACCGGCCGTGTTGCACGATGCAATCGACCCCACCTGTCCAACATCCCCGCGAATGGAATGGACGCGAAACACTTTATTACATCGAATTAAAGTTTCAATAATTTTGAAGAAGGAACGGATTTCGATCCTCGTCGACGAGCCAATGTTTACGGATCGTATTATCGATAATAATTGGAATCATTATTCGTATGCATACGAAACGTATTATCCATTCAAAAAATTATCAACCCCATCACACCCTTCGCTCGTCTCCTTTATTTAGTCCAAATTATTTGGATATGTACAGGCTAGAATAGAAAAATAGAACAAGTATTCCTAAATCAGTTGACAGTATTGCTATAAATACATTATTAAAAGGAATTCAACGATTTCTTATTACATCATATAAAATCAATGGTATAGAAACTCCAAAAGATGCTGCAAGATTGACAATGCTTCTACCATCATTAATTATTATGGATCAATTACACAACGTTAAACATTGAATATTAAAAAAGTGGATCATTATGGAAGAGCAGCTTTAATATATATATATATATATTTAATATAAAAAAATGAAATTAAATTTTTTTATGAGATTGTACTACAATCTTACTTTAAAATATATATGTTTAATTTAAAAAAAATGAAATTATATTTTTTAATGAGATCATACTAAATCTTCTCAAATAAATAAACATCATTTATTTTAATTAGCAAAAATGGAATACATATATTATTTCTTATCAACATCATATAAAATCAATGGTATAGAAATTCCAAAAAATGCTGCAAGATTGACAATGCTTCTACCATCATTAATTATTATGGATCAATTACACCACGTCAAACATTGAATATTAAAAAAGTGGATCATTATGGAAGAGCAGCTTACCTGCTTTACTTTAATAAATAAATATATATATTTAATATAAAAAAATGAAATTAAATTTTTTAATGAGATCATACTAAATCTTCTCAAATAAATAAACATCATTTGTTTTAATTAGCAAAAATGGTACACATACATTATTTCTTATTACATCATATAAAATCAATAGTATAGAAATTCCAAAAGATTCTGCAATATTGACAATGCTTCTACCATCATTAATTATTATGGATCAATTACACCACGTCAAACATTGAATATTAAAAAAAAGTGGATCATTATGGAAGAGCAGCTTACCTGCTTTACTTTAAAATATATATATTTAATTTAAAAAAAATGAAATGAAATTTTTTTATGAGATCATACCATGAACATAATATGTTCACAAATATATAATAAATCAATGGACATCATTTGTTTTAATTAGCGAAAATGGAACACATACATTACGGGATCCTGAAACTTCCAAAATTGCAAAATTTCAACATCCTCGAGAGAGGATACCACCTGCCGTCTTCCATTCTTATCCTCCAAAATCTCTCTCTCATCAAATTTTCCTCATCAACTCTTCCTCCTGACACGACGATTGTCGCGAATCTATCCCAAAACCTCACCCCTGGTTTAACCTGCTCGTTAAACGAGGGGATGTACGCGAGTGGATCGGCGGGACGAGATAAGGAGAGATCGCCGTGGGAGGGGGGGGTGGTTGGAAGGGCCGAGCCGGGGCCACGGGTCGATGGTTGATATATCGGCTCGTAAAAATGGCCGGCGAATAAAATATCTCGGCGGGATCTCGGGGCGAAGGTCGGCGTCGCCGAAAGGGCCCCCTCGCCGCGGCGCGCAGCGTTTATGGGTGACCGGGGTACACGGACGCGGGGCCCTCGCACACGTACCCGTAGGTGCGAACATTGTTAACAAGTCCCGTATTTTATACACGCGGAGGAGAAAACAAGCGGGCCGCTGCCGGCAAAAGGGGGATCGGCCTGGGCCGGCAGGGGTGCTCCGTCACCCTCTTTCCACCTCGGTATTCATTAGGCCCTCCCACCATTTTAAAAATTTCGAAATTGATTTTCCTCGAGTTTATCATTATTTTCACAATCTTCGTCGTTCTTGAAATATCATCAGGATTTTAATTTTGAATTTGTGGATGCACGAGAAGTGTATAATTGTATAATGTATATAGTATAGTCTGAAAGATTTTTGAAAGAGAGTGTAGGGTAATTGATTGATTTTCTTTTCTATGGATTTTAATTTTGAATTTGTGGAAATGAGGATGTACGAGAAGTGTATCCAGTGTTCAAGTATTAATTGTGTACCAGGGAACTTTGGAAGATTTTTGAAAGATTTGTGTGAATTTTAATTTTGAACTTGTGGAAATGAGAATGCACGAGAAGTGTATAGTATAGTATAGTAGTCCAATTGTATCCAAGTATAGTAGTTTCAAGTATTAATTGTGTACCAGGGAACTCTGGAAGATTTTTGAAAAAAGGTATAGGATAATTTTAATTTTGAGCTTATGGAAGATACATGAAAAGTGTATAGTAATCCAGTGTTTCAAGTATTAATTGTGTGCCAAATCTTTCAGATGTGGAATATTTTTGAAAGAACGTGTAGGATAGGTGATTGATTTTCTTTTCTGTGAATTTTAATTTTCTGGAAGTAAGGATGCATAAGAAATGTATAGTAGTACAGTAGTACAGTTTTAAGTATTAATTGTGTGCCAGAGAACTCTGAAAGATTTTTGAAAGAGAGTGTAGGGTAATTGATTGATTTTCTTTTCTATGGATTTTAATTTTGAATTTGTGGAAGTAAGGATGCATGAGAAGTATATAATCCAGTGTTAAAGAATGTAGGATGATTGATTGATTTTATTTTTTTATTTGTATTTGTGTGGATTTTAATTTTGAGCTTATGGAAGTAAAGATACATGAAAAGTGTATAGTAATTCAGTGTTTCGAGTATTAATTGTGTGCCAAATCTTTCAGATGTGGAAGATTTTTGGAAAAAGGTGTAGGATAATTAATTTTTTTATTTGTATTTGTATAGATTTTAATTTTGAATTTGTGAAAGTAATGTATAGTAGTATAATGTTTTGAGTATTAATTGTGTACCAGGGAACTCTGGAAGATTTTTGAAAGAGTGTGTAGTAATTGATTGATTTTATTTCTATTTGTATGAATTTTAATTTTAAATTTGTGAAAGTAAGAATGCACGAGAAGTGTATAATACTACAGTGTTTCGAATATTAATTGTGTGTCAATTATGAAACTTTGAAAGATTTTTGAAAGAAGAGTAATCGATTGATTTTATTTGTATTTGTGTGAACTTTAATTTTGAATTTGAATATAAAGATACACGCGAAAGTATCAATTGTGTAGGGAACTGAAAGATATGAAAGAGGGTGAATTTTTGATTTTATATTACAGGAAGATTGATTTTATATTACAATTTTAATTTTGAATTTAGAAATAAAGATACTTGAAAATATAATTTATAAAAATATAATTTCAATATTAATTAATTAATTCAAAGATTAATAATATTGCTTATACATTAAAATATAAAAGATTTTTGATTTTCAATTCGATGTAAATCAGGTATAAATTAGAATCATGCGAATTTTAATTTTAAACTTAAGAATAAAGAGATAATTTCAACTTTGCTATAAAGATTGGTGAACTGAATTAATTACGTATGGAAAGCTATTCAATCTCGACTCTGAATTCGTGTATAAAGAAAATCCATAATTCGAATTTAAATTCAAAAAAAAAAAAAACCCCTACAAATTTACCCCACCTCATCAAACACCTTACATCAATCAAACCATTTCTACCGTCTTCCACGATCTTATTCACCTTCGTCCCGAATAAAATCGCAAATATTTCAAAAAATAAAAAATTCGATCTGACTGATTTTATCTCGATATCTCCATCATCGTGTCCCAGATACAAATGGCGCAGTTTGAAGGAGCGTAGAAGGCAGGGGGACGCGTTCCAGCGCATCCAGGTTGGCGGGCGCGAATAATCGCAACATAAATAAAAGGTGGTCGGCGACGTCCATTAACGCGTGTTTTAGGGGCGAAGTTAATCCGGGAATTTTTTAGTTGGATTTTATTCTAAGGAATATTTTTTTTCTAGAAAAATGAATTATTTTTCTACAGTAAATCTTATTATTAGAACAATATTAACTGATTCATTTCGAATAATTTTAGCGTTAATAAATAAATATTTAATAGTTAATATGATTTATAAAAATGAGGATATAATTATAAATTGATCTATATTAATTATAATAATTTTAAGAATTATCTATAGGAAATTAATATTTAATTTAATAAATTTTAATTTATATAGAATTAATTTAATATTAATTTATAAATTTATAGTATTTAAAATAATTTTTTTAGGTTTAATTTTTGGTTATAATTTTTATAAATATACATTATTAGGAAATAAATATGGAATATTTTATACATCATTTATATTTATAAATTTTATTTATAAAAAAAATTTATTTAAAATTAATTATATTAATATTTAATTATAAAGTTTATTTTGAAAAAACTATAATTGAAATATTTAGTGGGAAATTTATATAATATAAAAATTTCAAATATAATAATAAATACTTTTTTAGTTGTAATAATTTATTTAATTTTTTTTTATAATTTATTTTATTGTTTTTTTAATTTTTTATATATTTTATTTAAATTATTTAAATAGCTTATATTAGAGCATAATATTGAAAATATTAATGAAAATTTTTTTAATTTTTTAAATAATAATAATATTTAGTTAGAATATTTAATTATTCAAATAAGTTATTAACAATAAATTTTTAATTTAACTTTTAATTTCGACTTTTAATTATTATTATTATTATTTAAATAATTCTACTTTAAAATATTCAATTTAAAAAGTTATTCCCTCATCCTAATAATAAAGTAAATACTAATCTTACTAGAAAAATTGAAATTAATACAAATGAAATTATTGTTGTATATGATTTTAAATAATAGATTACTATAAATAAGATAATTTCTACATCGAAAATTAAAAATATTATTGTAATTAAAAAAAATGGAAGAGGAGGTTTTTTTTTTTTTTAGTAATTGGATTAAATCCGCACTCAAATGGTGATCTTTTTTCATAATCTATTTTTTCTTTTTATTGAAATTAATTTATTTAAGATTAATAAAATTGATGAAATTAAATTCCCCCCGCTTAATATCCACTCCACCCCCTTAATCTGAGAGGACAACGCAAATAATTCTCGATCGATCTTCTCGGGATCATTCGATTTCACATAGATAACGCTGTCGATGTGACTTATTATATTGGCTGATAGATATATCGATTTTATCCATCCTTTGCTTCTTCCTCTCCTTTGTCACGTATGCGTAATGCCTTAGGGTATTCTCTTATTTGTCGTTTACCTGACCAACCGTATTCGGATATTTATTATTTATTGCGTGGTAGGAAGGGAAGGGTTTCGAAATATTTCCCCTCACGAAGAAAAGGAAGATTGAGAACCTTTCTCGGTCGGCTGCGATATTTTGAAAGGCTCGTTTCTTCGCCAGGCCATAATTCCAAGCACAAACACCGATTTCAGGCACGAGCAACCGTGTCTCAAACCGCGTTTCTGGAACAATGAGGACTGTTTACCGTGATTAACTCCTCGCACGAACGAGAGCGAAAATCTGTGATCGCCGATTCGCACATTCGAAGGTGCGTAATAACGAACGGGTTTGGAAAAAGAAAGAAGGAAAGAAAACGGACTGAGTCACTTTATCCACACGTCGATGATATTTCGTATGAATTCGAATAACCTTTTCTTTCTTTTTTTTTATAAACAGAAATGTATTCGAAAAATTTCAAATTCGATGATCGAATCGAAAACTCTTACCCTTCTCGAGAATGCAAAGTAATGGAGTAATGCTTCTTCTTCTCGATCTACTAATGGCACAAGTGCACAAGTGCAATCAATGTCCTTCGGTTTTGTTATTTAGCTCGCTGGCGGCAATATCGATTCATTAAACCTGCTTTACATCCTATTCCAATCCTCGTTTCCTTTCATTTCGCATCTCGAGGATATAATATCTCTAAACGAATTACCCTTCCCTTTCGAATTCTCTATGATATCTTTCTAACCCTTTCGTTACTAGTCACTCTGATTTCACTCGCATCATTAACAGTTATTATTACCGTGCAATTATATCCTGTAACATTATATCGAGTATTAAATTAAACCAATACTAGTAGAGTTTATAATAAATACCCCGTTTCGTATTCTCCTGAACAACTTTCCCTCACGAAAAATTCCACGAATTCAAGATCCATCCTGTCTCCTCGAAACGCAATTACACCATTTCCCGTGGCGTATCCTCGTGAGGGGAAAACTCGTCGATCAACCGAATAGGGTGGTGAGGAGGCAAGAGAAAGGGGGGACGGGGGGGGGGGCACAAGAGGATAGGGCGCGCCACTTACTCGCTTTATTTTTACCTAGCTGCTTCCGGGTATTCCCCGCGCTCGGGTCAGGGGGTTAGGTTAAGGAGCAGCGTCCCTTCTGCCCCTCCGAGGGAAAAGGGTTTCGCCGACGGGCGAAGAGAGAGAGAGAGAGAGAGAGATGAGGAGGAGAGGGGGTGGCAGAGAAATGAGAGAGAGACGGAAGGAGCGACGATGGCGGAAAAGTAAAAGGACGAGAGAGAGGGGATCTGCCTCCTGCACGCTGGCCCCCGGGGGCGGCGTATTGATCCGGAGGCGGCGGCGGTCATCCGGCCGCTAATTAAATGCCAATCGCCAACCTCATCCCCCGTCAACTTCCCCTATCTCTCTCTCTCTCTCTCTCTCTCTCTCGCCCCATTCCTCCTTTGCCCACCCTCCTTGACTACACTCAATTCACCCTCTACTTGGTCCCCTTTGAACCCGTACAACACCATATCCCCGCTTCATATCCTCTGATATCCCCCAACCCCTTCTTACGTACATTTCCATCAAACGTTTCGCGGATCGTTTTCACTCACCCTCCGATTTTTCGTTCCGGCCTTCTCGAAAATTTTCCAAATTCCAAATATATAATATATAATCGTGTATAAGCATACAAGTTTCCATGTATTCTTTCGATTGAAGATTGAGGTTGGATAAGGGGAGGGATATACGAGCTCCTTCGTGATTTACTGCGTAAACCAGTCACGTTCGGGTGGAGGATTTGGAGGATTCGAGAGAGAGAGAGAGAGAGAGTTTGGATAGCCAGGAGGGATCAGCTGCGCTGTTCCAGAGTCCCATGGGAAGTCAATCAACCGACCTTTCTTCGACCGCGGCGAAGGGGTGACTCGCGATTCCGGTCCCGCGGAAAATTCCGTTTCATTGAGCTCGATACCTCTCGACGCCATTTTATACTCCTCCCTGGATAACTGACAAAAGGATGATGGATTGTCTCTGAAATATCACGTTGAGAATGATCTCGTATACGATTCTGAAATAAGGAGAAGGAGTAGTTTATCCTTCTTATCTTCCTTGGATAATTAAAGACGAAAGAAATCGCAAGTTTATCGATTCGAGGTATGTATATAAAATTATTAAGTCAAATAATCGAGAGGGGATAATCTTTAATTTTCATTTGGACGTTTCGACAGGCTTCCCCATTTCTAGCCCTTTTCTTCTTTTCTTTTTTACTCGAGACGGTGTTAATTGGCGCGGAAGTAATTAAGAGGTGGCCACCCTCGGGGACCTACCCATCCCCCTCCTAGCCAAGGCAGAAACGAGAGAACGTTGCTCGAGGAGATGGAAACGCCGTGATTATAACAACAAGATCGTTGAACAATTCCTTCTGCGAATTCCTTCGAAATTGTATTCTTGCTGTACGATTTATTAGGTGATTTGTTTTTATTGAAACGAAAGAAAGAGAGAGAGANGAGAGAGAGAGAGAGAGAGAGAGAGATCGATTGAAAATCGAAAAAAAAGAAAAGGAATGGATATTATTTGTTAGTTCTGAGAAGGAGAAGGGTTAATAAAATCGTTGTTTTGCAAAGATATCGATGAAATTTATCGAGAGGTCAGGTGTACAATATTTCGTCCGTGACGCGTGAAAAGAGTTGGCAGGGATTTTTTTTTTTTGTTTTTTTTTTTTAGATACACGTTCGGTATGGAGCGTATTTTAATTTCGAAATTCCGCAGTCTACGCATACCGGATGCCAATGAAAATATTTTTCTCGATATTCAGGGAAAAATTCGATGATAACGGTACCCGGATGACTGGATTCGTTCGATCTCGATATTTAAATTATTTTTTATTAAAAAAAAGAAAAAAGGAAAAAATTATACACCGAATCGAATAAAAATCCAACAATCAATCCTTTTCTTAACTCGAAGCCCAAGCACCGATTCCAAAAAACGAGGAGAAGAAAGAAAAATCCCTAGGAGGAGATAAGGAAGCAGGCCAGCCGGACTTTCAACAAAAACCCTCTCCCCTAATCGTCGAAATCATCGGACGAAATTGTGGCCCCGGAGATCGAGAGGATCGATCGAAAAGCTGGGGGGCGCCACGGTCGAGAGTACTCCCCGAGATCTGGAATAGGATCTTTCGTAGAAGACTGGGCCAGTAAACAGCACACGTTTGCGTTACGTACGTGTGTTGCATCGATCGGATATTTATGAAGATTCGGGAAGAACGGAGGATGATCCGCATCTGCCGCGCCATTAGGCCGACCCTAGCTGGGGGCGCCAGGTGTGACCTCCTCGGCTCTCTAATGACGGCCAGACGCGATAATCCTCCATCCCTCCCGCGGATATATATATATATCGTCGGATTGATACGCCTCTGTGGGAACCGATCCCTCCAATCGTTTCGATCTCGAGAATTTTTATTCTTGCGATGCGACTCTCGATCGTGGAAAATCGATCGTCCACAAGAAAATTCTATTTTGACGATTTGAAAAATTATCAATGAACTTGGAAAAAATTAGGATTATAAATGGAAGAGTGGAATTTTTTTCGATCTTCTATGAGCGAAATTGCCAATTTTTATTCTTGCGACTCTCGATCGTGGAAAATCGATCGAGCACAAGAGAATTCTGTTTTGACGATTTGAAAAATTATCAACGAAGTTGGAAAAAATTAGGATTATAAATGGAAGAGTGGCTGGAATTTTTTCTATGAGCGAAATTGCCAATTTTTATTCTTGCGACTCTCGATCGTGGAAAATCGATCGAGCACAAGAGAATTCTGTTTTGACGATTTGAAAAATTATCAATGAAGTTGGAAAAAATTAGGATTATAAATGGAAGAGTGGCTGGAATTTTTTCTATGAGCGAAATTGCCAATTTTTATTCTTGCGACTCTCGATCGTGGAAAATCGATCGAGCACAAGAGAATTCTGTTTTGACGATTTGAAAAATTATGAGTGAAAAAATTAGGATTATAAATGGAAGAGTGGCTGGAATTTTTTCGATCCTCTATGAGCGAAATTGCCAATTTTTATTCTTGGGACTCTCGATCGTGGAAAATCGATCGTGGATCGTGCACAAGAGAATTCTGTTTTGACGATTTGAAAAATTATGACGTGAACTTGGAAAAAATTAGGATTATAAATGGAAGAGTGGAATTTTTTCGATTTTCTATGAGCTACGCGAAATTGCCAATTTTTAGAATAAATGACAATCAACTACGACTCTATATTTTATGTAAGAACTTCTTTTTTATATTTTTCAAAAAGCTTAAGAATTTGGAATTGAAAATGGGCCTCGAGGACAAAAAGCCATAGTCGAAGCAGAATTAGTATCTCCAATCACAATTTTCATACATCCATTTTTAAATAAAATTATAACCTCTGATAATCTGAGATCTGGACAATGATGAAAATCCTAAACGAAACCATTATGGCCGAAAAAGAGTTATGGCGACTGGCCCATAAAAGAATAATTCGTTATATATTCATTATAAATTGAAAGCCAAAGTGGAAACAGAATTAGACGTATCTCCAATCACAGTTTTCACACGTCCATCTTTGAATAGAATTATAATCTGTGATAATCCTATACGATCTAAACGAACGTCGAAATCATTAGAACAATTCGTTATTTCTTTCAGAAACTTCCACGTGACAACGCTCTACAAAAATTAGCCGATATTTCACCGATTGTCGCTCGTTTCGTTGTTTACAGTTGTTTTTTCAAAAAATAAAATATTCGAGAAGCTGTAATCTCTCCTCGTTAAACGAAGAATTAGCTCGTGTTTCGATCGAATGAAGATCACAGTTTCGAAAATGTATTCAATTTCACGTGATGGTCGACGACCATAATATTTCTCCAAAGTTGAAGTAATCCCATTTTTAAAAATGAATATCGTTTCTACCAAATGTTAGATGAAAATTTCGTCACTCGAAAGGGGATTAGAATCGAGAGAAACGAATCGTCGACCGATTTGTTTATTTAAAAAATAAAATATATTCGAGAAGCTGTAATCTCTTTGCATAATCTAAAACCATAAAGAACAAAGATTATAAAGTTTCGAAAATATATATATTGTTTTTCTCGTCCTCCATCATTTAGCATCGAAGGAATTTGCCCGAAAAATTATTCTTTCTAGCTGCCTCATAATTTATAAATACATTACCATAATTACAATCCAACCTACCATATTTGGATTTTACCCATATAAAAAAAAATATCCAAGAATAAATTAATCCACACCCTTTGACCTTTGAATACACGAACAATTGGACGAAAAATTTCCTCCTCTGCATGCAGCAAAAAGAAAAAAATGAAAGCTCGTCTCGAACCAAACTCGTGTCAATGAAATCGACGATGGCATTTACACGGCTTCCCCCTCCTCGTTGCACAGGCTCTAATTATCACAGCTGTCGGAGTTGCCGCTTCCTCGATCTCGAGGAGATAACGAGCCCAAGAATTATGTTTCGATCGAATGAAGATTCCATTATTTTTCTTCCGACCAACGAAAACGAGAATTTCACGAATTAACAACGATCCAATATTCTACGATATTCTCAAGTTATATTGGATACACGATCGCTTTTCTTCGTAGGAGGATCGATGATCGCGAGAAAGGATGCGCGCAGACGCATCCATTCTTAAGAAACTAGAAACGGGGTCAAGAATTTCCCTGTAAAACCGCCCGCCTCCCGGTTAATCCGCTCGAATCGGGCTTAAGGGGAACGACCCAGTTTACATATCCGTCGGTAAAAAGACACTCTTATCGATCGATGCATCCGTTAATTTTCGAAAGATCGAACAACAGTTTCTTTCAACCGTTCGACGAAATGATGGAACACGAAGAGCACCATGTTCTCTCCCCTTTTTCGAAAAAAAATTCTATCCTACCTTTCCTCCATTTTTAATATCATCGTTGTTATTATTAGATTATCGGAAAGAAAGTTCTTATCAATCTTTTGTGTTATTTTGATTTTAAACGCTTTACTTTTCGATTAAGCTTGGCGTTAAATTGTCTTTGTATATAATTTTTCGAATTGTGAAAACGTAATGGAAGAAGCAGATTCGAACAATTTTTTATTCAAAACTCGCGATATCAACGAGGATAAACGTACTGCGCAATGGTTAAAAAATTTTCAGAGCGTTGAAGAAATGAGAAGAAATTGACGAGCAGAAATGCTTCAAAAGAACACTGAAACGAGTTTGTTGCCGCCTCCAGAATTTTATTCAACAATAATAATATAACAAAACTTGTTTCTCGTTGCATTGATCTTTATTCTGATCAATAAAATTTTCTTTGAGATATATGTGCATTTGAATTTAATAATTAAAAACCCAAAGAAGAACTTTCTTTCTTCATCCTAATATTTTCAAAATAATTATAATAATTAATAAATAATAATTATAACTATTATAATTAATAATTTTCAAACACAAATAAATATATGTATAGTTGTTGAATATAATTTTTAGAAAAAGTGTAAAATCGAGCAATTGCGTTAAAAATGTTGAAATAAACATTGTGTTCTTTGGGACGATGGTTATACACACGCCGATGTGATCCAGGCTGAAGAATAAGAGAATTATCTTCCACCCTTTTATTCTTCGCTCTGTCTCTCATTCTCGTCCCCCCTCCCTTGATCTCTCTGTTCGCGAAGTCATTCGAAGATTCTGAAACGTCATTTCCCGTAATGCGATATATGCGGCGAAGAAATCTCGAGCATCACTCCGAGGCTATTAATCTATTGGCAGCCCTCCAAGCACCATGCACTCCTCCTCCTCCTCCTCCTCCTCCTCCTCCTCTTCTTCTTCGAGATCGCGTATTTCTTCGCCATAATCGCGAAATTGAGTCGTAGAGGTAGATCTTATTCTAAAAGTATTTTACAGTGGAAAATTAACAATCAATTCAACGGAATTTCGAGTCTCTTCGTTTTTCGAACTCGAGAATGGAAGGATAGAAAAATTTTCTTTCAATTACCAAATTCGCCAAAACTAGGAAAATTATTAAACAAATTCTATTTCCAACGGGGGAAAACAAGTTCGTACGGTTCTGATGGAAGTTCATTAATCGTACCCCCTCCCTCCCCCAATTAATGATTCTTCGTTCAAACATAGAGAGCCAGAATTGAATCGGCCTATTAACCCACCGAAAACGATCCAAGAAAGGAATAAGAGAATTATCTTCTCCAGTCTCATCACTGCAAGTAGTCTCTATTCAATGTTGCATCGAATTCTATAATTTCTTTTCACTTCTTTTTAAACATCCAGAGGGATAATTATCCCATTCTTTCGATTTAAAAAATACTTCCAAATTAACCTAACCTCTCTTCAAAAATTAAACCTCTTATTCTCCATCTCTTCGAAAAGAAGAAACCTCTCGATCGTAACCAGCGTCGATCCTCTTCCTTTCACCCTGAAACGACGCTTTGCGACTTTCCATCCAGTCTAACATCGTAACATCCCTTTCATGAAGGGAGATGGAGATATCGCAAGCTTGCGTCAAAACATTGGTGAAATATGATGGCGGAAGATCGATCTCCACCCCTGGAAGGTCGACCACCGACCACCCCCTGGCTCGCATTGTTAAAAGCCGGTAATAGATTATGCATTAAACGCGAGGTAGAATAGAAGAGAGAGAGAGAGAGAGAGATGGTGGTGGCAAGTAAGGAGAGTAACAATGGATCAAGGACCCCAAAGGGGACCCTGTGTACGTCATCCGTCGATCCTGAGATCATTATTGTATCCTGGGAGTACACTTCCTTCCTTCCTTCCTTCCTTCCTTCCTTGGTTTCGTGGTTACGCTCCCCCCTCCCTTCTTTCCTTTGCTCGTCGTTTAAAAAAGACGCGCGTCACGTTTCGACGTTTTCACGCACTCCATCTTCTCTATGTGTCTGTTTCGTCGAGAGAATACGTGAGAGAATACGTGAGAGTTTTGAGGGGGGATTGGTGAGAGAAGGGGGTAACCAAAAGTAATTTCTTGGTGGGTTTCTAAATCTTAAGGTGGTTATGGGGTGGTTTTTGTACTTTTCATTTGTTCTAATATTTGAAGATTTATTTAAAGTTTGGAAATTTTTAGCAGTATCCCTATTGGATGATAAGAATATTTAAAATGATTTTTTGATCATCAACAAGAATTTCATTTATTCCTTTGTTTTAAGTTTTGAGATTTTAAAGTTTTGCGAATTTTGCAGTATTGAAGGGGATGATGGGTAACCAAAAGTAATTTCTTGGTGGGTTTCTAAATTTTAAGGTGATGATAGGGTGGTTTTTGTACTTTTCATTTATTCTAACTTTTGAGAGTTTATTTAAAGTTTGGAAATTTTTAGCAGTATCCCTATTGGATGATAAAAATTTTTAAAATGATTTTTTGATGATCAATGAGAGTTTTATTTATTCCTTTGTTTTAAGTTTTAAGATTTCTTCAAAGTTTTGCGAATTTTGCAGTATTGAAGGGAGTAACCAAAAGTAATTTCTTGGTGGGTTTCTAAATCTTAAGGTGGTTATGGGGTGGTTTTTGTACTTTTCATTTGTTCTAATATTTGAAGATTTATTTAAAGTTTGGAAATTTTTAGCAGTATCCCTATTGGATGAAGAATATTTAAAATGATTTTTTGATGATCAACGAGAGTTTTATTTATTTCTTTGTTTTAACTTTTGAGATTCCTTCAAAGTTTTGCGAATTTTGCAGTATTGAAGGGGGTAACCAAAAATAATTTCTTGATGGGTTTTTAAATCTTAAGGTGATGATAGGGTGGTTTTTGTATTCTTCGTTTGTTCTAATATTTGAAGGTTTATTTAAAGTTTGGAAATTTTCAGCAGTATCCCTATTGGATGATAAAAATTTTTAAAATGATTTTTTGATGATCAACGAGAGTTTTATTTATTCCTTTGTTTTAACTTTTGAGGTTTCTTCAAAGTTTTGCGAATTTTGCAATAGTGAATAGTGGCGATTTTTAAAGTAATCTAAATAATTTCTTATCCAAAATTAAATTTGATATTTTTCGAAATGGAAATAAGAGGGTTTAGAAATGCAAGGTATTGATTAATTGAATATTCGAGTATAGAAGAAGAAGAGAAAAAGGAAAACTGTCCTGCGAGAGATTACTCAATCCCCTCTCAACGCTCTGATGCGCTTGAACAAAGGCGTTCGCACTTTCGATCACGGTGAAAGTGAGAGCAGTTTCAAATTGGAAATCATTAGAGAAGATCCCCCTCCCTTTCACCAATTAGTTAGCCAATTACCGATCAATTATCGACCAGTCGATTTCCACTTTGTCCAAGCTCCTTAACTGCAATTAACAATCGAAAAGAACATTCTCTTCGACAAATACGATTATTAAAACGATCCTTGAATCGTTGTTATTTTTGTAATTGCCGCTTAAAGAGAACTTCTTCAATCGCTTTTAAAACAAGATGAAGAAAGAAGGAAGAAGTAAAAGTTAATAAATATTCAACTCGATCGAAAAAAATTCGAAATATCCAAATAATCATCGAATCCCGAGTTAATATTAAAATTACCGACCATTTTTCCAAAGAGAATCCCATCCTTCCCAAAATTATCCATTCTCTCCTTCCCCCTCTCTTTCACACAGGGGGAGAGAGAAAATTGCCCCAGACAGGGGGCGCGTTCGTCCCAAAATTTACGTGATCCCCCCCCCCCCCACCTCCCTCCCCCAAAAAAGATCGAGAGAAAAATCTTCAATCTTGAAAACAAACGATTTCAACATTTAATTGTCGTTTAAATCCTCCATATTTTATTCCATTTCTCTCTTTGTTTATATTATTTTCGTTCAATTTATCAATATCTTCAATCAAATATTTCCCTCTTTTATAAAAGATAAAGCGTGATAAATCGAGAAACAAGAAAAAGGAAATAAAATTTAAAAAAAAAAAAAAAAAAAAAGAAATATGCGTTTTATATTACGACACATAACACGTAACACGATTTATGTTTTATTAAAATTTAAAAGAAAAATAATACGAATCGTTTATAATATATCACGATAGAAAATAAATATTTCATACAAATAAATAATCTATCGAAAAAAATATCTAGCTTACGCGCTTTTGAAATCAGTTTGCATATTTTTTTCTTTTTTTTTTTTTTTTTTTTTTTTTTTTTTTTTTTTTTTTTTTTTTTTTTTTTACACGATCGAAACTCCTCTCCTCTGTTCGAACCACTGTACAAATCCCCCTCCCCCCTCCCCCCCCTCTCGACACATTAACGTGGAGGCGGGGAAGGGCAAGACGCGATCGTTTCCAAAAATTTCCTCCACGAGAAGAATAGTTTAAACTTGTTCAACATAATTTTTGGTTGGACAACTCACTCCCCCCCCCCCCTCACCCCTTCACCCGAGACAATTTCGCCCGAGTCTCGTTCCCTCCTCTAATGTCAACAGATTAGCCGTAATAGTGAAATTACACGTTCCCTCTGCGTCAAATCGTGCCCCCCTCCCCCCTCCTCCCCCCTCCTCCTCCTCCTCCCCCCCCCTCGATCTCGTCTCGTCTCGTCTCGTCTCGTCTCGTCTCGTCTCGTCTCGAGATTTTTGGTAATGCCAGGGTTTTAAGGGGACAGGAGGGGAGGGGGAGGGGGGGGGCAGAGCAGGGTTTCCTCACACTGATGGTGATGGTGGTGGAGAGAGAGGTCAAAAGAGGTCTCCGCATTGGCCGAGATTACATGCATTATTTTTATCCCCGACCACGTTGAAACCCGCCACGAAATGGCCGATAATTCGACGAGAGAGGGACGATATATGTATATTTCCCTTTGACCACGAGGGAACACGAGGGGGAGGATCGCCGCGTTTCGATACACCGGCGCCCGTTCTTGGAGGAATTGTCAACGGAGGAATTTATTTTTATCAGTTGGCTTTTTATTTTATACGCAGAAGGGTGAGGGAGAGGGGGGAACGAAACGTCGATTGGGAAAATGAGACAATTGGTTTAATTGAGTCGAAAGATATTTCTTTCGGCAGAAAAATCATTTAAAATCTAAAAATATTCAATTGAAATGATTATTTACTCATTCGAATATTAATAATTATAATGATATTAAAGATATATATATATATATATAATAATATATATATATAATGATAATAAAAATTAATATAATAAGAAAAATTGAAATTAAATTAAAAGAGACTATTGTTCTGCATGATTTTAAGTAAATAATTAAATAATATTGGTTACTCTGAATTATTGATCGAAATTCGTTGAGATTCGACGCGATCGGAGGATTTCTCGAAATGGAGAAAGGCCATCTTCTCCATTCTGGACGAACAGTATGATGATGATGACGATGATGATGATGATGATAATAAGAGGATGGTGGAAGAGAAGGAGAATAAGAAATTGCGACGATCTTTGGCGGGGATAGGGAGGGAGAGCGATCGACAGCTGGAAGACGTCCGCGATCAGAAAACCGCATATCTTCCATTGTCGGCGCTCGTTGCGTCATCCTTGTCGCCGTAACATCGATTGTCGACAGTCATCCGGGACGATTGAGCGACCTTCGCGCAATTAAAACCCCTTCAGCTTTCTCACGCGTCATCCCGTGAAAACGGTTGACAATGTCGACAACCGGTGAATGCGCTTTTCACCGGTGTAACGGAGCCCCGTCGATTCCCTCTGAATCCCTCTTCTTTCAGGCCGTGTACAGGGCTGTTCAAAGTTGATTCGAGGATTCGAGAGGATTCGAGAGGATTCGAGAATTCGAGAGAATTCGAGGATTCAAAACGATTCGAAGATTCGAGAGGATTCGAGAGGATTCAAGAATTCGAAAGAATTCGAGAGGATTCGAGAGGATTCGAGAATTCGAGAAGATTCAAGAATTCGAAAGGATTCAAGAATTCGAGAGGATTCGAAAATTCGAGAGGATTCGAGAGGATTCAAAAATTCGAGAGGATTCGAAAATTCGAGAGGATTCGAGGATTCGAAAAGATTCAAGAATTCGAGAGGATTCGAAAATTCGAGAGGATTCGAGAGGATTCAAGAATTCGCGAGGATTCGAAAGAATTCAAGAATTAGAGAGGATTCGAAGATTCGAGAATTCGAGAGTATTTGAAGATTCGAGAAGTCGAGAGGATTCAAGAATTCGAAAGAATTCGAGGATTCGAAAAGATTCAAGAATTCGAGAGGATTCGAAGATTCAAGAGGATTCGAAAATTCGAGAGGATTCGAAAGAATTCAAGAATTCGAGAGGATTCAAGAATTCGAGAGAATTCAAAAGGATTCGAGAGGATTCGAGAGGATTCAAGAATTCGAGAGAATTCAAAAGGATTCGAGAGAATTCAAGAATTCGAGAGAATTCAAAAGGATTCGAGAGGATTCAAGAATTCAAGAGGATTCAAGAATTCGAGAGAATTCAAAAGGATTCGAGAGGATTCGAAAATTCGGAAGGATTCGAAAATTCGAGAGGATTCGAAAATTCGAGAGGATTCGAAAAGATTCAAGAATTCGAGAGGATTCAAGAATTTAAGGATTCGAGAGGATTCAAGAATTCGAGAATTCGAGTGGATTCAAGAATTCAAGGATTCGAGAGGATTCAAGAATTCGAGAGGATTCGAGAGAATTCGAGGATTCGAAAAGATTCAAGAATTCGAAAGAATTAGAAAATTCGAGAGGATTCGAGAGGATTCGAGGATTCGATGGTTATTTCATTATTTCAGAATATACATTATTTTATGAGTAAATAAAAATACACCGAAAGAAAGGAAAATTATTATTCTTTTACTTGTAAATATTACTGAATATTCCAATTCTTCAAATAATTATCATTGTAATCCCGATGATTCTCAAAATAAAGAGATTTTTATTTAATAAATATAAATTTTTTAAATATTTGAATTTTATTTACATTAAAGTTGATCGATTAATCTTGTATATCGATAACATAGATATGTAAATATATCTCGTAAACTCAATGATGAGAGATGAAATGGAAATACTATATTTAATTCAAAACTCCATTCGATCGCCAATTAAAATTCGAAGTAAAGTGTAAATGCTCAAAGAGATAGAGATAATTAAAAACTTGGCTTCGAATCATCCATATTTCCTTCGTTACAATTCTTCGAAAGAGATTTTTTTTCGCACGCAGACGTCGTTAATATTTTCCTAAAAGCATTAATCGGAAATAAAACAAATATAATCGCACGATATCAATCCTCCAAAGAGGCTTCGTTCCAAGAGTTAAAAATACACGAGATGATCGAGAGAAAACCGTGGTTGCCCGCCGTTCTTGAATCGGCCTGTATCCGTTCGAGGAAGGAGGCATCGACGCATCCCCCTTCCCCCCTTCCTGGTTCCATCCGGAGGAGGAATCGATGATTAATGGCTACGAACGTTCTGCAAACGTTCTGCGACAAAACCGCGTATCGAGCACGTTTTCTCTCGGTTTTAATCGTCGGCCGTTTCCCAAGAACCGTGACACCGAAGAAAACCGTTTTCCGCGGGGAAAACAGGTTGAAGCCGCGGATCGACGTTTATGAAGCCGCAGCGACGTTTCCGAAGGCGATATTTCGCAGATGGCATTTATTAACTGCCTCAAACGTTATTTCGAGACGCGCAGCTGCCGTTCAGCGCAAAAGCGTCTCCGAGTAATGTTGTGTAAATGGGGAATTTTCGTTTACGAACAGCCAGTTCTTTAGCTGATCTCTACGAGAAAGATTTCGTTTTTGTTGGCCTTCATTGACGGATCTCCGCGCACAATCTAATTCTGAATTAGATTAATAAACGTGTTTATTTTCGAGGGAATTCAAATTTTCAAATTCGAAGGTTTTAGGAGAAGACAGATAGAATTTATGGATTAAAAATTATAAAAATGTTCCAAAATGAATATACCTAAAAAAATTTATATTGTAGAAAATGGTAATTATTCTAAATTAGACTAATAAACGTGTTTATTTTCGAGGAAATTCAAATTCGAAGGTTTTAGGAGAAAATAGAATTTATGGATTAAAAATTATAAAAATGTTCCAAATGAATATACCTAAAAAAATTTATATTGTGGAAAATGCTAATTATTCTAAATTAGACTAATAAACGTGTTTATTTTCGAGGAATTTCAAATTTGAAGGTTTTAGGAGAAAATAGATAGATGAATTTATAAATTAAAAAATTATAAAATGTTCCAAAATAGATGGGAAATACATTTAATTATTCTGGATTAACTATATAATAAACATATTTATTTTCGAGGAATTTCAAATTCGAAGGAGATGGAATTTTTAGAAGAAGATAAGTAGAATTTATAAATTAAAAATTACAAAAATGTTTCAAAATAAGTATATTATATTTAAAAACATTTATAAATGCGTCTAATTATTTTGAATTAGACTAATAAACATGTTTATTTTTATAGGAGGAATTTCAAATTCAAAGGTTTTAGGAGAAAATAGATGAATTTATAAATTAAAAAATTATTTCAAAATAAATATATCTAAAAACATTTACATTGTAGGAAATCTAATTACTCTGAATTAGATCTAATAAATGTATTTATTTTCGAGGAAATTTAAATTGTGTTTCAAACTCGAAGGTTTTAAGAGAAGATAGATAGAATTTATGGATTGAAAAATTATAAAACTGTTACAAAATAAATATATTTTACCTAAAAATATTTATAAATACATCTTCGAGCGTGACGATTAATTTTTTTACTATTTATTCAAACAAATTTGTCTCGATGTTTCTCTGCGATATTTAAGAAAGAAAGAGAAGAGAAGAGCATTGTACAATGGTCTCGAATGTCACTTTCGTCTCCTCTCGAAACCGCACAATTTTCGCGACGAAAAACCGTCGCGTTTCGAGGAGAGGAGAAGCGTGTTCGTGCGCGTCGAGAGGACGAAAACATGGGATGAGACGCAACAATGAAGGCCATCGATGTCGGACGAAGGCACAAATTACAGGCGATCGCGGGGACTGGCATCCCTCGAAACCGTTCCAAAAGGGTGACAAGCCGCTCGAAGCATTCTTTCTCGAAACCAATGGCGCCACCTCTTTTCACCGACTCGAATAACCGGCCAAAATTTACTAATGAACCGAAGTTACGAATAACAATTTTAAATTCCATTGTTTGAAACAATAATCGCAAATAATTAATCCCAAATAATATCATTGAACGAATTTTGTTCGAGCATTTTAACAATAACCAAACCTAACCTAACTTAATCTAACGTAATATAATCTAACCTAGCCTAGCCTAATCTAGCATAATCTAACCTAATCGAATTTAATCTAACTTAAGCTAACCTAACCTAACCTAAGCTAGCCTAGCCTAGCCTAAACTAACCTAACCTAATTTAACTTAACATAACCTAACCTAACTTAATCTAACATAACCTAATCTAGCCTAATCTAACCTAGCCTAACTTAACCTAACCTAACTTAACCTAACTTAAGCTAACCTAAGCTAACTTAATTTAATCTAACCTAAGCTAACCTAACCTAACCTAACCTACCCTAGCCTAATCTAATCTAACCTAATTTAACTTAACATAACCTAATCTAGCCTAGCCTAACCTAGCCTAACCTAACCTAACTTAACCTAACTTAAGCTAATCTAAGCTAGCCTAATTTAATCTAACTTAAGCTAACCTAACCTAAACTAACCTAGCCTAGCCTAATCTAACCTAATCTAATTTAACCTAACCTAACCTAGCCTAGTCTAATCTAACCTAATCTAACCTAACCTAACTTAACCTAACTTAAGCTAACCTAAGCTAACCTAATTTAATCTAACTTAAGCTAACCTAACCTAACCTAACCTAGCCTAGCCTAATCTAACCTAATCTAATTTAACCTAACCTAACCTAGCCTAGTCTAATCTAACCTAATCTAATTTAACCTAACCTAACCTAACTTAATCTAACATAAGCTAATCTAGCCTAGCCTAACCTAGCCTAACCTAACCTAACCTAACCTAACCTAGCCTAACCTAATCTAATCTTGTTCGAAATTTTTAACTAATGCTCCACATCGTCGAATATTTATCTCTTTATTAGTTTATACTCTTATTACTATCTCGAAGTTATGAATACACCAATAACCATCTTTTGCCACGAACTTTTTCAAAAAGCTTTAATAATGAATGAAAAATGAATGAAAATTCATTGTAAAAGCGAGGAGAGTGTCGAATAATTAAACGACGACCATAAAAAAGGAAAAAAAAAAGAAAGTGCAGGGAAATCTGATATCGAAACGAGAGAAACAAAAATGGAGGAATCCAGTTACGCGTACGGAAATTCACCACCCCCTCCTCCACCCCCCTCCCTATTATATTTGATAGTGCAAACGGTCACACGATGGGTGGGATCCGGTGCGTTGCGCACACGGGTCACGAGATATTCCGTGCACGGTTGTTACGTGTGTTTCGTGCACACCCCCTCGCGTTACGAATGATCTACCGGTAGTTATGGGGTTGGTTTCGTTTAAATGAAGAAATTATGACGAACTTAGCCGCGCACAATTGCCGCTACTACCCTCCTCCTCCTCCTCCTCCTCCTCTCCTCCCCGGCCGAGGTAACCGACAACCGGGAATAGAAGTTTTCGACCTGGTTTTAAAGTTGTGGCGTGGATCCTTCGATTCCCCCACCCCTCTCTTAACGCCAAAGCGTTAAAATTGCATATTGGAAACGTTCGCCTCGAACCTTATTTCAGGCTCCACCCGCCCTTTGCAAAATATATCTCTCTCGAAATTCGCTCGAGACGCTCGCTCGCTCGCTCGATCGAGGAGGCGTAATTAAGTCGATCGAGAGATTTTAAAATTTTCAAATCTTCAAGAAGAATCGCGAATAATTAATCGCAAATAATACCGTCGAACGAATGTTGTTCGAGCATTTTAACGATACTTTGAACCTAACCTAACCTAACCTAACCTTGTTCGAAATTTTTGACTGATGCTTCACATATGTCGAATATTTATCTCTTTCTTAGAATTACTATCTCTTAAAATCGTTGATGAAGAAAGATGAAGAAAAGAAACTTTCTCCGTTATTACTCCGTTATTATTCGTGAGTGAAATGAACAATGAAGATGACGAAGAAGATGGATTTTGGAAATTTCTATCCAAAGTTTTGCAAAAAATAATAATAATAATCTTAATTCATCGGAATTATCGGATGCTCGGATCCACCGAGTGCGACGCCGCTGGTGGGAAGGCAGGGAGGGAGGGAGGGAGAATAGACAGAGCACGCGGAGTGTGAAGTGTGAAGACGGTTAGGGACTCGTTAGCCCGAATGATAAGTCGGAGCAATTTCACAGCTTGAAGCGCCGACAAAACGGGACGAGAGAGCCGCGAAGATCACGGGAGGAGAGGGAGAAGATTTCTCCCCGAGAAATCTTGGGGACCGGCCACTTAAATGGATGAGACGCACGATTCTCATCGTGCAACAAGAAAAAAATTTCGAAATCGAAACCGAGCCACAATGATCCCGGGCCCGTTCCAAGATTGCGTTTTCGATCCCCGTTCTATCCGTTTTTAGGGGCGAGAAGAGAGAGAGAGAGAGAGAGAGAGAAGAGAGAGAGAGAGAGAGAGGAAGAGAGAGCATGTGTTAATCGTCGAAATGGAAAGACTCTTGAACGTTCTTGAATTCGCGGTGATTTCCGATTGGTAAACCGATGCCTCGAAGTATTTCCATCCGGAGGATCCTTCGATCTGAAATTTTCAGTAGTAGATATTCTAAAATTCTACTCTTCTTCTTCTTCCTCCTCGTATCAATATCACTACAAATTTAACAAAAGACAGGTGCAACGACTCTAAAGAATCCACGTTCTAAAGACCACATTACGCATGATCCGTTTCTATTCCAGGGAATAGAAATCCTAGCGTTTAGTTGAAAAGAAACTAGACCACGTTCGCGTGTGGTAGGCAGGTTAAATCAGGTTGGATCGAACTGTCGTCGTTTGGAGTCGGTCGTAATTCTCCTTGAGCGAGATCTCTCTAACCGGTGGCATTTAAATGGCCGTCGGTGTGAGAGCGCGCGCGCGCATTTAAATCGACGCGCCGCCGATAGGCGGAGATCGAAAACGTCGACGGGGCGCGGAGTTAACGAGCGTTAACGAGACACGCAACAAAGATCACTCTCGCATTGGGTCATTAATAAGCGGGAAGAACGGCGTTGAGTGTCTGTCGTTTAATTGGAAATCCCTTTTCAGGCCGTTGAATCAACGGGTGAAAGAACCGTGGTGAAAGAAAAATGATCGCGCCGGTGGAAAGTTTCGAAGGAGTAGTCGCCTTTCTATTTCTACTTTTCCGTGTGTTTAATCCGATTTATTATCATTGTATAGGGATCGAGCTCGGAAAGGATTTATCAATTCTGAATAATACGATCTTGTATTGCCGAGCATCTCGATGATTAACGTCAAATTGAAATTTCGTAATTTAGAAATTTTTCCAGTAAGTATAAGATATCAAAATCTGTACTAGCATGTAGTAGTTATTTTTCCAATAAGCTCTTCAATTTTAATTCTAAAAAGAGGAAGAAATTAGAAATACTTAGATAAGATACAATTACACATATACGTACAATCTTATCTTCCTTGCACTCTCTTATCTTAATCCAAAAAGGAAAAAAAAAAAATCGAGAACCATCCTCCAAATAAACATAAATAATTTCACGAGGATAGATTTCAGAAACCCTTCTAAAGGTAAAAAATCAAAAATCCCGGAAGGAACCCGTTCCCCGCGAGGAGGAAGCGAAAGGACGAGGTTTCCAGGGAGGATAGGAAAAGCGAGGGGTGGAGAGGGCGACAGTGGAGACGGAACGGAGTAAAGTGCAGATCGTACTCGTCGTCCGGTTGCCAGGCAACGCGCTAATTAGCCCACCCAGCTCTTTCGAGTGGATACTCGAGAGTACTCGCTAACCTCTCCTCCCGGCCTCTCGGCCCCTCGCTCCGTGTCTCCGTTGCCCCCTTTGTCCGCGTCTCCCCGCGCCCTGGAGTACAGTGACATCGCGCACCGGGATCGTTAACGCGCGGCACATTCGTGATTTTCCGTTCTCGCTTCTCACCTCGAATCGTATCAAAAAATTAAATCGAAAGTCAGCGTGGACAAATGTCTCTAGTTCCTGCTCCTGCGTTAAGGAATTTGAAATATTTTTGTCGCGATATATTTAATGTCGTAGTAAACGAGAAAAAGAAAAGTAGAGATACGATGAAACGTATCACGGATAAGTAGATATTTAATAAGGAGGCGTGGAAGTGTAGTGCATTGGTTCGCGTCGCGTGGCGCTAGTGTCGCGTCTTTGTCGATCAGTTAACGCGGGATATTTTTCGTTATTTCTTTAGCGCGCGACAAGCGCTGAAAAGGAAATATATATATAAGCGTTCCAATTTCGTTTCAAAAGGATATCTTTCGTGTAATGCTAAATCGACGAAATTGCAAATTCGTTTTTTTTCCCTCTCTTCTCTATTCAATATCTTCGCCCTCTGTATATAACTTTTTAAAAATAATCGAATAACGAACGCTTAAGATTCGAGTTTTAAAAATTTCAGAAAAAAATCGATCACCTTTCATTCCCCATTGAAACAACAAATAAACCGTTTTTACTCTTATCAACTCTTAATACGAAGCCCATAAAAATTACACCTTTCAAATCAGGGCCCCGCGTCATCCCTTTAATGAAACTCGTATGAAAAATCGGCGAACAATCAAACTGCTAAAATGCAGAAAAGCAATCTACGTATATATATACATATGTATGTAAAAGAAGGAAGGAAGAAAACATTTCATCCGCGTTGAGTCTTGAGGTGGAACACGACAGGCGAAGAAACAAAGGAAGGGGGCCCCCTGACGCATAGGGCCTGAAGACTTTGTTCGAAGCGGGTTACAGGATCGCCCGAAGACAGACTCGAGCGGAAACGGGTGTTACGGCTCGATACAGGTGGAGAGGTTGCACACACCTCGTAAAGATGCAAATATCGTGGATGCCCCTGATGGACTCGTCAGCGACTGTCAAAGCGTGATCGCGGAGTGGAAACGGCACGCTTCCCCTCCGCAAGAAAGTATATCCAGGCATTGCCTCAAGATAAACACACCTCCAGCCCTCGAGGAGGCCGTGTCTTCTCCCCTCACGAACTCTCCTCTCCCCTCGCTCCCATTCTCTGTTTGCTCGACAAATAAACCCTCTCTCTCTCTCTCTCTCTCTCTCTCTCTCTCTCTCTCTCTCTCTGTCTATCTCTTCCCCAACCGAGCCAGGGATTCTTTGCAACCAGGAATCGTCGAACACGATCCATTGTCACGATTCTGCCCAAGGTGGCGCGCCCTGTTTTTTCTTAGCCTTAAAATGGCCCCGATCGCATTTGCTTAGGGTGCTTTCCAATGGGAACGAGAGACAACGTTGCGCGTTGTGCAAACACGAGGATTGCTCCTACACCTTTGCGGAACGATAAATGTAACTCTCGTGAATGGGTTTGGAAAGAGGGGATCTAGTCGAAAAAGGATCTTTGTCGAATCGAGCGAAGATGAAAGAGGTAACGTTTTGGATTTTTACGTGTCTTCCAAAGTGCTCGATGGAGATGGACAATTTAGAGATTTTGAGTTGATTTTAGATATATTGAAACAATGTTTCTTCTGAATTCAAAGAATATAGGAATACAAAGATACTTTAATTTTTAATATAATTTTTCTAAAATCAAAAATCTTAAGGAAAAAAGAGGATGGAAAAAAAGATATTATGCAAGAATGTTTATTTTTCAAGTTGCAAGCAATTTTGCAATTTTGGAATGGGAAAATCCGTGTTTCTTTTGAATTCAAAGGTCCAATAAGAATACAAAGAGACAAAAATACCTTTGCTTTAATTTTTCCATAATTTTCCTAAAATCAAAAATCTTAAAGAAAAAAGAGGATGGAAAAAAGACGTTTTGCAATTTTAGAATGGAAAAATCCGTGTTTCTCCTGAATTCAAAGACCCGATAGGAATACAAAGATATTTTAATTTTTCTATAATTTTCTTAAAATCAAAAATCTTAAGGATGGAAAAAAAAGATATTATGCAAGATGTTGATTTTTCAAGTTGTAATTTTGGAATGGGAAAATCCGTCTTTTTCTTGAATTCAAAGATCCAATAAGAATACAAAGAAACAAAGATACTTTAATTTTTCCACAATTTTCCTAAAATCAAAAATCTTAAAAAAAAAAGATAATGGAAAAAAGACATTTTGCAATTTTGGAAAATCTGAATTCAAATATCCAATATGAATACAAAGAGATAAAAATATTTTAATTTTTCCATAATTTTTCTAAAATCAAAAGGAAAAGGATTTTTCTAAAATCTTAAGGAAAAAAGAGGAGAGAAAAAAAGACATTTTGCAATTTTGGAATGGGAAAATCTCTTGAATTCAAAGATCCAATAGGAATACAAAGAGACAAAAATACTTTAATTTTTCCACAATTTTCCTAAAATCAAAAATCTTAAAAAAAAAGAGAATGGAAAAAAGACATTTTGCAATTTTGGAAAATCTCCTGAATTCAAAGATCCAATAGGAATACAAAGAGACAAAAATACTTTAATTTTTCCACAATTTTCCTAAAATCAAAAATCTTAAAGAAAAAAGAGGATGGAAAAAAGATGTTTTGCAATTTTGGAATAGAAAAATCCGTGTTTCTCCTGAATTCAAAGACTTGATAGGAATACAAAGAGACAAAAATACTTNTCAAAAATCTTAACGAAAAAAGATGGAAAAAAGACGTTTTGCAATTTTGGAAAATCTCCTGAATTCAAAGATCCAATAGGAATACAAAGAGACAAAAATACTTTAATTTTTCCACAATTTTCCTAAAATCAAAAATCTTAACGAAAAAAGAGAATGGAAAAAAAACATTTTGCAATTTTGGAAAATCTCCTGAATTCAAAGATCCAATAGGAATACAAAGAGACAAAAATACTTTAATTTTTCCACAATTTTCCTAAAATCAAAAATCTTAAAAAATAAGAGGATGGAAGAAAAGACATTTTGCAATTTTGGAATAGAAAAATCCGTGCGTTTCCCCTGAATTCTAAGATCCAAAATAATACAGAGGAGCAAAAATACCACCCTCCACCCTGATTCTTTCCATAATTTCCCTAAAAAAGAAAAAAAAAAAAAAAAAAATCATCTTAGAGGAGAAAGAAGCGGATGGTGTTCGTAATCCCCGTTTAATCGTTTCCAAATCCGGTTTAACGTTAGTTCCCAAGAGGAGAGCCGATGATTCGGCGATTCCTGGGAATCTTCGAGCCACAAATTGTCCCGGCGCGTTTCCTCGCGTCGTTGATCCGTAGGACGTGGAGGATTCCACGGCGTTTCACGGTTCCATCGTTAGCCGTTCGCACCTGCAGCATCACCGCTCATTGTGCACCTGTCATGTTTCACACCCTTAAAACAACAATCGCCGTTTGACCGTCGGGATTGTCGAGGCGGCGGGTCTCTCCAACTCCCCCCTTCCTCCTCCTCCTCCTCCTCCTCTCCTTCTTCTTCCTCTCCCCCTCCTCCTCCCCGCTTCGACGAAAAATCGACGATTTATTTATTTATTTACCTACCCCAGAAGGCAAGCTGCCACGCCAGAAAGCCACCACTCGTCCCATTCACCGACCCTGTTTACTCTACGGAGGATGGACAAAGATCGATCCTCTTTGACCGCGAACAACTTCACTCGCTGAGAGAGAGAGAGAGAGAGAGAGAGAGAGAGAGAGAGAGAGAGAGAGAGAGAGAGAGAGAGAGAGAGAGTCGTGGAAATTGTTTGGGGAAAAAGTGTCGACAGAAGGATTGTTTTCACGGGGAATAAAACGTAGGTTAAAGAAAGGATGGGGATTTTTAGATAGCCTGCTCGATAGAATATTGTATATTCGATATATGTAAATAAGATTTAGATTACACTTGTAACTTGTTCAACCCCTTAATATCGTGTGAGACACGATCGGGCTACGAACTTGCTTGTTCATTTTCTTGGCTGCGCAGATGCACAATCTTAATAGTTTTATTGCAGAATATCTTTCCAAATATCTACAAAGATCGTTCATAAATAGTCAAATAAGCGTCTCTCGAATATGGGTGACACGATGAGAACTTTTGCTGTCACGAAGGAATTTAAAAAAGACAACAACTTTTTTCCAAATTATTCGCATTGTCAACCTCAGCTTTCTATAAAATCTTTTAAAATTTTACAAAATAATTTCTTCAATAAATTATTCTTTTATTATTTTCATAACAATTTAATAGTTTTATTACACCCTGCAGAATATCTTTCCAAATACCTACAAAGATCGTTCATAAATAGGTGACACGATGAGAACTTTTGCTGTCACGAAGGAATTTAAAAAAGACAACAACTTTTTCTCCAACTTATCCGGATTGTCAACTTTGTATAGAATGTTTTAAAATTTTACATTCAAAATAATTTCTTTAATAAATTATTTTATTATTTTTATGACACGATGAGAACTTTTGCTGTCACGAAGAAATTTAAAAAAGACAACAACTTTTTCTCCAAATTGTTCGCATTGTCAACCTCAGCTTTCTATAAAATGTTTTAAAATTTTACATTCAAAATAATTTCTTTAATAAATTATTTTATTATTTTTATGACACGATGAGAACTTTTGTTATCACGAAGGAATTTAAAAAAGACAACAACTTTTTCTCCAACTTACCCAGATTGTCAACTTTGTATAGAATGTTTTAAAATTTTACATTCAAAATAATTTCTTTAATAAATTATTTTATCTTTATAACAATTTAATAGTTTTATTACACCCTGCAGAATATCTTTCCAAATACCTACAAAGATCGTTCCTAAATAGGTGACACGATGAGAACTTTTGCTGTCATGAAGGAATTTAAAAAGACAACAACTTTTCTCCAACTTATCCGGATTGTCAATCTCAGCTTTCTATAAAATGTTTTAAAATTTTACAAAATAATTTCTTCAATAAATTATTCTTTTATTATTTTTATAACAATTTAATAGTTTCATTACACCCTGCAGAATATCTTCCCTCTCCTGTCATCCGAATATGGATCAACGTGTTAAGAAGCAATCGAACTCTGTCGAAAATCACCGATTCCGTAACACGATATTGGATGGTCGAAAATTTTAAAGCAAATGCTGAGAACGGATGAAAGCGGCCGTTCTACGAATCTCCTCTTAAGTGGTGGAAGCAAGCGTATCGTGTGGAACCGAGTGACAGCGTAATCCCGTGTTCGTGGAACGGTTCCACGAGGCGATCACGGAGGATGGACCACACACAGATCGCGGCGTGTATTACGAAACAGGCAGTTCGAGGCTCGATTAATTATCGAGCCCGTGCACACGAAACCGTGTTACCATTGAATTAAATCGGATCTTTCGACCGCGCTTCCCTTTTTAATTTATTAAATCGGAGATTTTCACCTCTTAAAACTCGTTCTCGAGTTAACAGTTGTTAACAGTTGTACAAGTTGGGGCTACTGTTCTGTCAGATAGAGTTAGAGTTTATTTTTCCCAGATTTATCACGATTTTGTTCGGTTGTTTCTTTAAAGTTTTTCAAATGTAACTTTGCAATCTATATACTCTATATATTCCCAGAATTCGTTAAATAATTCTTATTTAAGCACAAGTGAACAACATCACTTATAACCAAGTGGAATCACTATTGTATTTAAAATATCCACGAAATCATTTCTTAAGAAGTATCTTGTCGGATGATAGTAATTTTGATTCTGGATTCATCGAATTTGTTCAACAACAGGGTTAAAATAATAGTTAAATTCTTGCAAATTTTTATTCGTATTTCGTATCGGTGCAAAAATTTGATCGATCTTTTCGAAGATCGGTGAAAGTTAAGATATATCATATAGTTTAATTTCTATCTTTTATACACATGGAATGTTCAAATTTAAATCATTCTTTCATTCTTTTGATCGAGGATCAAATGTTTAAGCCACTTGTCTGGAACGAAAGAAGAGAAGAGAAGAGAAGATATATACTGTCACGTAATCGGTGTTTCGCTTTTAGGGCTCGTTTTGATGTAAATGAGAGGAGAGCAATATTTCTCTCCTTGCACGAGATATAAAAAAAAGATACTTAAAATCAATCGTTTTCTTTAACTAAAAATATTAATTAAACGTTGATTTTGATGTAAAAAAATAGAGTCTGAAGAAATATTCTTCTTTTCTAAATATTTCGATGAACAATTTACGACAATTATTGTCTCGAAAACCAATGATGAACAATATTATGATTCGATTCTTTTTTCGTTTAGAGCTGTGCTCGTCAAATTCAAAAGATACGAAAAATTTCTTCTTCCCTTCGACTCGATGTAATTTAACAATTTTATAATATTTTCATTGCTTTTAAACGTACAATCTCTAATGTAATTAATATACAAACATCTCGACAAAACTTGGTTAAGATTAAGACGAAAGAAAGGTCGGTGAACTAATCGGAACGACTTAAAATTGAACGACTAACGGCACGTAAATCGTTGCAACTAAGCAGAAAAGATTGGACAAAGGGGAGGTCTGAATACCAGACGCTCCCTTCGATTGGAAATGTTGAGCTTGTGTGTTGTTTTCTTAGAAAACGCGGGAAGTAAGAAGACACTTAAAATGAAGTGTTCCTTTGAAAATGATAATCCGTATGCAAGTCGAGTCGTGCAGAGAGACGTCTCTCTATTACAATGTTATTAGACACCAGGATAGTTGCATATTGAACGTTGAACCGACTGTTTCGAATCTAAATTAGATTATCTCTTTCCTTTTTTTTTTTTTTTTTTTCGATAATCGTATTCTCGTTTATTTAATTTCGAAACAGTACAGTTTCCTCCTCGTTTGAATATTGCAGCTTGAAGAAAGTTTGAGAATCTAAGTATTCAATTTCTTTCGTAGAAACTTGGCGTTTAATTTGAAAAATACCTGTTTCCATGTTTCGAAGATTTAATATTATAATCGTCGCTCAGAGAAAGGGACAATTGAGAAAAGATCACGAAGCATCGATATCTACGAACTCAGAACTTGAAGAACCTTAATAAGTTGATAAACGTTCCCAAACATCGTTACTTCGAATTAAATTAAAGAAGAAAAAAAAAATTTAAAGAAAAAAATAAATTAAAAAACACTGGTTCGCGCAAAAAGCTCAACTCCCTTAAAGAGAGAATTTAAAAAAAAAAAGGATTCTCGAACAGGTTAAAATCGATAAAATCCACAGAATCCGCAAAACAATTCGATTCTTCTCGAAAAAATCATTCCTATGTCACGAATTAAATATTAAAAAAAAATCCGAACACCACTAAAATTCGACTCCCTTCTTATTCAAAAATTAAATATATATATATATATATCATCCGCTAAAATTAATTATATCTCGAAGAATTAACACTGCATCGATATTTCAGGGAATGGATTCGATCCCCTTCGAAGGAAACTATCGTTCGAGTCTCGTGGATGGAAGAGCGTCAAGAAAACGAGAAAGACAGAGACAGAGAAAAAGAGAGAGAGAGAGAGAGAGAGAGAGAAATGAAAGGAACAGGTTGGTCACTCGTAAAATTCCACTGCAGGGACTAATTGCCTGCAGCGGCATGGACGCGTCATGGTGGTTAATCGGGGGAGGGGAGGGGAGGGGAGGGGAGGGGAGGGTAATTAATAGACGATCATCGCTAATGGCGCGATCCGATCTCAAGGATCTTAATGGCGCATGACGGCAGGGCGCGATCGATCCCCTTCGATGGAATCGAGCGAGAAAATCGGCCGATACAGCGGCTGCGGACGGCACAAAGCTTGACGAGCGTTTTCTCGCTTCTGTTGTTGCGGAGACGTGTTCTGCGCGCGAGCCTCGAATTCCAGACGCGAGACGTCGAAACGTGGAAAAGTGCATTTGGGTTCCAGCCGCGGAGAGGACGAGGACGAGAGGAATGAGGAGAATTTTCTTCCAGCGCGGATAGGCTCGAGGTGAGGGAACATTCCAACGGATGGAATATCTCTTCCATGAGATGGTTTATGTACAAGCAAGCAACTTAATATTCTGTGTATCGATGAAATTATATTCGATATTCATGCGTTTAAAAAAATATAATGGAAAGTCAAATTTTGCGAAAAAAAAATCTTATCTCGTTATCTTTATCGATTGTCATTGCCTTTTCGAGAATCCAATCCAACGATACTTTGTATAACAATTTTTCAACAAGTATTCTTTAATATTTCGTTATCGATGAAATAAATTCGATGTGCGTTTAAAAAAATATAATGGAAAGTTAAACTTTGAAATTGTTGAAAAAGTATCTTAGTTCTTAAAGAATATTCGTTGTTCATTGGATAAAATACTTTTTAAAATACGAGAATCCAATCCAACGATATTTTATGTAATAATTTTTTATTCGAGTAAACTTTGATATTCTGTTATCGATGAAATTAAATTCGATATTTATCCCTGCGTTTAAAAAAAAAAAAGTATTCTTTAATATTCTATTCTCGATGAAACTAATTCGATTCGATGGAAAATTATAGTCAAACTTTGCGAAAAAACCTTATCTTATTATTTTTATCACCCTTTTCGAGAATTAAATCCAATGATATTTTATATAATAATTTTTCATTCTTTAATATTCTATGAAATAAATTCGATATCGTGTGAAAAATATAATGAAAAGTTAAACTTTGAAATTGCTGAAAAAGAACCTTAACCCTTTATTATTAATAACTTAATAACTTTTTACATAAATTTAACGCAAATAATTTAATATTCTTATTATCGATGAAACTAATTCGACATTTATCCCTGAAAAATTACAGTGAAACTATGAAATTGGCGAAAAAGGATCTTACTTATCGACCCTCGGACATCTCCGCAAAGTTTTTAATAAACGGGGGTGGGGGAGCGGAGCCGCGGGCCAGGAAGAGCGTGCAGGGCCCGACGCGGCGGGCCTGAAATAAATGACAGCGGCGGTTGGAGCGAAGGTGAGGGAGAGGAAAGGGTCGAAGAGGAATAAGAGAGCGGCGAGGTGTGGGAGGACGCGGATTACGAGGCTGTCGTTCCTCGTATAAGGCGTGAAAGGAGAAGCGGGTATACGTGTAATGTAAATTTCGCCATCCGCTTCGTGGTCGAGTCAGTCTCGTTGACAGTCGGTTGCGTATCCTCCTAACGATGGTTCGAACGTTTACTTGGCCGCGATAAATTAATCGAACACTCGTACAATTGTCGACCATCCATTTAATCTCCCCATTTTCCAGTTTAAACGGATAATTAAAATCGATTTCCTGTATATTCTTGCAAAATATTTCTGCCGAAAACGATCGATGTTGCTCCATCTCCGTTTTTTTGCTCGCGAAAAATATATACTTTCGAAACGATCGAATAAATGGATCCCGTCCCGAGAATTAATCAAACGCTTTTGCTCCCTCGATCCTGAATATATATACGCACGATGGAGGGGATAAAAATTCTCTCTCGCAACAAGTCACAACAAATCTCGAGCAATTTCTCGAGAGGCGGCAATCTCTTTCTCCATCTTGGAAGGTGCACACCGCGCGAACCGCTTTATCATCGTCAGCCCGGATCCCATACACGCATGCGCCTCGCACGCGTGGTACACTCGAGTTGACACGTGACGTTGTAACACCAACTACTCGGTGTCGATGCGCACACAAAGTGAGTGTGAAACGCGCCCCGTTTATTATTATATAAACGTTCCAGTCCTAGTCGCAACGATGCCACGGATTTCGTCATTTCGATCGGTAGATTATTCGAGGGGGCACGTGTTCTGTGTTCTTAGAATAGGCGAATTTTGAATTGTGTGCAAATGAAAGTGGGAGAGTATTTATATGAATATGGAAAAAATTTCCTTGTTCCATATGCGCATATCGTAAAAATCGTATTTTCATTTGGAATGGTGAATTTTAATTGTGTAAATGAAAATGGAAAAAGTACACGATGTGTATTTTATATACGAATACGGAAGAACGAATGAGAATTATTTATTGGTTATTTGGCGTATTGGAAAAAATTTCTCCGTTCAATTTTCCTTTCCCTGTTCCATATACATATCGTAAAAACTATTTTTATTTAGGATGGTAAATTTTAATTCGAATAAAATGTACATTTATATGAACATGAAAGAAAATATTATTTGACTCGTTGGAAAAAATTTCTTCCTTCAATTTCCTTTTCCTTGTTTCATATATATATATATCAATATCAAAGGATAGATTGAACTTTCACAATTATTTAATCGAATAAAAAAAGAAAGAGTTCCAAAAAATATCAAAAATTATCCTAATTCAAATATTCAAAATGAAATATTGTGAATAGTCTTCTTCGAAATTAAATGATCATTTCATGCACATAAAATAATCCTCTAACGATGATCCTCTTCTAAATATTTTTAAATATAATTATCTCTTTCTCGATGAACTCGACGACGATAGCTAAAACCATCGAACCCAAAATCTAAAAATACATACATATCGTAAAACTATTATCGAAAATAACAGTAAATTGCACTATTAAAAAAAAAAAAAAAAAAAAAAAATCATCGAATCCATTTGAAACTTTCAAAAACAATTTACAATTTCAAAAATCCAACAATCTTCCAATAATAAACTGCCATTGTACGCTAACTACTTAATCCAATAATCCAATAAAAAAAAAAAAAAATTTCCAAAAAAGAACCAATAACCAAAAATCATCAATCATAATTCAAATTCACAATTTCAAAACTTATAACCTCTCCTCGATCGAACGAATATCACGACGAAAATTAGGCGAAGACAATTTACTAACTCGCGAGTTCTTTTCGAGTTCTTCCCTCCTCGATGCGAGGGCCAAAAATTCTTCCCTCGATTCCCCCGGTGGATCGAAAAAAAGGGCGAACGTGTTAAGAGTTTTCCCAGTTAGATAGGAGCGAGGAGACGTATCGGTCCCCCGGATTGTTTGCGCGAACGTTTAGCTCGGTCGCCCGTCCCCCGGAACGGCGACGAAGCCAGAAACGAGAGCCTTGGCTCGCCGCCACTGCAATTAGCACCTGCGCGGTCGTTAACGTGTCCCGGGCTCCTGGGCTTTTGCCTTTTTCGCCCGCGTTTCTCTCCCCTCCGCCTTCCTTTTCCCCTCGAACGCGCCGCGCCGAAAAACTCTCTCTCTCTCTCTCTCTCTCTCTCTCGTCGCGTCGCGCTGCTGCTGCTGCTGCTGCTGCTGCTGCTGCTACCGCCGCTGTTGTTGCTTCTGTTTGATCGAACCGGTAGCCGTGTCCTGTTGCCGGCGCTAAACGAATCTCTGTTTGCCGACAGTGACTCTCTCTCCCTCTCTCTCTGTCTCCTTTTGACTTGTTATTAAGCCGCCGCGTGTTTTCCTCGCCCCGTGCGTCTTATCTGTCGTTCATTATCGCGATTGTTTGGAAGAGTAATGTTCTTCGATGTGGGAGGCAGGAAGAGGAAGGAGGTCGGTTCTAGGAGATGGAATTGTGGATTTTTGGAATTTCGAGTATAGGAATAGACGAGATGGAAGTTTTAGTTTAGTTTCTAGAGGCTAATTTGATTATTTCTGAATAGTTTTCGATTCTTTTTTCTCTTTATTGATATGTGAAATTTTTTTTATGAATTAGTTAAATTAATTGTTTAAGGAAGAAGGATAAAAAGTTTCGAGTTATTAAGCGAATAAACGATTTATCGAGGGAATTAGCACATCGCGAGACAATTCGAATCTTGCGTGAGCGATAATAATCCGCATAAATAAAGAAATACGTTATTTATAACGATATCTCCATCGATTTCACGAATCTAAATTATAAACGACAAAGCGGCGAGGAAAAAAATATCAAAAATCACACGCCTCGGAAGAAACCGATCCACCAGCACAACGTTGTAAACGTAACCTTTTCAATTATCCCGCCCGAAAGAAAACAAACAAAATCACAGACAGAAACCAAATCCACAAAAAGAAAAAAAAAAAAGAAAAAAAGAAAAAAACGTAGAAAATATTCGCCGCCACGCGAAAAGCGCATATAATACGAGCGAAACGAGCATGCAAGGCGAGAAATGGATGCGCGAGGTGAGAGAAACGGTTCCACCACTATTGCTGTGGAAATTATCTTAATTACCGAATTAACGGGGGGAGGAGGACGAGTTGGTCGTTTTTTATCGGCCAATTTCTCGCTCGCTCGCTCGCTCGCTCTCTGTCTCTCTCTCTCTCTCTCTCTCTCTCTCTTGCGCGCGCGGACGAGTTTCGAACAAGCGCGCGCGAGAATCATCAACACCGACACCGACACGAACCGAACGAAACTGGCGGGGGCTTCTCTGGAAACGGGGGAATGGTGAAAATTCGCGAACCGAGTTAATCTTAATTTCTTCTATTGTGTATTAACATGCCACACGTGTGATCACGCGATCACAGTATCGCGGTTTTTGTTTTCCTCCACCATTCCATCCGCCACGGAGAAGGACCGCCACGTGTGGGAGACCGCCACCTGCGCATTTCTGATAATCCCGCGATATTTCCTCCTCGCTCGCATTATAACGCCTGCTCACGTTATCGTCCCCCATACGCGATATTCCACTTTCGACCGGACTTTGCGCGCGCGTTTCTTCCTTCTCTTCCTCTTCTTCGCGTTTCGAGCGAAACGACTTGAACCAAGATAACGATGATGAACACTTTGGAACGGAAGCCTGTGTAATTTTATTAATTCGGAGAGAACCGTGTCGCGTTGAATTTTTTTTTAACGATTGTTTAACAGGTGGACAGAAAAGTCGAATTTCTTGGAAAACGAGCGAATTTTTTCCACATCTGACCACCAATAAATATAATCTTACGTAAGATTGAGTAAAGCGTTGAAAATAAATGCCCACATTTGTGCACAGCGATTATAGAGTACATCGCAATTGAATCAGAAATATCGAAAATACATAAGAAGCAAAGAATAATGAAACGGCGAGGGAAACGAATATTTTTAAGTTTCGAAAATAAATATCGATCGGGATAGGGAATCGAGGATTCAGAAAGAATTCATTTTCAATCGTGGAAAGCGTGGAAAGGATTTCTACGTGAACGGTCGGACGTCGTGCAGCTTTTATTGATGGTGGATCGCTACTATTTCTGCCCGGTCGAGTGTATGGTTAACCGTTTATCTCTTTCGTTGGCCGGTTAACGTGGCCGGCCATTAAGCGGAAGATTAATTAAGTTAAAATCACACGTAACGACCGCGGACACGGCTCTCGTGGCGATTCTCGTATCCGTATCGAACGCAACCTCCTCGATTCCAAGAGAGACCTTACTCGGCAGAGATATACGTATATATACATATATATATAGTATATATATATATATATATATATATATATATACGTTTCTTCCACAGCCAGCTGCGATGGATTAACGCTTGATTAATAGAGGCTATTATTCAACGGCAAGATCATTTAATGATAATTAATAAACATGGTTTATTAGAGAGGGAGGAGAGGAGGGGGGGGGAGGGGGTATTAGATATCGTTATTTCTGTCATTCCATTTATTTTAACGGATATAAAATCTGTATATAAAGTCTGTTTCCGGACGGATTCAACGATTGGTGTTTAATTTGAATTATTTTTTTAAAATCGACATTAAAGAAAGAAGAAATGCATATATCGTTGTTGGAAATGGGAAAGCAATTTTTCCGAGGGGAGAAACATCTGGGGTATATAAAGATTTTTACGAAGCAGGAGGAGGGGGAGGATGTTTCGGAAGAGATCTGGAATAGATGGGTTTCAACGAAACAAAGCAGCGGGATGTTTTCTTCGGCTCGTTCTCCATTTTTCCAGGTGGCGGCCGGCAAGCACAAACGACAAAAGGAGCCACCACCCGCCAAGGCCATGAATATTCAACCGAAGTTTTGCATTTATTAAAACAACACAGGGAAGTTTTATTCATGCCGCTCCGTATAATTGCCACCCCTATATATATATATATATATATCTTCATTTTTCATATCTTTGAGAAAAAAAATATTTAATCGGTGAAGAGAAATTTTTTTGACCATTCGATTAATTAATCGTATTAATTTCTTTTCTATTAAGTGAATTATAGCAAACTTTTAAATTATTAATTTAAAAAGTCTAACGATCCTAACGAAACGTGTTACATGTAAAATCATCTTTCGCCAATATTATTATCGCACGCAAGTATCTAGATATTCCTTAGGTGATTGAGATAACAAGAAATTTTCAAGAACGAACGTAGATTTCTAATGGGCTCTCGCGAAGAAAAGATTGACGCCGTTTGATCTCGTTGAAGGCTTTAACCACCTGCTATCTTCGCGCTATCGGGCCAGATCTTAATAAAAGGAAATTATAGCGTCGGCAAAGGCTGTAATTATTTCATTTCTACGATCTCTCGCCGCAGACCGGAGAATCGACGTGGAATCGGTACAGTGGATCTAAAAAATTTTATCAAGACGAATCGTCCATTTATCCAAACGCTTCTGATTTCGAAAAAAAAAAAAAAAAAAAGAAAAGAAAAAGGAAAATTGTGAAATTAATCCCTCGTCTCGCAATACGACAGATCGAACCGATTGTAATAATAATAATAATAATAATAAAATTCTTTATTTCAATCTCTCGTGCATAAGAATCTTAATAATTTGAAATAAGAGATATCACTACGTCGTTATTACGAATCTCAACGATCATCTTTTATCGAACTCCTCTCCATACCGTTGCAATACTCTTTTCTACCCAGCCTACCAAACGGTTCCACGCTCCTCCCTTCACTCCACTCCGAGCTTATAATCCACGGGTCGTCGATTCCGGTAACAATTTTCACCCGGTGGGAATAAAACAAACGGAGAGATCGGAATCGCATCGCCGATTTCTATGCGCGCGCTCACAATGTTTATAAACCCGTGTCACGATTATGCACGTCGATGAAACGTTCACCTTATATTCTTTTTTTTTTTTTTTTTTTGAGACATTTTGATTTCTTGACCATTCAGTAGAACGGTTTTAATTTTATTCCTTCCTCCCCTTCTTTTTCTCGCCGATAATGAAATCATCGCTGGAGATACGGTGGTTAATGGAATATTGAAAATTCAACGAACGAGTTTTAAGGCTTGGGTATGCAGGTAATGTACAAAGTATGGAAACGACGAAGGCCAGTTTTATCTCTCTCTCTGCTCTGGGGAAATTCTTCGAACTTGGAAACATTTAGATTCTAAACTTATTCTAATTCTAATTCGTTTTCTCAGCTCGCACTTTTTCCCAAGAATTTTTGTAATATTTTGCCTTTACGAAAAACGCTCTTCAATCTTCTGTTCTAAACCGATTTCACAGGTTCCCCTTTGAAATGTCGACCGATCGATCTTCCGCGATCTTCCAACTTCCTGAAAGCGGTGCGCGCGAACAGCATCGGCCGATCGTTTTTCATTCGTCCGCCATTCGACCGACCGATCGACGCGTCGCGCTTGCGCAACCTGTTGGCGCGCATGCGTATCTTTCTCTTTTAGAAATCGGCGCGCGTCTCGATCGATCGAAAGCGCGGGATCAAACGCGGGTTAATTTTAGGCTGTCTTTTAGGGTGTTTTTCGCGGCCAATGGACCCGTGAGAAAGTAGACGATCGGCTCGGTCGATAAATACCGATGATCGAAATGCATGCGAGCCCGTTTCCGCGTCAACATATATCCCTCCAAGGAAGGAAAGAGAGTGAAGGGGATACATTGTTTTGAATAATTTTTGCTTCCAAAAGCTTCCAAAAATAAACGAGGATTTTTTTAATATTGTGGAATGGGCGAAGTTGTGTGTAATATTTGTAAATTTGTGAATCTAGTGAATTGCTGCCATTGCACGAGATATGTTAGCGGAATGGATTAATAATTAAAAATTCTTTTTGCAGAAAGAAATATGAATTTTATTCGTACGAAAGGATTAATTTGATAAAGAAATAACTCGATTTCACGAAACATCAGGATGAAATTGGAACGAGTCTTGTTCTTCTTGTGCGAGAGTGTAATTTCCAAGCTGGCTCGGTATTTTTTCAGATTTTGTATCATTTGCTATTAATTGTGGTATATAATATACGAGGCAGGCGCGCAGGTTATTTAACTTTTTACTTTCACCACCAATTAACGTCCATGTTATTGGTAGACACATAACCTAGTTGCTCCATCACGGATCAAAAACAGAATCCATCCAATTAACCCATTTTCATCTGGAAAGACACACGTCTGTGCCAACAACCAACTTCTCGATCAAAAATCTCGCGAAAGGCGAGCTATAAACAACTCTCGTATCCTTTAACCATCCTCGAATCCAAACCACGCTTCCAACATCTAATATCCAAATTTTTCTTACAAACACCCGATCAAAAACGCTCAATAAAACTTCGACAATCTCTGAATACAAAACCAACGAATTGGCAATGAAACATCATCTGTCAATTAATCGAGAACGCAATAATGTAGCCAGCCAAAAGGGGATGTTGGTAATCGAATCGACAATTATCCAAACAGCGGATCCAGAACAGAAATCCACATCTCTTCCTTCCTTTCCTCCACACTAAACTCCAATTAACAAGCCTCCTCGTCCGCCATTTTGTCTTCCTCGATATTCTTTTTCATCAGAGACTCGATTCGAAGGAGCAAGATAATATACAACGACATCTCTTCTTTCAGATCTCGTATATGAAACGTATCTCCCCTCGATCAATCAATTAAGAGATCACACATCGACAAACTTGCTTTCAAACTTGTTTACATTCCGTCGAAAACACGAATTACGTTTTACATTCGAAAACACGATTCGAGATTAATTGAAGATCGATGTGAAAACTTTGTCACCTTAACTCTTTCACAGCGTCGTAAAATAAAAACAAAAACACCACCACTCCATATCTGCCACATCCCCCGAGATTGCGAATAACTCGGTTTCTCTGGCGTGCAACGCCGTTCACCGTTTAATAACTTAACCCGAGGCGATCCGTTGGAAAATGACTCACGGCTGCTCGCACACGCGAGAGGCGAAGGTACAAGGAACGCGGTGATAACGGGGAAACACGGGTCTCCTCGTCCGGTCGGTAAAAGGTGAAGTCGTACTCGATAGAGGCCCCATTGTTTTCGACGGCGAAAAATGCTAATATACGGCGCGTAGGGTGGCGCAGGTGTGAAGTCGCATATTTAAACATCTTATTATATATACCCGGCTATCCGATCGGCCAACGTAACGCCGCATTAATTTCCACCCACAACGGTGTCGAACAATGACCCAGGGTCGGCCGGCCGCTCGTTAAAAGCCGGCTGGTACCGTTTTCTTTTGCGCTTTCGATCCTTTCTCCTTCGATCTCCGCCTGTTCCCTTTCCCCTGTGCCTTTCCTTCTATTGAGAGATCGTTGAGAATTGGAATTTACAATCGTGCAAGTAATCGAGAATAATTCAGGATCGTTGGGTTAGGATAAACTGTCACTCTATTTTTGAAGTGTCTGGGAAGTTGAGGATCGTTCGAGATCACGACTTGTACGTGAAACGGGGATACTGTTCCGGGCGATGAATGAATGGTTGTCGTGCGAGCCCGGTTAGAATTTTGAATGAATAGCTCTTTGACTCGATCGAGTAGATCGATCCTCTGTTATCGAATAATTGTTGGATAGAAATTTAATTAAGCGCTTGATTAATCTTAATGAATTTCACTTGTAATGTAAAAAAAAAAAGAAATTCAAACAGATTATTTTAACCAACGTCGTTCCTTCCAATTTTCCAAGTTTTTCAAAACGATAAAGATGGAAGGATTCGTTATTAAAGTAAAATTTATTTTTTCATTGAGTCGCTTTCCTGCTTGCCTTATAGAGGACAGAGGGATAGAGAAACGCGAGAGGCCCGAGGCGAGAAGCTTGTGTTTACTACGTACGAGACAAGAAATGGAGGGGGGGGGGGGAATCGGCGAGGTCGTTGCAAAAGCGTTGCACGATGCTAAAAACACGATGCTTCGGTTCGACGTATCGTTTTAATTACAGAACAATTAACACCGTCGCCGCGGCGCTGCCAATGATTCTTCGTTTCGAAACGAGGCGGCGACGCGGTGCGTAAATCTCTAAAATATTATTCACTTCTCCCCTCCCTCTCCGCGCAAAATTTATCCGCTCGATCGTCGAAGGTAGCGCGTCAAATTCTCGGGGAGAGAAATTCCAAAGCGAGTGGAACGCGCGCCGCCGACTATTAAACCGTGTTTAAGTTAATGGTTCCCACGAGAGGTGTCAGCCTTGGCTTGATTGATCGATCGAAGGAATAAAACAAAGCTGAGCCGAGCTGTTCCTTTTTTTCCCCCCTCTTTATTTTCTTTGCTTTTATAACGGATATTCCGCGGAAGAAGGGTAAAAGAAACGAGTAAAGTCGTACCTTCGATACGGAGTTGGGGAGATTAAACGATTAAAAATCTAGGTTATTCGAATATTCCAATTTCACATATACGCGTGTACCATTAGATTCTAGAAATCGTTAGATTTATCAGGGATCACCAAATCTCTAATCTAGAATCATAGAATTCAGATCTAGAGGTATATACTTATTTGAGACCATTCGTGAGTACCAAAGACCAATAAGTCTTAGAAAGCACCATCAAACTTAGGGAATATACGTTAGCGAATCCTAAAAATTACCAAATATATAGGGATCACTAGCGAGTATCATCTCTAATCTAGAATTCTAGAATTCAGATTTAGAGGTTTGACTTATTTGAGACCATTCGTGAGTATCAAAGACCAATAAGTCTTAGAAAGCACCATCAAACTTAGGGAATATACGTTAGCGAATCCTAGAAATTACCAAATATATAGGGATCACTAGCGAATATCATCAAATCTCTAATCTAGAGTCCTAGAATTCAGAGAGGTTTGACTTATTTGAGACTATTCGTGAGTACCAATAAGTCTTAGAAAGCACCATCAAACTTAGAGAATACATGTTTACGAATCCTAAAAATTACCAAATATATAGGGATCACTAGCGAGTATCATCTCTAATCTAGAATCCTAGAATTCAGATTTAGAGGTTTGACTTATTTGAGACTACTTGTGAGTACCAATAAGTCTTGGAAAACACCATCAAACTTAGGGAATACACGTTAACGAATCCTAGAAATTAGCAAATATATAGGGATCACTAGCGAGTATCATCAAATCTCTAATCTAGAATCCTAAAATTCAGATCTAGAGGTATACTTATTTGAGACCATTTGTGAGTACCAATGAATCTTAGAAAGCACCATCAAATTTAAAGAATATACGTTAGAAAGAGACTATTAAATTTATTGGGGATCTCTAGCGAGTTCTAGGGGTCACTAGGCGCTCTGTTCTTCGGGCGATGATTAAAATAGCGTAGAACGGCGTCATCTCGGCATCATCAAACATGATCGCCTCGCGAAGACGAGGACGTTTCGCAGAGTCGTTACCGGTCGTTTCGTGTTAATCTTTACGAAAGAGCCGAGCGATCCGCCGGCTGTTAAGTCTCCATGGTTAATGCCCGATGATCTATTAAGCGGCGTCCGTGAGCAGCGCTTGCTGCGCGATTAAATTAAAGAATTATGGCGAACGAGGACTGATGCTCGTGAAAAATCGCGAGCTCCGAGTGGTTGGCGTTGAAGTATGACGGAGAGAGAGAGAGAGAGAGAGAGAGAGACAGAGCTCCACGCTTAGGATATTCGCGTTCGAAACAGTGAAAACAGTTGACAACATGTTAATAAAACTTTTGATTAAAAACTTTCGATTATTTTAGGTTAATCAATCGTGCATAAAGCTCTGTTATCGATTGTTTCATATATTTTAATTCTACAAAAAATTCGAAAGCGAAGAGTTAAAGAATACAAGGATTAATTTTATAATCTCGCATCCCTATAAATCAAAAGTTTTATTCGTTCGTAACGATATTTACACACGACGAATGCGCGACGACGTCATTAACGGGTCCGAGAAAAAGGGGAACGAGACATTTGTCAGCGGGAGAAAAGAAAAAAAAAAAAGGAGATCGCCGGACAGGTCGCTCGAGGTTCGACATCGAGGAGAGGATCGTGGACGGACGGACGGACGGACGGACAGCTAGGGCCACGCGCAATTTAGCGCAGCGCCATTACTCTTCGCGCGTCCCCTCGTCGAACGGGACAGAGTCTAATTGCGTCGGGGCCTGGAAAAAAAAAGAATTTGACGGAGCTCGTTAAGCGCCCCGCGGTACTCTCCGGACCGACCAACCTCCTCCTGTGCCAGCTCCTTCGACGTCGAGTCCCAGCTCCGGACGAGACGTGCGTTTCCCACGCGCATTCTGCTTTTAGGTTACCACTCGTTACCTCTCCATGGAATCGCATAGGTGTCGCCATCCACTCGACGCGGAAAATTAATAAATTAACAGAATCAACCACGTTAACGTTTCTTCCATTTCGACTTTTATAATTTTAGTGAACAATATGTTACTGGAAAATGAAAATTTAATTTTTATTCGTATTCACAAATCAGATTATGATCTCTACCTTCTTCTATTTATGATAAAACAAAAAGTAACGTAGAAATAATCATATAAGAAGTGTATAACAGATATAGTAAGTGTCGCCATCGACTCGACGTGGAAAATAAATGAATTAACAAAATCAACCACGTTAACGTTTCCTCCATTTCGACTTTTATAATTTTAGTGAACAATATGTTACTGGAAAATGAAAATTTAATTTTTATTCGTATTCACAAATCAGATTATGATCTCTACCTTCTTCTATTTGTGATTAGAAATAATCATATAAAAAATAAGTATAACAGATATAGTAGGTGTCGCCATCGACTCGACGCGGAAAATAAATGAATTAACAGAATCAACCACGTAGAAATAATCATAAAAAGTAAGTATAACAGATATAGTAGGTGTCGCCATCGACTCGACACGGAAAATAAATGAATGAACAGAATCAACCACGTTATCATCTCCTCGATTCGATTTTTTACAATTTTACAAGTGAACAGTATTTTATTGTAAAATGAAAACTTTTAATTTCTAACGTGCACTTGTATTCACAAATCAGATTTCTATTATAAAGAAAGTAATGTAGAAATAATCATAGTCGATTTGAAATAAATGAATCAACAAAACCAGAAAATACTAGAAAATGAAAATTTTTAACGTGTCTTCTACATTAACACTTACATTTACATTAACATTCATCAATTATGATTTCGATCGTAAAAGAAGAATAAATGTATATGATCGAGAAGAACACTTGTAAAGAATCCTCGAGGATTCTTAATCACGGAGTCTGCAAACACCGGACGAGGGGAAGGGAAGAAATTTCAATATCGAGACGAAATCGAGATGGCGGTTTGAACCTGTGTGGCATATATTCCCATGACACAAGTGACGCCGCTGCGCCCGCAGGTGGAGAACAATGGCGGCATTGTGCGAGGCGCATTGACGAGAAGGGCGCGGAATCCCCTAGGTTTTCACCACCATCGATCCCACGGCTCGATCACGGAAAAGGTCGCGTCCCACCTCCGTCGAATCTGTCCTCGTTAACGAATACAACGACCACGCCCTTCCACTCTCACCTACACCTGCGCCGCATCCTTCCTCGTTACAAAGACAAACCGGCCCCTCGCTCCTCGCGTCCCGCGTAGGCGGCCACGCGCTTCCCTCTCGACGTGTATATAATATATATATAGATTGTTATTCTGAATCCGCGGAGTAGCTTAGTGTTTCTTATTCGACAGACAGAGGATGCCCCCTCTGGCGATCTTATCGATACGTATCGTGGCTAAGTTGTATGATTGACGCTTCGCTCGAAGGGATCCGCTTTATTGTCTTCGAGAGAATTGAAAGCGTGCGTTTGGTGAGAGGAGGGTGCTTTATCCGTTGGTGAACGCCACTTTCGAAAATCGCGTTCTCACCTTTCGAGAGAAAGTTGGAAAAAGGAGAGTTTTTTTTCAATCGTATCATCACGAAATCAGTAATTGTGTCTCTTCGTTTCTTGTTCGAAGATAGATGTCCCCTGATCTTATTATTTTGATTGTGATTCACGCTTTATTGTCTTCGAGAGCTTTGTTGCCGAATCTCACTTCGTGCGGATTAAATATCGATCTACTTTCGTTCTACTTTAAAGAGAAAGTTGGAAAAGATTTTTTTTTTTTAATTATCTCGAATTCACGCGAAATAACTGTGTTTCTCGTTCGAAGACAGATGTCTCCTAACCGATCTTATCGATATCATATTGTGATTGATGCGTGCAGAGAATTGGAAGAGTTTGATGATTCTATTTCCATTTTAAAATTGGAAAAGAAAAATTTTTTTAGTTGTATTATCTCGAAATCATACGAAATAACTGTGTTTCTCGTTCGAAGATGTTATAGATATCCCCTGACCGATCTTATCGATATTGTGACTGACGCTTGCAGTGATTCTCTTTTCGAGAAAATTGAAAGAGTTTGATGATTCTATTTCTACTTTAGAGTTGGAAGAAGAAGATTTTTTTTTTTTAATTATCTCGAAATCATACTAAATAACTGTGTTTCTCGTTCGAAGATGTTATAGATGTCCCCTGACCGATCTTATCGATATTGTGACTGACGCTCTTCGAGAATTGGAAGAGTTTAATGATTCTACTTTAAAGTTGAAAAAAAAAAAATTTTTTTTAATCATATTATCTCGAAATCATACGAAATAACTATGTTTCTCGTTCAAAGATGTTATAGATGTCCCCTGACCGATCTTATCGATATTGTGACTGACGCTTGCAGTGATTCTCTCTTTGTTCTCTCTTCGAGAGAATTGGAAGATTCTTTAGTTATTCTACTTTTACTTTAAAATTGGAAAACGAAGATTCTTTTTAAATCGAGCGCGCAGCAAGAAATATACTCGAACGAATGAAATCAAATTATCTCTCGTTCTCGTCGATCGAGGAAATATCCTCGACGAATTTTCCCAAGCAACGGGTCGAGTGATCCAATCGGATGCCCGACATTCTCCATCCAGCATTCTAATCGCTCGTATTCAGAATTTCGCATCACGGATCATTAAACTTCGGGTTAAATCCGAAGAGTGGCTCGAGGCAACCTCGATTATTCGCGCTTTTTTTTCTTTCTTTTCTTTTTTGTTTCCGTTTTTCTCGAGACCTCGTCAGGGAGAAGAAGAGGAGTTTCATTAAGAGAGGCGGCCAATTAGAGGCCGCATTGCGACTTTCACGGGTGGAAAGTCGCGCGGCGTCTCGACTCCAGCCAGGAAATCCACGGTAATTGATATTTAGGATATCAACAGGAAGACTCGCGATCGGGATAACTGGATATAACCCCGCCAATGAGCGTAATTCTCGAATTCATCGGTCGAGCCAAACAATTTCTCAAGCTCGTTGGTCGAGAGAAACGTGCCAATTAGTTAGTGAGAATTTTCTTTTTTCCTTTTTAGAAACAAGTAGTATAATTTTACGAGAAAAATTTTTTATATTTTTAAGTTAGTGAGAATTTTCTTTTTTTCTTTTCAGAAACAAGTAGTATAATAAATAATTAAATTAGTAGTATAATAAAAAAAAAGTAGTATAATAAATATAATAATAATATAATAATAAGTATTTTTTATATTTTTAAGTTAACGAGAATTTTCTTTTTTTCTTTTTAGAAACAAGTATTTTTTATATTTTTAAGTTAATGAGAATTTTCTTTTTTTCTTTTTAGAAACAAGCAGTATAATTTTACGAGAAAATTTTTTTATATTTTTAAGTTAGTGAGAATTTTCTTTTTAGAAACAAGTATAATTTTACGAGAAAAATTTTTTATATTTTTAAGTTTGTGAGAATTTTCTTTTTTTCTTTTTAGGAACAAGTATTTTTTATATTTTTAAGTTAATGAGAATTTTCTTTTTTTCTTTTTAGAAACAAGTATAATTTTACGAGAAAAATTTTTTATATTTATATTTATTTAAATTAGTGAGAATTTTCTTTTTTTCTTTTTAGAAACAAATATAATTTTACGAGAAAAATTTTTTATATTTTTAAGTTTGTGAGAATTTTCTTTTTTTCTTTTTAGAAACAAGTAGTATAATTTTAGGAGAAAAATTTTTTATATTTTTAATTCCTTATCGAAAATTAATCGAGCTGGTTTATCCCAGTTTAATCGATCAATAGTTAGAACACACAGTTTCTTCGAGAGAATAAATTGGAAGAGTTAGGTGATTCTATTTTTAAAATCGAGCACACAAGACAACGAAATATACTCGAACGAATGAAATAAAAAATTTGTAAAAATCCTTATTAAGAGCAAAGAATATTTTTAACGAATAGAATTACGTACGAAAAATGAATGGAATTAAATTAATAACAATTGTTTGGAATATTCGATTTGTAATACGATTTCGAGTTGGCAAACAAACAGAGAGGGAAAAATTTGATTCGTCGAGAATTAGAAAAGGGGAGGGGGGGAAGTGTAATTCGTGTAATAAAGAGCTTGGATGGCTCCAAGTCGAGGGGGATACGTTTAAAAAACACGAAGGAGAAGAAGAAGGGGAAGAAGGAGGCACGGTCCCCCAGCAGATATTCAAGCTTAAGTTTCCACACGAGTTCGAGTGTCTCGCAAACGTTTCGATAGCTCGATAAAAGTTTACAAACTCCCTCGCCTCCTCGAGTATCATCGATACCCGATGGAAATCCTTTTAAATTCCTCGGAAGGAGCAGAAGAGATACGATATCGAGGGTCGATCGAGACCCCTCCTCGCTCCTTTCCTTCTCCAAAACTCGAATAAATAAGACTCGATGTCAATGATTACCCCTTCCATTTCCTCTCCTCGATTCTTCCTCCCTCCAGAAAATTTACGTATCGCGATTGTTGTATATAATAACAAATAATAATAAACGTACAATCGATATAAAATTTTTCATTTCGAGGAAACGTGTTTTCGAGGAAGATGGTGGAAGGATTCCAAAGAAATTTAAGTTTCTTAAGCGTTCTTAACCGTATTCGTTTGACGCTTATTCGAAGGATCTTTGTGGAAAGATATTCCTCAGCCTAATGAAACTATCGAATTGTTAAAAAAATTATATTCTATTTTTAAAAAGAAATATTTTAAGCAAAGCTTCTAACTTTATAAAAGATTAAAAAGAAATCTATATTTCCTTTTCATTATATATATATACAAATTTATATAGTTTAAAAAAATAATAAGAATATTTTAATAAGAAAAATTTATTTAGAATGTAAAACTTTGAAGCATACAAAACTGAGGTTGGTCAATTGGACAATTTGGAAAATTTGATTGCCTGCTATATGACTGTTATTCATTAAGACTCTTCCATTTTTTCTATTTTCGACATTGGAACGAATCAGAGCAGAAATTTTAACAATTGTATATTATTCAAACATTCGAATTGTTGGTGTAAAATGGCAAGCTACGATGATGTCAGCAACGTAATGGAAACGAAAGATGGGGGAGATTATTCTTATTAAAATATTCTTATTATTTTTTTAAACTATATAAATTTGTTAATTTATATATATATATATGTAATGAAAAAGAAATATAATTATAATCTTTTATAAAGTTAGAAGCTTTGCTTAAAATATTTCTTTTTAAAAATAGAATATAATTTTTGAAAAAAAAAATATATATTTAGTAATAATGAAATATTTATGTAATATAATATAATATATAATTTATATAAATATTATATACTTATAGATTTAAAATTATTAAAAATCTTATTATAAATATAGCTCGAAGGCCATTTCGTTAAAAACACCCGCGATTTAACGAATTTACTTTTGCACACGAAAGTATAAAGTTTTAAACATTCTTGTATCGCTTTTACAACGAGAATAACCGTAATCACTTTCCATATCTCCACGGATCGATATTCATTGACACTCGAACATGCTTATTCTTTGTCGAGCCGTTGCGGAGGAAAGAATTTTCTCATCGATCCATGCAATTCTTTTCGCGCGTGTTCGCGACTTTCCTTCGAGCCAAAAGCCAATCGGGCATTGGATTGGAAAAGTGATCGGTTAAGGAAAGTTATTGAAATGTTGGAATATATAATATTTAATATATTAATTTATTTAATTTATTTATATATAATATTTATTCGTTATAATTTAGAACGTTTTGACGTTACAATTATTTGCAATTATTATATAATTCGCGTTTTAGAAATTATGAGAGTAATTTTGATTAAATTTTGTTATTGGCTGTTATTGGCTCTCTTTTCTTTTCTCTCTTTTATTTTTCTTTTCGAGATCCGCAAGTGTAAATGTTCCAAGATTATAATTTTTAATTTACTAGATTTTTAATTGCATTTTCAATTGTGATTTTGTGATACATTTTGCAAATTTTAATTAACGGGATATCTTAAATAGAGTTATTATTAAGAATAATTACTCGAAACATAAATGTGTTTGACGTAGTTAATTAAATTAAAATATTTAAATAAGATATTTTGATATTATACCGTTCCTTTAGTTCTTTTATCTAATAGTTTTAAAAACTAAAAAAGAAATATTTCGATTCAATGCTAAATTAATTATCGAGCTAACTGTTGAAAAGAAGTCAGCAAGAGGAGTTGACAATCCTCACACTGGACACTGCAAACTAGTTGCACAAGAGTTATATAATTCGAATAATCAAAATCGATGATCATCCAAGAAATATTTTCGAAACTGTTAATTATTTTGCTACACCATTAATATATCTACAATTATTATCTTACCTACTCGAATACAAAGTTACAAATTATAATTGCACATATTACGAGAAAATAAAAAAATTTCTACATATAAAAACGATACGTCAGAACAGTACGAATATCCACGCTGATGCATCGAGATTCGGATGCAAATCGTCGAAATCACGATGTAGAAAATGCATACAAAAACAGATCGACCAGACCATTACTTAATTGATTCTCGTTCAACGAAAGAAATGAAAAACGAAATTGTAATAATTTTCCAAAAAAATTGGAAAGATGCTCCTTCGAGAAGAAAACAAACGAGAAACAGCGAATCCCGAATTCCTCGAAACTGAAAACGAAATCCGATCGATACTCGGATCTCAACCTCAAACACGAGAGAGAGAGAGAGAGAGAGACTCGCAAAATCAAAAAAACCATCCAATCAAATCCAGCGAGCAAACACGCGAGAAGCCAAACACCGCGCGTGCAGCAACCCCCGCGAGACTTCTCTAAATCCCTAGCCCCTCCTCTCCAACCCCTCGTGGCTCCGTTACAAGCGATGCCCGAGCATCGACATTCGGATAAACGAGAAATATTTTTCCATGGAAAAACCCGTCCACCACGGATTTTTACACCTCCGCCTCATCCCGTTGTTTACCGTGCTCAATTTTCGGAAACAAATCAATCCACGGATCCCCATAGGTGGAACCATAGGAGGGGGAGGCCCTCGACGCGTATTAAACGCGGTCTATTTCTATGAAAGGGGGCGGGAACGTTTTGTTTTCCGCGGACGGAAAATTGGACGACCGGGCGAGGTAAATCAAGGGGCTCGAAGCCCCTTTCCTCTCTCTCTCTCTCTCTCTCTCTCTCTCTTTCTCCTCGATCCGTGCGAGTTTCTAGATACGATTAAGGCACGAATGAAAAATCGGGGGAAGGTTTGTTGTTGAAGGTTCGTTTCGATGGCCATCGTCGATCTTCACTGTGACGGGTATGTAATTCAATGGGGATGCGCGAATTTCTATTTTTTTTTTAATCAAGTTGGGGGATTGAAGTTTCGATGGAAAAGCTCGTTTCGCTGATTCGAAATACGATGTATTACTTGGTTTAAAAATTCTCTTCGGATCAGTACTCGGAGTTATCATCCCCCGTGTAAATAAAATATTCCATATATATATATAGAATAATATATAAAATATAATATAATAAAATAAAAAATAAAATATAATATAATAAAATATTCCATATATATATATATATATGGAATATTTTATTTACACGGGGGATGATAACTCCGAGTATATATATATATAAATCGGTATGTTGTACGAAAATTCTGGAAAATGAGAGAGGGTAATTAACATTAAATTTGGAACATTGGATTTTTATTAAAATTATAATATATATTATTATTAAAATATATGGAATATTTTATTTACACGGGGGATGATAACTCCGAGTATATATATATATAAATCGGTATGTTGTACGAAAATTCTGGAAAATGAGAGAGGGTAATTAACATTAAATTTGGAACATTGGGTTTTTATTAAAATTAAGTTTCTTCCGAATGGATAAGAATGGATGCGTGGAAGAAAAGAATCGAATTCGATGGCGACAGGAAGCGGATGAGAAAAATGAGGATGACAGGCGAGGATCGAGAATGGAGAGAATTATTAGCAGAGGTTATTTTTGCCTTGCTTCTTGCATCGAAGAGTGGCCGGTTAGCTTTATGGAGGATAATCTCAGCCTGCTGGACAAATGGAACATTTCCGGATCGGCGGGGCGAGGTGGCGATAATGAGGAGGATGCGATGACTCGTCCTGGGTAACAGTTGCGTTTTGCCCGTTTCGTGATGATCGAGGAGGAAAATTGTTTTTGTTCGCACGCTTCGATCACAGAATTTTAGAATAAAATCGCGTATTTTCGCGTTGCGTTTCCTTGTATCCCTTTCGTGTAATAATACTTCTTTCTTGTATTATTTTTTTCGGGAATTTGGAATTGAAAATGGGCCTCGAGGTGGAACGAAAAGGATAAATTGAAAGGAGAATTAGACTATCTCCAATCACAGTTTTCACAAGTCCAATCTTTGAATAGAATTGTAATCTGTGAAAATCCTAAACGAAACCATTATGCCCGAAAAAGAGTTATGGCGACTGGCCCATAAGAGAATAATTCGTTATATATTCGTTATAAATTGAAAGCCAAGGTGGAAGCAGAATTAGACGTATCTTTGAATAGAATTATAATCTGTGAAAATTCTAAACGAAACCATTATGGCCGAAAAAGAGTTATGGCGACTGGCCCATAAGAGAATAATTCGTTATATATTCGTTATAAATTGAAAGCCAAAGTGGAAGCAGAATTAGACGTATTTTTGAATAGAATTATAATCTGTGAAAATCCTAAACGAAACCATTATGGCCGAAAAAGAGTTATGGCGACTGGCCCATAAGAGAATAATTCGTTATATATTCATTATAAATTGAAAGCCAAAGTGGAAGCAGAATTAGACGTATCTCCAATCACAGTTTTCATACATCCAATCTTTGAATAGAATTATAATCTGTGAAAATCCTAAACGAAACCATTATGGCCGAAAAAGAATTATGGCCGAAAAAGAATTATGGCGACTGGCCCATATAATAAATATATTATAAATTGAAAGCCAAAGTGGAAGCAAAATTAGACGTATCTCCAATCACAATTTTCATACATCCATCTTTGAATAGAATTATAATCTGTGATAATCGTACGCGATCTAAACGAACGTCGAAATCATTATGGTAGAACAATTCGTTATTCTTTTCAGAAACTTCCATGTGACAACGCTCTACAAAAATTAGCCGATATTTCACCGATTGTCGCTCGTTTCGTTGTTTACAGTTGTTTTTTTAAAAAATAAAATATTCGAGAAGCTGTAATTTCTTCTCGTTAAACGAAGAATTAGCTTAGAAATGTTTCGATCGAATGAAGATCACAGTTTCGAAAATGTATTCAATTTCACGTGATGGTCGACGACCATAATATTTCTCAAAGTTAAAGTAATCCCATTTTTAAAAATGAATATCGTTTCTACCAAATGTTAGATGAAAATTTCGTCACTCGAAAGGGGATTAGAATCGAGAGAAACGAATCGTCGACCGATTTGTTTATTTAAAAAATAAAATATATTCGAGAAGCTGTAATCTCTTTGCATAATCTAAAACCATAAAGAACAAAGATTATAAAGTTTCGAAAATATATATATATTGTTTTTCTCGTCCTCCATCATTTAGCATCGGAGGAATTTGCCCGAAAAATTATTCTTTCTAGCTGCCTCATAATTTATAAATACATTACCATAATTACAATCCAACCTACCATATTTCGATTTTACCCATATAAAAAAAAATATCCAAGAATAAATTAATCCATACCCTTTGACCTTTGAATACACGAACAATTGGACGAAAAATTTCCTCCTCTGCATGCAGCAAAAAGAAAAAATGAAAGCTCGTCTCGAACCAAACTCGTGTCAATGAAATCGACGATGGCATTTACACGGCTTCCCCCTCCTCGTTGCACAGGCTCTAATTATCACATCTGTCGGAGTTGCCGCTTCCTCGATCTCGAGGAGATAACGAGCCCAAGAATTATGTTTCGATCGAATGAAGATTCCATTATTTTTCTTCCGACCAACGAAAACGAGAATTTCACGAATTCAAGCAACGATCCAATACTCTATACGATATTCTCAAGTTATATTATTATTTTTCCCAATTATTCTGGATGGAATTAAAATTTTTCGAATAATCAATTCAATGTCCTCAATGTCCGATGAATTTCAAAAAGAAGAGAACGAGATGACCCGAAATCAGGCGGAGATCGGCATCGACATCCCATCGATATCGAGGAACGATCCAGCCAAGAAATGGATCCGTGGCACAACGGGCGAAGTCACGACCTACTAATGAACGATTATGCCACAATTTGCCCCGGGGACGGCAGCTCTGGCAATTTATTAAATTACAGTGATTGGTGGCCGGGCTCCGGGCATCCGGTAGTCGCGCGTCCTCGTCGCGCCCCGATCGCTCATCCCCCTCGGCCGCGGCTTTTCGATTTCGATTTACGAGATCCATCGCCGTTTGCCGCCGACGCTCCGAGGCCCGCACGCGTGCGCATGCGCGTGAATTTTAATCGGCCGTGTGTTCCAAAAACTCCGCTTTTTCGTCTACTGCGTCGCATTGTGGTCAGTAAATTCGGGAAATCGTTGAGAATTATGATGCGTCTGGTTCCTTTTTCTTTTTTTTTTTTTTTTTTAGATCTAATTTTGATAGATTGTTAATTTTTTGGAAAGTTGAACAGAATGTTTAATTGTTCTAGGATCGATATGAGTATGCGTAGAGTTTATAAATCAATGAAGAAATTGGAGAATTGTTGGGATATAAATATATATATATATTGAATCTTTGATGAGGTTTTTATGAGGAATTTAATTATAGGAGTGGAATATTTTTTATGAAAATTTGAAAGAATTCTAATGAATTTTCTTTCGATATTTATATATTTGCACGTCGAATAAAATCTATTCAGATATATATATATAAATTGAATCTTTGATAAAAATGGTAATTTTACGAATTAATTATAGGAGTTAATTATAGGAATATTTTTTATGAAAATTTGAAAGAATTCTAATTTTCTTTCAGATATATATAAATTGAATCTTTGATAAGAATGGTAATTTTATGAATTTAATTATAAGAATAGAATATTTTTTATGAAAATTTGAAAGAATTCTAATGAATTTTCTTTTAGATATATGTAAATTGAATCTTTGATAAGAATGGTAATTTTACGAATTTAATTATAAGAATAGAATATTTTTTATGAAAATTTGAAAGAATTCTAATAAATTTTCTTTATATATTCGCACGTCGAATAAAATCTATATTTGAGAATGAAGAAATTGGAGAATAGGTGTTATTCAGATATATATATGTATATAAATTGAATCTTTGATAAAAATGGTAATTTTACGAATTTAATTATAGGAGTTAATTATAGGAATATTTTTTATGAAAATTTGAAAGAATTCTAATGAATTTTCTTTCGATATTTATATATTCGAATAAAATCTATATTTGAGAATGAAGAAATTGGAGAATTGGTGTTATTCAGATATATATATAAATTGTATCTTTGATAAGAATGGTAATTTTACGAGAAATTTAATTATAGGAATAGAATATTTTTTATGAAAATTTGAAAGAATTTTAATAAATTTCCTTTCGATATTTATATATTCGCACGTCGAATAAAATCTATATTTGAGAATGTGGAATGCATAATATCGGTATAAAGAGTGGATGTCAAAAGAGATGGCCGACATCGATGTCGAAAATATTCGATTCGAAGAAATAAACGAATGGAACGATGCGAAAGCAACAGTCTATTTCGAATAATAAATATCAGGGGAAAGGGAGGATTAATAATCGAAATTACATTTCGAATATTCAACTCTGTACGGGAAACTTTATTCCATCGTAGAAATATCGAAACCCGATAAAATTTTTACGTACTTGAACGTAATACACGCGTGAACGTACAGAAAAAAAAAAAAAAAAAGAATATATATATATATAAACGTTTCAATTTATCGTGACCTAAAAATCGTGCTTTTACATCGAATCCAAACGGTGAAAAAATTTTTGCACAAACACACCTAGTGCTCTTTGTCTCGCGACAGAGAGAGAGAGAGAGAGAGAGAGAGAAAGAAAAAAAGTTTAGATTCGAATTCCCATATTTTTATCTCCACTCCGCAGTTGGAAAAATGGAAAACACTAATCCAGTCACGAGATAACAGGTTTAACACGCGACGTTATTATTATTTATCACGTAATACCAAATAAAAAAAAAAAAAAAATACAGCGATATACAGACATAGTTCGATCCAAAAAAAAAAAAAAAAAAAAAA